>NW_028230441.1:19427332-19785094 GCF_043228905.1 Azolla caroliniana
CGATGAAGGAAGCTGACATCAACACGAAATATAAAACGGTGGATAAGAAGATCAAGCCAGTTGCGGTTCCACTACTAGAAGATAGCTAGCAAAAGATGAAGGAAGTCGCTAACGATCCAAGCTTAAGAGATCCGAAGACGATAGGTCATGTCTTCACCGAAGAGACGAAGGGGAAGCTACGAGTTGGAAAGGAGGATTTCCTTCTCCCTGAAGAGGAGTGAATGTTTCGTGATATGCTTGAGAGACATGGGAAGGCTTTCGCATTCTTCCCACGAGAAATCGGATGTGCCGACCCAAAGGTTATAGAGCCGATGGTGATCTTCACGGTGCCTCATGTGCCTTGGAATTTGAAACCGATACCGGTTCCGAGAGCACACCTTCCGAAGCTGATCGAGCTCTTAAAGGAGAAGGTGAGTATGGGAATTCTAGAACCGTCGAATGCTCCTTATTCCAATAGGTGGTTCACGATGCCGAAGAAGAATGGATCATTGCGATTCATCCAAGATCTTCAACCCGTCAACAAGGTGACAATTCGAAATGCCGGAATCGGTCCGAGCGTGGACGAATTTGCCGAAGAGTTTGCGGGGCCGGTCCATCTACTCCATTGGCGATCTCTACTCCGGATATGACCAATTCCAATTGGCGATCAACAGTCGGGACATTACAACCATGAGGACTTCGATCGGGCTTGTGCGGATGTGTACCTTACCCCAAGGCGCAACGAACTCGATGGCTCATATGGTGAATCCCATGAATAAAGTCTTGAAGGATTGCATCCCGGACATCACGATGTCATTCTTGGATGATATTCCGATAAAAGGATGTTCGGATGAGGAGAAAGATGAATCGAAAGATAAGGAAGGTTGTAGAAAGTTTGTTGCAGATCATATGAAAGATTGCGAGAAGGTGCTTCAAAGGCTCAAAGATGCGAATTTGACATTTTCGGGAGAAAAATCCGCATTCGGGCAACCGGAGATCTTGGTGGTAGGTCACTTATGTGGGGCATACGGCCGGAAGCCTTCGCCATACAAAGTGAACGCGATCCAAGACATGAAAGAAGAATGCGAAAATCAAACGGAGGTTCGAAGGTTCCTTGGAGCATGCGCGTTTTATCATATATGGATTCCTCACTACGCTCATGTTGCGGAACCGTTATATGGACTACTAAAGAAAAGAATGAAGTTCGAATGGTGAAGCGAGCATACAAACGCGATGCGAGGATTGAAGAAACTACTTCTTGAAGCTCCAGCACTAAGAAAGGCCAACTATACCGAAAGGAAGCCGATTTATGTGACTGTAGATACGAGCCCAACCGGAATCGGGTGGGTCATCAACCAAGAAGGAGAAGATAATGCGCGATATGCCATCCGGTTCGGAGCGAAGGTTCTCAACGAACGGCAACAAAGATATGCCCAAGTCAAGCGGGAACTTTGGGGTATTGTGTCGGCAGTGAAGACGGACAAAGATTACCTGATCGGGTCGGAAGTGATAATAGAGACAAATTGTCTCCCAATTCTTGGAATGGTCTCGGGATGTGCGACCCCAGATCTTGCTATGCTAAGGTGGATCGCCTACATCAAGTCTTTAAACCCAAAGATCCGTCACATTGCAGGGAAGAAGAACGCCATGGCTGACATGCTGTCGAGGGCAAGATTTGAAAATGGAAGCGACATGGTTTCGGAAGATGAAGATGTCGCCCTCGACTTCTTCAAGATGGCTCGATTATCGGCGGAAGACCAGGACACGCAAACCCTCCACGCCTTCAACGAGAACAAGTACGAAGGAGAGTGATTATTGAATGGTAGATTCCTAAGAACATTGACGGCAGATGCTTCGTTGACAAAGGAGGAGGCCCTACGAATCCAGAAGAAAGCTTACTGATACTTCTTGAAGGGAGGATTCCTTTGGCGACATCCAAAAAGAAGGATAGGAATACCACGTCGAGTGGTGGTGAAGAAAGACGAGCAAGAGACGTTGATGACCAAATTCCACGAGAGTGCTTGGGCAGGTCATAGAGGAACATGGGCGACGTTCGAAAAGTTGAAGGAGAAGTACTGGTGGCCAAGCATGTACAAAGATGTACTCCATTTCGTGTCCACATGCGAAACTTGCCAAATATATTCAAATATACGTCATTGTGATGAGTTACAACTGACATACCCACTCACCATACACTTCAAATGGATGGTGGATCTGGTCTCAGTGCCAATGGGAGTGGGACAAATGAAGTAATTAGCGCTGGCGAGGGAAGACTTGACAAATCAAGTGGAAGGACGAGCCTTGACAAATAAGACGACTTCAGCCGTCTGCAAATTTTTGCTTGAAGAGGTTGTTTGCCGATACAGATGTGTGGGGAAGATAGTGGCTGACCGAGGGGAGTTGGATGCGCACGAAGCGATGGAGCTCTTCGAACGACTAGGTGTGAAGCTCTCCCTCACGACTGCCTACAATCCGGAAGCGAATGGGAAGATCGAGCGAGAGCATGGACCTATCGTTAAAGCCATCGTACGGGCATGCAATGGTCGAGTCGGGAATTGGCCACGACTATTACCCTATGCCTTGTGGGCCGATAGAACGACACACAGCTCGGTGATAGGGTATATGCCGACAGAGCTTATGTATGGACAAAAGCCGGTTATGCCCATCGAAAGGACGATCGCCTCATGGGTAGCGATACCGTGGGAGAACGAGATGAGCCGAGAAGAGTTATTAGCGGCGCGGATAAGGCAACTTGAAAGAAGACCTGAAGATCTAGAAAAAGCGTGAAAGATGATGGAGGCAGCCCGAGTAAAGAAAAAAGTTCGGTTCGACAACACACATCGACTTCGTCCCAAGAAGATTGAAGAAGGAGATTAGGTTTTGGTTTACGACACCAGCCTTGACAATCAACACAGTACAACAAGAAAGTTCACTAGAAGATGGTTCGGGCGGTATGTGGTGACAATTGCCAACGATAATGCCACATACCACCTTGCGGAGCTAGACGGATCAAGGTTGGTCGTACCCATTGCGGGAAAAAGAGTAAAGATTTTCAAGAAAAGACAAGACGAGGATCCTGTCCTCGATCACCTCGACGATGAACATAATAGGGCGGATGTAAATGAAGACATGGAGGAATCTGATTGATCACCGTAGCCGAAATCTCACTTTCTCTCTTCTTGGCACGTACCAGAGGACGTGCGGTTTGGTGGGGGTGGATGTCGTGAAGATTTTCGGCAATCGTGTGAAAATCACATAAAATGTACAAAATCAAGTATGAATCACATAAAACAATAATAGTGAAGTATCTAAGTACAAAATGATGGAGGTCTTCAAGAGCTTTCGAATGCACTTTATTACACAATAAACGAACAACTAGATGTCAAGATATGAGGATATAAAGTTTGTGAAAGGAAAAGAGAAAACTGTGAGATATCCCACATAGGCACGACAAATACGGCTTTCATCATATATAAGGTAGAGCAAAAGCTATTATCTTTGTGTCTATGTGTTGAGCATAGAGAGTTCAAGGTAACTTGAACTAAGAGTGTAGGTGGTGTAGCCACTCATAAAGGTTTTGGCCAACCAAAACCAGACAGACGATGGAGTCGATGATTTGACGGCAACCGGCAAAGCAACGGTGGCACACCGGCAACCGGTGATTCGGCGGAACAAGCATCCGACAGTATCGGTATCTGGCAAACCGACGTCCAAATCAATAAATAAATATATATCACACATATTTACACAAGGAGGGCAAGTGAGGATTCGAACCTTGCACCTCCTAGTTAAGAGTCAATAGGCTTACCACTAAGCCATGACATTTAATTGAATTTATATTTCTATCATTGTACTTTTACATGTAAATTCTCATACATGAGAGCTAAAATGAGTGACATGGTTATCATGCACCACATATAATACATGAGCACCAAATGGCAAACATGCATTTTATGCATGTCTTGTACCCTCACATGCATCATATGCATGAGAGCATCTATAAAAGAAGGGATGAAAAAGAAGAAGGGTTAGGTTTTTTTTTGTTATGAAATTAAGAAGAAGAGAATTCATTATCGAATTGATCGTGTAACTTGTTTCTTAAAATCTAAAATCAAGAGTTCAATCTTAATCTCTCTCAATCTAAAGTCAAGTGTTCTATTCTATCTCAAGCTCTCTCTCTCTTTCAATCTATCCTAAATACTTTCTCGCTAAGCTTGGTGCAAACTTCGATCCTTCCGGTCTAGAACCCCGGCGGTTCTGCCTCGCGATCCGTGCCTAGTGACGGATCTTCACGACACCGTGACATAGTCCAGATAACTACTCTTGTCCAGTCCCCGGACGCTTATCGGACATGGAACAGTACCCCGATAGGAGCGGAGCAACTCGCCGACATAAGGGAGTGTACCTTTCCCTAGTCAGGATGCCTGGGAGCAGCGGCAAGCACAAAGGCTCGCGGACTCATACGTGCATGCAACAAATTCAGGAGGGGAATAAGACACGAGCTC
Organism: Azolla caroliniana; assembly: GCF_043228905.1. Taxonomy (NCBI): domain Eukaryota; kingdom Viridiplantae; phylum Streptophyta; class Polypodiopsida; order Salviniales; family Salviniaceae; genus Azolla; species Azolla caroliniana. The sequence goes on from NW_028230441.1 coordinate 19,431,817, forward strand.
AAAGCACAGCCAACACACGACAAGCAGGAGCCACGCAAAAACCCCAACAAAGGGAACTCAACAAACTAATGATTAACATAGAATCCAAAGAGTACAATTGGGTGCAACCTGCAACAATGCTTAGCTCTCTCAGGAAAGACGCACACAGACACACACACAGGGAGACAAAACAAAGAATCTCTAGTAGGGATCACACGAGCTGCCAACGCGAGCAGAGACTTCCTCTCCTTGTTCAAAACGGTGTAGAGCACAAGACAGGAAGAGAGAGAGAGAGAGAGAGAGAGAGAGAGAGAGGTAGAGAACTCTATGCTCAATCAAATAACACTTCCTCCTCCCAATTCCTGGATCCTTTTTCAGTCTTCTCTCCCTCCTTTTATAACTCAAGGCGAGAGAGAGTTGTTACCTCAGGTAGTTAAGTCAGCCGCTCCCGACATAGAGTTTCCTCGATTCCCTAATGTCAAACTCCCACATTCCTCTCTATCCATGCGGGTCTTTAAAGTGCCCATTAACCCTACTACCTAGTAATTACTTGTCCAATGTTATTACATGTTTCACATATAAAGGCTAAACTTTATTTATCCGTGTAAACACCCATTCCCGTGTGTCTCACTCCGTTTCCCTCTGTGGCCAGAATCCTTCCCGGCAACGTTCTCTATGTTGAAGCGCCTCAACACCTTTCGGATATAGTCCCAGTATGTGTCGAGCTTATCCAAGTTCCTTCATCTCGAACTTGTCATGAAGGCTCCGCTTTAGCTTTCCAATCTAGGCATGATTGTTCCCTGCAATCAGCATGTCGTCAACATATAGGATCATATAGACCCGGGACTCGTCGGCCAGTTGCCGAATATACATGCATGGGTCGGAGTTAGACCGGTCGTAACCAAGTTGTCTGATGTAGGAGTCGAACTTCTGGTACAACATCCTTGGTGCTTGTTTTAAGCCATAAAGTCTTTTCTTCAATCGACATACAAGGTGACCTTCCTCCCCTATTGTTGTGAAGCCTGCTGGTTGAGACATATAGATGGCTTCTGCAAGTCTCCATGTAGGAATGCTAGCTTGACGTCTAACTACTCGAGCTCTAAGTCTTTAGTCGCCACGACCCCGAGTAGGAGCCGAAGGGTGGTCATCTTGACTATTGGTGAGAATATCCCATCGTAGTTGACCCCATGTTCTTGTTTGAATCCTTTAGTGACGACTTGGGCTTTGTCTTTGGGCTTCTCTGAGTCAGATACATATTTGTACCTGAAGACCATTTGCAAGGCAGCGACTTCCTTCCGGCTGGTAATTCGACCATCTCCCATGTTTGATTCTGATGAATCGAGTCCATCTTGGATTTCATGGTGTGGATCCATGTGTTGGCGTTAGGCGCGGCTATGGCTTCCTCGTAGGAGCTTGGTTTGCCTGCATCCGTGTAGTTGACGTAGTCGAGGCCCGATTGATAAAACTCTAATGGCCTTTTGACTCGTCTGGATCTCCAAGATGCCGATTTTTTTGTTCGATTTCTTCAATCAGCTTGGTTGGCTGATTGGAATTACTTGAACCACCTTCAAGAGTCTTATTGGATGACTCACCCCTGGAATTGGATTTCGACGATGTCGAGTCATCCTCCCCTTATTCAAGATTGATCGACAAATTGGTTGTTGCCATGGTTAGTTCTATGCGATCTTTCAATACCTAGGCTAGTTTGGATACTTTGGTTGTTTTGACTCTGTCTCTTTGACCTCTTGTCAATCTCTTAGTCGAAGCTATTTCGACTACTGGACCTCGTACAGATTCAGAGTCTATAGGGGTGGTGTTGGCTCGGTTGATTTCGACTGTTTGTCAAATCTCGGATTCGTCCAGGTGGGTCGGTCCTTCTACAACATCTCTATCGATTTCGAAGGAAACCTTTTTGCCGATTTTTGGTTGGTTCTACACAAAGAGAATTGAGTCTTCATTGAAGACTACGTCACTATTCCAGATCAGTTTCCAGTTCTCTAGGTCCACAACTTGTAGTTGAATTCCCCATCAATTCCATAACTGAGAAATATGCATTTCAATGCATGGGGCACCAACTTGGTCCTTTTCTCCCTAAGGATAAGGCATAGGCTTAGCATCCGAATATACGAAGTCTGTCATAGATCGGTTGTTTGCCTAACCATAGTGCTTGTGGCACTTCAAGCCGCATTGCCTTTGACGTTGATAGATTGGTTAGATAAACTACTATCTGCAGTGCCTTGGCCGAGAATTCCAACTTCAGTCTAGAGTACTAGAACAACCCTCTCCTGGATTGTTCGGTTTATCTGTTCTGCCACTCCATTCTGCATGGGTGTGTATGGAATGGTCTTTTGGTGCTGGATCCCCTTGTTGGGCACGTACTATTTGAAGGCTTGGGAGGTGTATTCACCTCCATTGTCAAATCAGCGTGTCTTCATTTTGTATCTTGATCGGTTCTCCACTTCAATTGTCCATCGAGTGAAGACCTCGAGCCTTTCATCTTTCGACCTAATCGATTAGGCCCAGACCTTCCATCTATAGTCATCTACGAATGTGATGAAGTACTAAGAGCCTCCTAGTGATTGCTCGGCAATAGGCCCACATATATCTGTGTGCACGAGCTCTAGGGGCTATCTTACTGTCTCATAGTGGAGAGAGTGCGAACTTCCGGTCTGCTTCCCGTAACGACAATATTCGTAGAAGTCCGCTTTTCACTGGAGCTTTGGGATGTAGCCGATCGGCATCAGTTAGTCCAATCCGCCTTGAGACATATGGCCGAGTCGGCCATGCCATAAGTTTGAGTCCCACGATTCGGCTATGTTCACTTCCCCTTTTGGATTGATCGCCATAAGTGGGTACAAGTTATTGTACTTGTGTCTGCTTCCGATTTTTCGATTTCCTCGCAGATCATCCATGTCGACTCACTAAGAATCGTTCAGTACCCATCTTCAGCTAGCATGCCAATGGAGACCATACTCCTTCTAAGCGCGGTACATGTCGGACTTGGTGCAGGGTGATAGTATTGTCGTTCGGCAATTGGATGGTGACCTCTCCGATCCCTGCAATTACGCACTCCTGCCCCTTGCCTAGTCGGATTGTGCCGCTAGCTCCGGTTGAATAGTTCGAAAACCATTCGATGTCCGGGGTCACATGAAATGTGGCCACATTTGTGCGTCTTGCACACTATTAAGGACTTCTTCGATCATCGAGTCCTCTAGGGAGAGGATTTCTCCTGATCAGGAGAGGATTTGGTTGCCATTTGGGGAACGGTTTGAGTTGGATCGTCCTGAGTTCCGCTCAAATCGTCGATCAATCTCTTTCCTCTTTATCGACAAGCAGTCGGAAACATTGTGACCAGTTTTTCTACAATGTGTGCAGAAGTCACTTGGTCGACGGTTCCTCGACTTTGACCATTGTTAGTCTCCCTTCTTTCTCGATCGACTGGTGTTCCGACCGGTCCTTCCGACTTGTTCTCTCGATTGGCTCGATCGCTCAATCAACTTGGTTGAGTGGTGGGTTTTTGCTGACTCATTGATGGTGAGTCCCATCGATTTTCGTTGAATGTCCTCTGTGAGGACTTGGCCAATTGTCTCGTCCAAGTTCCACCTAGGGTAGTTGTTGGCGAAAGCCATGCAGAATACCTCCCAATTCGCTGGCAAGTTCAAAAGGAGGGCAAGGGCCTTAACTTCTTCTTCGAAGTTAATCCCTTGGGAGAAGAGTTCTGACAACACCCGACTAAAGTTGTTGATGTGGGAGGTTGTTGGATCTATCTCTTTCATCTTCATGTTGAATAACGATCGAATCAATATAAACTTTGAAGAGGAGGACTTCTTCTCAAATACAACCTATAACTTCTCCCATAATGAGAATGTTGTTGTCTCCTTAGCCATGGTTGTTGATCTATCGACAGTCAATTGATGTATCTGACATACTCAATAGGTCGAAAGTTTGACTCCGAACGTTCAATCAAGAAGATTGTGGTAGGAAATTAGACTAATCGCACTATTTCTATACTCCAGAATTACTACATAGAGAATACTAGTCTGATTGCTAAGCACTAATGATCGACGCAATTAAGAATACGATATAGCCGACACAACAGATATACTAACTACTAACTTATATTAATTCAAAATAGAATAATAAAATTACAATGCTCTTGGTCCCTTTTTATAGGTGATCCGAGAGTTTTTCTTTCAAGAATACACTTGCCTTGTTTGGCAAGAACTATAACAAAATTGTTTTAACTAACTATTTTTCGACTTGGTAAAAATTAGATTAATTCTATTTTTCCTTTTCAACTCCTATTCACATTGTCGACACTGAACATTGCCGACTCCGACTCCGACTTTCTTTCACACTTGTCCGACTCTGACCTCTTCAACACTGTATACCCGACCAACTAACACTTGGCAAACCCGTGGGACAATTCCTTACATGATCGAACCCGTACCCTTTACTCCTGGTCGTGGACCTCGTCAAGTTCGACATCTTCGTCATCCCCACTTACTTCCTCATTTAGAATGTCAAACAATGTTCGTTCCGTTTTAGCTCGGATGTCGGCATCGATCGTATGTTGTTCCTCCTCCGACTGTCGCGTTGATCTGGTTCCGAGTCAATGTCATCTTCATTTAGTGGTATTGTGTGCACTAAGTCGGCTAGAGAGGTTGGTTTTTCTGTGTTTGGGCCTAATTGGTTAGTCCACTGTCGGCACTCTTGTTTATATCCATCCAGTCATACAACAATGTCGATCTCATGGGCATCGTATTCCTTCATCAATCGTGTAATCTCCTCCCAGTGGCTTGCAATAAGCTCGTATATATCGCATGTCAAACTCTAAGTCGGTAGTGATGGTTTCGTCATCTATTTTGAAGAAGGTTATGCCTTGCTTCTTCCACTTTTCTCTGTTGGCTCGGAGCAGTTGCAATTCGGTTGCTTGTGCTGACCATGTTTGCCATCCTTTGTCCAATGAGTTGATGACCATCTTTTGTGTTCGAGCCATATGTGCCCTCAAGATAAGACGCATTGTAGGTTTTTGTAGATGGAGAGTATTCCCCGAAATATGATTGCGGAATGTCTGCTTTGAGGGTATCCATTCCATCATACCCTTCTCTTTTCAAATTAAGGAATCAATGCACTTGTTTATTTGTGAGTTTGGCGATGTTGATCTCCTTGATGATGGCTTCTACGTGAGGGTGAGGCTCTACGTCCACTACTCAGAGGTACATATGTAGGCCTTCCATCTCCAGCCATCGTCGTAATCACTCCGATACTTGCATCGGCATGATGTCCTCTACTTCTTCTACGTAACTCACTTCATTGTTGTCAGTCTTTGATGGAGAAAGCCTGAGCGTTGTGCGGGTGCTCTGCTATTGTCTGTTGCACTCGGTATTTTTGCCTGTGGGAGGATGATTCGTGCTTTGTTTGCCTCTATATTTCTGTGTTTTACTTTGACAAAAAAAGTAGCCAAAGGAATTTTTGTGAAAAGATGGGCCATTTTTCGAGACAGAATGTTACAATTAGAATCTGCTATTATTAGCTCTTTAATGACCACCACTCGTAATGAATATCGAATCATAAGATTGCATGTCCATTTATAGTCTGAAAGGGACAATGCCAAGAATTAATTATGACAAGGTTACTTTTCTGTTACGTGTGTTTCTACCAAGATTTGATTTTTCTTTTTCCATTTTTCGGTTATTTATTTATTTATATACTAGTATTTACAATTTTGTCCTATCGTCAGCTTTCACATTGTGGTCGATGGACTACCTATTTCGGCGTCATTGTCGAATGGGTTTGTCGGGGTCTGTCCCCAATATGGTTTGAGTCAGAACCCATTAACCCATTTAGGCAAGTTTTCTCCAGCTAATGTCCTGAATTGATATGTGCCATTCTTGCTATCGACAATCCAGTATGGGCTGGTCCATTGGAATCTTAGTTTTCCCGGCATCAAACCCATTTTCGTTTGGAAAACCAACACCGGTTAACCGACTTTGAATAGCTTCTCCTTATTGTGTCAGTGTCGATCCACAAACGCCTTAGTTCGCCTCTGCTTCTGCTCCAAGTTATGCATGACTTGTAGCTGACTTTCTTCCATCAACAGAAGTTGCACCTTTCGCAACTGTTCCGACTGCTCCTCATTGAGTCGTTCGGTAACCTGTATGCACAGTGTCAGATTTTGAAACTCAATAGGCATCACTGCCTCTAGTCCGAACGCCATTCGGAACGGAGTCGACTTGATCATTGTTTTATAAGTGGTGCGAAAGGCCCATAAAGCACTATGGAGTTTCTGATCCTAGTCAGTTCGATTTTTGTTATCCATAGGACAAAAGGACATGAGGTGTGAAATGAATCTAAAGAGACGAGTAGGTAAAAAGGGAATCGGCCGAGAACTCATAGTCGAGGAAGGAGAATGAAATATATGCAACCTACAATAAAGGTTGTGAATTAGGGGAAGTAGTTGGAGCACAGAGGCTATATAAATCGTGGAAACAACAGAAGGAAAGAGAGCGAATAGATATATGCATATGTTATAAGGAAGAGTGACTAGTGTACTCAGCTTGTGTTTCCTTGTAATTGATTGTGTTCCGTAATCAATATACATACTTATTGGGTCATCTTTATGTTTGTTTCTGTAACCCGTACTGTCTATTCGACTATTCTTAAGTTGTAAGTAGAATACCGGTTGTGGCCGGTTATCGTGTAACTGATTGTCCTATTCGGACCTATCGTACCCTCCTACATAACCACGATTCCTTGACTTGATTACTCGGGGAGGGGAGTAATCAAGGTGTATCCCCGAGAAGGAGATAACAATTTTCATTGATTATTTTTCTCAGAATTATCTGTAGTCGGGTCTCTGATCGCATGCGTGGTCTTTTGTTGCCCACAGGTCTCTCCGAACTAGACGACATCCATTCCTCTTTTTCTCTACCTATAGCAGATGTAACCGGGCGTGCCAAATTATTGTGTTGATCTGCCGACAATCAACTACTATATCCAACAAACACAATAGGTCGAACATTCGACTCCGAACCTTCGGTCAAGAAGATTGTGGTAGGAAATCGGTCAAGAAGATTCAAACACAAGACGATTCGAACAAATAAATCCAACCAACTTAGACAAGCCGACTCGGATGACATACAATCCGGACAACTAGCAAAATCAAGCTAGATTCTGACTTCACCTCTGCAATTTCGGTTGAATGCCAACAAAATTGTATGTATACTTGTAACTTAAGATTAGACTTGTAATCTAGGCTTATGGGGGAGATAACCCCAAAAATCAGTTGTATACACAAGAAAGAGTAGCCCTTTTACAGGGAGTTTGTTGGCATAAAAGGCTGATTCCTTGCACTTTGTATCCTAGTGTGAATATGTCTCATATCTAGGGCATGAGTATATAAGCTCAACACTAACATTGTAACGATGATCTTCTTGAGTCTTGGAGAGAAAGAGTTATAGAGAAAAAGAGGGAATAAGAACTTCCATTGAAGCTTGAATCTAAGTCTTTACTATATTGTTTCTTCTTCTTGTCACGTATCTGTGTTGTTTGTTGTTCATGTCACTACAGGTCCTCATACATTCTTCCGCATTCTTTACATCAGTCGATTAGCCACATCTCGCAAGGAAGTTTCCTCTCCTTGCTCAATGCATGTTTGTGGTACAACAACATCATGATTAGAGTCAACCCTATCACCTACAATACATGGCTTATCAACATCCTTGTTTTTTTATTCTTGTAGGGAAGCATTTCTATGTGTGGTATCATTAATCGTAGGGATCAATTCAAAATCAATTAGACCACCATCAATGGGGGTGTTTAGGCACATAGAAGGGCTATGATGAAAGGAAATGTGGCTATTGGTTGCAAACTCGTGCCATTGAAATTTAAAGATCTCGCTCCACCCTCTCTATTTTGTTTGCATGTCCCCCTAATTTCACACACCCTATATAATAGGGTTAATCATTGAAAAAAACTATTTGTTGTAGCTGATTTTGGTTGTTTTCAAGAAATTGTTGTAATTTGAGGGATCTATTTACACTTCATGAAAAAATGTGGTTTCCTTGTCATTTGTATTTGGTTGAGGATTTTACGGATTTTTGGAGTGAAAATCCAAATATTGAGGAAAAATCTATGCATAGATTTCCTTAGTTATGTGGGAGGTGGAAATCAGAACCAAATTATGAGTAATGTAATAACCATCATTAAACCCTCTAGGAGGGATTAAAAACCACAGAGCTAACTCTATAAACATTTTATCAATGGATAAAAAAAGTACCGAAAAGTCGTACTCAAGATAGAGTACAACGTTATGCAAAGAGGAGAGAGTAAAATATCCTCCAATACATAAGGCCAACATGGTGAAATGACAACCAAAAAATCAATGCAGTAAGTGATGGAGATGGTGGATGTCCAAGATGTCAATTGTCAACACTTAATTGTTGTACAACAAGGTTTTGATAAAGGAAGCAAATAAGTGAAATTGAGCTCTTAAGATTCAACTATGCACACACAAAAATCAGCTCATCCCACCCCCCCCCCCCCTGTAACACCACCGAAATTTCGCGATAAGGGTGGATCGCCGATTGGATTCGAACTCGCGTGTCTACGTTTTTTGACTAAGGGAAAATATAATTAAGGGAGAGAACTTGGATATGTTGAACCCCGCCCAACCACTCTCTATCCAACTTATATACAAGATCCTCCTTTTCTCTCATAAGTTTTCCCATATAGTACATAAGTACCTTACATCCGTCATAATGGTATTTAATAGAAGTCATTAGGGAGATTCCCTTCTTCCACATAGGTAGTTGACTTCATTTAAAGATTATTCAAATGCCTAGGGAGATTCCCTTTCCCCACTTAGGTACTTGAGTACTATGGTATTAAATGCACTAGATGTCACATTCCCCATGTGCACCTTACCTTGGGAATGGTACATGTACCATAAGCCCCATGCTCACACCTTGAGTCATGAGTGTCTTCTCCATCCATCGAGAAGACTTAGAAGCCCATGACTCTTACCTCGAGTCATGGGCGCCTTCTCTATCCGTCGAGAAAGGCCCTCACCTCAATCCGTCGAGGTGGGGTGTTGTGGTTCCAATCATGGAACCCCTCAACACATCAGATGTGTTACACCCCCCACCCCCCCTCTTTCTCAATTTTAAAAAATGGGTAAATGTATGCAACTTGTAAGCATGTATATTTGTGATTTTGTTCACAGTATATTTAAAAAATAACAAAAGAGCATCCATGGTCCATTCACACACACATAAAGTGTGAGGCCAAAAACACTAACACTTGGTACCATGCCAATATAATTGTTGAGTTGTGAAATGTATGATAGGTACTTAAACCTCCCCCCGACCTAATGAGTGCAACTCCTCAGTGCAGTTTCCTAGATGTGGTCTACAGAGTCAAGGAAGGTTGGAGAGGTGGATGGTGTTGGAGGCGGGGATGAAGTGGAAGATGTGGAAGTCGTGGACAAAGGGGAGGGAAACTTGGTTCAAAAGAGGGAGAATTATATGTAGGGAAGAGGGGGAGGTGATGAGGATGTGGTTGGGGTGGAGATGGGATTGATGTAAGTAGGGTGGTGTAGGACAATGTGTGAACAAGTTGATAGGCGGGAAGTGGGTGTGTTGTCGTGCGGTAGCATGTGCAAAGGGAGTAAAAGACCGAAATGTCAAGTTTCATAATAGATTAGGTTGAACTGACCACCAAGGGAAAATGTGAAGTTGAAGACAACATAAGTGAAGATAGATTTTCTAGATCGCTTATTGAACCTACATCTATTTCCAAATTACTTGTCTTGGGTTTTTGCAAGTATTTCTTGGTCCCACTTTAAAACCTTGACAAAATGCCTAAGATAAATCATGGTAAAACTCAATTCCACCCATCCTCGATAATCTTGACCATCATGGCGTGCTCGAGAAAGAATTGGTGAATGCAAATGCATTACCATCAAGTTATCGATGAAGTTTGTGTGACAATGAAGTAATTATACAACCCACTAAAATACAGAAGTCAATGGACACTAACAAAAATTGGATTGTTGCAATTATATTGAAATTTGAATTTGCAACAATAATGAAAAAGACGTAATCTATGTAAAAAAATAAGAATTAATTGCAAAAATGTAACTATTGTCAAGGCTGAGGTTTCACCAACAAATCATAGTACACCTCATAAAGGCATGCAGAAAAGCTAAAACAATCCATGAACAAAACCAATTAGCATATGATGAGAATAACTATAGAATGTAGCTATTGCTCTCAGCCATGTATGTACACAAGAGAAGGTACAATAAATGTTAGAAGAGGAGGCATTACAAGTTGTACCTATTGATTGAGCTGGCTTTTCATGTAATCCACATAAATGTTTCATATTTGTGCATGACATAAAATCATGCAAATAAGATTTGTGCTATGTACACAAGAGAAGGTACAATAAATGTTAGAAGAGGAGGCATTGCAATCCGTAACTATGGATTGAGCTGGCTTTTCATGTAATCCACATAAATGTTTCATATTTGTGCAAGACATAAAAACATGCAAATAAGCCATACAACACGTTAGCGAAGGCTACTTGGAATACGAGAAGCCCAAATCTCGGACCGTTTGGATATCACAAGAGAACAAGGCTTGGAATCAGAACATATTCAAATACGCATAAGAAGAAGCTCTTAACTTGGGACTGTAGTCTGTGAACGGACAATATATATATATAAAACAACAAGGGAGGTAGCTAGTCGCGAGACCTGATGGACGAGAGATGGGAGAAGAGAAAAAGGTAGTGTTATGGTATAAACGTGTGGTGACAAAAGGTGGGAACTTGCTTGCGTTGCAGTCACCACTGAAGAAGAAGAAGACGAAGAAGAAGGCGGCACACTTAACAAACGGCAACGGTTTGGTTTGAACCGAACCGAACCGCGGCTTAACGCTTAAAACGGTTCAGTTCAGTTTCAACAGTTAAAAACCGTGGTTTAAATGGTTTAACAATTTTTTATTATTTATTTTATTATTTGTTTTTTAAATTCAAAAACAAAAAAAAAAAAAAAAAAAATCTTTTCATTTTCATGCCTTATTCTCACATTTTGGGAAAATTTTTAAAATTTTTAAAATTTGACCCGAGCTGAAAACCGAAACCGAACCACGAAATCGCGATTTTACCAGTTTAATGGCTTAATCACGGTTTCAACATCTCTAAACGGTTTGGTTTGGACCCTCTCGAACCGAACCGAACCGAACCGTTGCCGATTGTTAGGCACACTAACGGAAGAAAGAGGTGTTGGGGCTTTGGGACTCTTTTTTTTTCGGATGTGATCAAAAGAAAACCACCCCCAAAAAAAACGAGTCCCTTTGCCCAAGAGATTAAAAAAATAAATAAAAATAAATACCGACACAGATTTTGTATAGAACAAGAAAAGCAAAAAGCAGGAGCAAAAAGCAAAACGCAAAAGAAAGGGAGAAAAGCAAAACACGGAAAAAACATTAAAATTAAAGCACTAACACATCATGATATGCTTCCTCTCTCTCTCTCTCTCTCTCTCTCATTCATAGTCTGTGGCATCTTCTTCTTTCTCTCCTTCTTCCTTCTTCCTTGGACGCTTCCTGCAGAATATCCATCCGCCTCGCCGCTCCCCGAGCTCTCTGCAATCTGCCATGAACCTCACCACGCCTTTCAATTTCGTGTAAGCGATTCCCCCCCCCCCCCTTCTTGCCTTTAAAAGTTTTTTCCTGAGCATGGCCATCCATCAAAGCTTTCCGACGGCGTTAATCCTGTCAAAGCTTCCCCTTCCCATCCCTTTTAATTTCGTGCTTCAATCTTTAAAAAATACTGAGCTGATTCATGTTCTTTTATTATCTAATTCCATGAAGCCAATTTGGGTCGCTTTATTGCTTTTAATCTTGATCATGTTCAACTGAGTTCGTATTTAATTTCATGCTTCAATCTCTAAAAGCATTTATAATGAATGCCAGGGAACTAATTCGTGTATTTGTATGCACAAAATTATATTCGAGGTTTTTGATTCACATGTTAATCTGTTAAAATGGCCTATTGTAAATGAATAATCCACATCTTAATCTGTATAAATTTCCCATTTCTACTGAATCTTTGTTGTTTAAGAGCTTTGTTCTGTACAAGTTTCCTTATGAGATGTGTATTCCATGTTTTACTGGTAGAAAGTTTCCCTTTCCAATGCAGGTTGAATTAAGCTTCTCGATTAAAATTTATGCGCTATATTTTCCATTTCTAACAACTCTGGGTTTAAATATTCATGTTTTAATTTCTAATATGATGCTGTTTGGTTTCATGCGTTACACTTTCTACCTTTCCAATGCAGGTTGAATTAAGCTTCTCCATTACAAATTATGTGCTATATTTTCCGTTTTTAATAACTCTGGGTTTAAATATTCATGTTTTAATTTCTAATATGATGCTGTGTGGCTGTAAAATTCTGATTCAAAATAATTTCCTTTTTCTAATGAATATGATCTGTTGGCATGCAAAATTTTCCATTCCTATGAGCTGTTCAATTCAGATGTTCTTCTGTAAAATCTTCATTTTTCTACAGATTATTTGCGTTGTTTTATAAATCTGAGCTGTATTAACTGATGTGTCAATCTGTGATCGTCAATTAATGTGTTGATTGACAAATTATGAGCTGTTTAATTGACATGTTGATCCCTAGAAAATTCTCATTTCTAATGAATCTGAGTTGTTAAATTTGTTTAGTTCTTATTCCCATTTCCAATCAATCTTCAATGTTTAAGTCATGTGCTAATGTGTAAAAGTTTCATTTCTAATCAAACTAAACTATTTACTTTCAGATGTAGTGAATCTGTGAAAATTTCCATTCTAATGGATGTGAGTTGTTTAATAATGTGTTTATCTGTATATTTTTAAATTTTTAATGAATCTGAGCTGTTTAATTAATGTGCTAATGTGTAAACTCTTGCATTTCTAGAGAATCTGATTTGGAGGTGTAAATGTGTCCATCTCTAATCAATTTGAGTGGTTGAATTTCATGGTGCAATCAATCTCCATTTCTAATAAATCAAAGTGCTTTAATTCCTTGACATGTTAGTATGAAAACTTTAATGGAATCTGAGCTTCCTCTGGTTTGCAGAGAACCTGCAGCCTCATGGGGAACCTTCATAGATGGATGCGTCTCAATCATTTTGGTCTTGTTTGGTGGCACAATGTCTGGCCTTACCCTTGGACTCATGTCTCTAGATCTTGTTGAAATGGAGGTTCTTCAAAGAAGTGGCACACCCGAAGAACAGAAGCAAGCAGGTGTGTGTACCGTCTTTCGAAATAAGTATTTGTGGAAAAGATTCAAATATACTGCTGATATAAGGGATAATATCGAAAGTACCCCTCGTAGTTTGAGAAATATACCACAACATACCCTGGGTCAACTTCTCGCTCAACATTAATTTTCGCCTCCCTGCATCTGTTCAGAGGATAGATCCTGATCTCACTCCTGGTTTCATAGTGACCACGAAGAAATTTTCAATCATCCACCACCTTCGACGATATTGATCAGAATAGAAAGAAGAGATAGGGGCTTTATATTAATCTATTTTTAGATGAAACTTTAACACTTATTAGAAAGATTGTAATTAATGAGGATTGCAAGTATCTGGTGGTTTCTCACCATACACCAGGGGGAGGTTGATGATGTTTTCGGTCCTTCACCTGTTCATGTCCTCATGTCCAAAAAACTCTAACTATATATAATTTGAAAATTCCCCACAAATTACAATATGACCATGTTTTTGGTCTATGAAAAATACTTTAAACTGGAAACATTAAACTTTGAAGGATTGTTAAAATTAAAGAATATGACATTATTTCCCTTAACACAATCCTCATGTATTTTTGAAATATCCAATTAGGAACTTGATTTCTTAGTTTAACTTCTTTAAAAAGATCATGCTCATATCTGCATACGATAGGAATATCAATTTATAGGGAAGTTAATATACCCGTTGTATGAAGGATAATGTTGAAAGTATTCCTCGTAATTTGGGAAACATATCACAATACACCCTGCTTGAAACGACGACTAATAGCAACATTGACCAATGTTAGTAAACTATGCATTGATTATTAAAAACCAGCACTAATATTTTGATAATCTATTTGCACAAGAATTATGTTCATTAATAGTTAATAAATAACATTATCCCTTAGCATAATGAACAGGGAAAATATTTTTGGCCTTTTACTAAACTTTCTCATATGTTCTGCTTGTTAAATCTTTTTTTTTTTTGATATTTTACTCCATTTTGTGGAGATCAAGTTGATATCTATGGTGGATCTATTTAGATTAGGACACCCATCATTAACGAGGCTGACTAATTAGTATCCAGCAAGAAAAACTAGAGAAAAGAAGATACATATCTATGTAGAACGTATATATTTCATCGTTTCTCTTTTCCCTTTTATTGTGTGTATAGAAGAAGAAAGAAACAAAAAAGAAAGAAGAGACATGATAAAATGTATATGCTATGCACATATGTATAACATATACATTTTATCATGTCTCGCCTTTCCTTTTATTGTGTGTATGTCATCACCATCAGTATCAATATCTCTCCTTCATCTTAAAGACTAAGTGTATGTTACAGTGTATTCTCTACATTTAAGAATCAAGACCATGAACAATGTTTAATAACAATCTTTCTTTATAGCTGCCATTTTCCCTGTGGTGAAAAAGCAACATCAGCTATTGGTAACACTTCTACTATGCAATGCACTTGCAATGGAGGTCAAATTTCATCCCCACACCTGGAATTTGCAGTTTATAAGAACACTGTTTCTTGTGGTGTAATGATGGAGTCCTTTTTCAGGCACTTCCTATATTTTTGGATAATATATTCAACGAAGTGGTTGCAGTCATTCTGTCTGTTACGTTCGTTTTGATATTTGGTGAGGTATTATATCCAAACTTAATCTTATTGATGTTACCATTTCAATTAATGTTCCTTTTGGCATTTGGTGAGATATTAAAACCTTTACAAATATCCTTTTTCTAGTCATTGTAACATCTCTATAAAGTTTTTGGGTACTCCAAATATCCAGAATATATTTAGAAATTAATTTGTAAGATGAATTATACTTTTAGTATAATTGAATTGTTTGTTTGGAGTAGAACGGAAACTGCTGCAAGAACTTGTGTGTACTTATTCAGGTGGATGCATGAGTCATTATATTGTTCATTGGAGGTGTATTTCAATTCAATTATATCAATATTATAATCCATCTTACAAATTATTTAGAATTTATTCAGATTGGGTTGAAAGAAGATTGCGAGAAATTGTGTGTACTTCTTATTGAGGTGGATACATTAATCAAGCTATTGTTCATTGCAGGTTATACCTCAAGCAATTTGTTCTAGATATGGACTTGCAATTGGAGCCAATTTGGTTTGGCTGGTTCGGATATTAATGGTGATTTGCTTTCCAGTTGCATATCCAGTGGCCAAAGTAAATCACCTATTCTTTTCATCATTAGGAAAAGTTCTTATTTTCTTAAACATATATCATTGATGAATTCAGTTAGGGGAGTATAAATACCAACCTAATTGTTTACTTTTGTTTCAGTTGTTGGATCTACTACTTGGTCATAGTACTGCTGGTATGTTTCGAAGAGCTCAGCTAAAGGCACTTGTATCCATTCATGGGCAAAAGGTGAGTCGCGCATCCTTTATATTTCTATGACTATAGAAGCTTGAAGGCTAAAGATTATTTATGATCTTTTGAGGTAGGAAGGCAAAGGAGGTGAGCTTACACATGATGAAACTACAATCATTAATGGCGCACTCGATCTAACCTTGAAGGTATTGAAACTTTTCCAACAGCCTTTATAGCAAGTAAGGAAAGATCAGATTTATGTTTTTCTATGCAGAAAGCAGAAGAAGCGATGACTCCCATCGAGTCAACATTTTCGTTGGATATTGAATCAAAATTAGATTGGTGTGTTCTTGCTTCCTTTCTAGATTATTTCAAGATCTAAAAGAATGAGGGCATTTCAATATGAGATTTGGGGCAATGCTATGAAACATATATAATCTTGAGTAAAGTGTGCATGGTGTTTGAATAAGTGAACAAAGTGTTAGTGAGCAGCGGTATGTTGCCAACTATTGAGAAAACAACACAATTCTCGACACAGTCTTGACCTGGAATGTTCCGTGACAGATGCAACCCAAACATATATAAATAGAGTGAAAGAGGTAACACAATGACTACAAGTACTTGCACATAGTTATGACACCAGCTTACTCGTAAATGCTCCTACATTCCCATTAAGCTTCCTGCTTATAAAGAAGATATTGAGGAGTTGAGTTAGTCTTAATGGCCACATGCAGAGCTATTGTGTGGAGTACAATGTGTTAGTTTGTCAACGTTTGTGCAGTAGTGTAGGTGCTCATGGGTAATGGGGTTCAGACGAATTAGTGAAGGATCAGAGCCTGAGGTCGAAAGCATGGGTTAGGCTTTTGCAAAGTTGCGGACAAGCTCCATCCATGGACTATGTAAGCCGCCTATTTATCGATTCACCCTGTAACCAATCAATATAGATTGGGCAGCAAATCGTCCCAGCACTATAAGACCCAAAGTTCATAAAAGAGGCATAAAAAACTAGCCTTCCTACTCTCACAAGGAGCCCACCTGAACCTGGATGCTTGACACAATTCAAACCTCACAATTCAAGGTGCTAATATCAGGGTTGGAGCCGTCATGAAGAACTTCCTTGATATCATGGGTTGGGGTTGAAGTGATGATAGTGATTACATCAAGATGTCACTAGCATCTCGGACATCACGAACAATGATCTCCATGATTTGGCTGTGTTATCGCACGTGTCTGGTATCATGTGCCTACTGTCTTTGTTGTTGTGAATGTTCCTCTACTAGCTCAATGGTTACACCTTAATGCATTGTTGTGAGAGGTGTTGTCCTTTGAAAGTGATGATGTGTGATTTTCTCTATAAATATGCAATGGGGAATCTATGCACTGTATGAATCTGTGTCAGGAAAAGTGCTGTCTCCCAATATTTTGTCAGAGGCTGTGCCTAGCACAATTATAGTAAAACAAGGATGCCCACTATCACCCACTCTCTTTGGTCTCTATATAGATGAGATATCACATTACATCGAAAAATTTGGCGGTTCGGGAACATGCCTAGCAGGTATAGCCATACAACTATTACTATATACTGATGATATTGTACTGAACTCAATAGAGACAGGGAGAAGTTGTTGAAGGAGAATGAACAGCCACACAAGCTCATAAAAAAAGAACAGTCACAACTTCCTTTAGTGTTATCACTCCTACGCATGCTACAACTCAATCAAGGGCTACACAACTGGGCTGCTGATCAGGACATTCTAAAGGGGTTACAATAGATTGGGCAATAGAAATTTGCCGTGCACGTAGGTCTGGCCTCATGGACCACTCTTGTCATCGACAGAAAGAAAGAAAGAAAGATATATTAACGTTTTTTAAGAGGTCAAAATGGCCTATAAGACCAAACAAGAGATTACATCTTTGGTGTTGTCTCGTCTTTGAGAACAGCAAATCAAAATAAAATAAAAATTACTCAGTAAATATAAAAGTAAATAAGATAAAAAGAGATGAGGGAATCTGGTTTTTGGCACATGTGAAATTCTCAAGTTAGATAAGTTGTAACTTTTGTCTTCAAAAGGTCTCTAGCATAGGTCGATCCAGAATGGAGAGGTCTCTGAAGCGAGGGAAGCACTTGCGATGGTGGGAGATAATGGCCTTTATTTGTCGATGACAAGGGTGCTGAGGTCGTGGTTCATGGGGCTGGGGCCTACGTGCACGACAAATTGCTATTGCCCGATCTATTGTAACCCCTTTGTTATGTCCTGGTCGGGAGGCCATTTGTGCATCTCTTGATTAACTTGTAGCATTAGTAGGAGTGATGGGGCTAAAGAAAGTTGTGATTGTTCTTTTTGGATGAGTTCTAGCAAGAAAAGTCCTAGGCACTGTTGGTCCTCATATTCCATTACCTTGTGTAGCGGGCCAAAGCCTTGTTTAAAGAGTCAATGGTATTTCCCTCTGATTTCATAATAGACACTACAGTGACAAACATAGTGTTCTTTAGATTCCACTCCTCGATGACACAATCGGTAAATTCTTTCTTCTAGAGGTATTCATGTATATTTGCCTACCTCAATCTCTAATTGATGTGATGAAGTTTGCAACTACCCTATCACACTGCGCAATGCATAGGATAGATGTATGTCCATATAAGGTGGCCTGATGATGAATCCATCCTCCGATATGTGTAAGAAGTGTGTTGTAGTTGGCCATCTTTGTACCAAGTGATATTTTGGGGCTGATTCATGTTATCTTGTTTTCCAAGTTAATAATATTAGTTTGGATCACTCTATTCTTTTCCACTTTGGTCATATTTAGATGGGGAGAGTCCAAACTATATTGGAATGGGGGTGGTGCATTTATACTCATGCCATGTGACTTGAATCATTGCTGCATTTTAGCATACCAACAAAGAAAGGCCATTATCTCCGGCCATCACAGGTGCTTCCCTCGCATTGGAGACCTCTCCATTTTGGATTGACCTATGTTAGAGATATTTAGAAATCAAAATTACAATCTATTTAACTTGAGAATCTTACTTGTACTATAACAAAATTATTTAATCACTTTTTATCTTATTTACATTTTTACTTAGTAACATTTATTTTTGTTTGTCGTTCGTTAGTAATCTCTTGTTTATTCTTGTAGGCCATTCTGGCCTCTTAAAAAGCGTTAATATATCTTTCTTTCTTTCTATGTACCATATGCTAATATAAGGATTCATTCCCTATGTCTCTATTTACTCTTTTTTTTTTTTTACTTCGTAAAATTTATTTTGCTTTGTTGTTCTTAAAGATGAGACAAATCTCAAGATGTAATCTCTTGTTTGGTCTTATAGGCCATTTTGGCCTATTAAAAGATGTCAATATATCTTTCTCTATATGTTTGACATCAATGAAGTTGTTTATGGAGAATTTATGGCAGGAGAGGTTGGTCTAAAGTGACAAGCTCAAGAATATCTGTGCTATAACTGAAAATGGCAAACACTTTCTAGCCTTGGGAAGTGCATATGGATTTGTGATATCTAATGGATTGTCACAATTGGCCGGATTGGATGCTTTGACATGTTGGAATCCAAAAGGAGGTGCAAGCACAATCGATTGCCTAATACGGTCTCCATCTCTTATACCTGAAATAAGAGAGTTCACTATATCCTACACCTATTGGTTTGGCAGTAGATCATGCATATTTACGCTTTGAGGTGAAGGATGGATGCAGAAGGGATGTATATGCTAAGCAGAGTGGGCTGGCTAAGTATCAATTTACTCGCAAGACAATTGATGTGTATACTTGTGGACTTGCCTCATTAAATACAACATCTCGCCTTGTATTACCTTCTTGAGTTGAGGTAGCCAAAATCTGTAGACTATTTCACCTTCATCTCCATAAGACATAAAGATTCCTTTCATGAACTTTGCATCTAACTTGTTTCTCAACTCAGGCCTTATATGCACAAACACATCACAGCCAAAGATGCATAGGTGTTCATATGAAGCCGGTTTGCCGGACCAAACCTCTTCAGGAATGCCACCTTTAAGGACATATGAGGTGACCTATCACAAACATGAACTGCAGTTTCAAGGCCTAATCCATGAGGGAGATTAGCTGTGGACAACATGCATCTCACCCTCTCATATAAAGGTCTGTTATACCGTTCAACCACACCATTGGAAGAGGGGCTGCATGGGACTGTTAGCTCCCTCTTAATACCAATATTTTCACAAAATCTGTTAAATTAAGCATTTCAGCTTTCTACTTGTATGGGTGGTCACAAATGCATGAAATTTCTTAAATGTAGCGAAGTTTCTTTACTTGCTTACCATATTGGCATTCATTACAAAAATCAAGTTTTGAGCCTTTAGCATCGAACTTGTCCAAATTACATAGTTTATCAAGGCCTTTTATGCCATAATTCCATACGTGAATGGATTTTAGCCATAGCAATAAACTTGCCCATAAAAAATTTACCGTGCAAGCAATACAAAGTCCCTTTCTTTGTACCTTTAACAATTAGCCTAGAGCCTTTGATAAGTTTCCATGACCCTTTCTCAAAGAGGGTACTATATCCATGCATGTCCATTTGTCCAATAGACAATAGGCTTTTCTTGATGCTTGGTACATACCTTACATCATGTAAAACCAGCTCATTAGTACCATCCACAATGAGATGCATTATGCCAATACCTTCAATAGAACAAGCATGGTTATTTCCAAGATACACATGTCCATGGCTGCTTGCACGAAAGGTAGTAAAACACTCCTTAATAGGCGTAATCTGGAATGATGCACCTGAATCCACAATCCAGGTTTGTGACAAGCATCATTCAGCGTAAGCAAGCCATCAATTATATCGCTCTTTGTAATCTGCATATCTTGTGCATGAATAAAAAACAGAACCATCATTAACTTCAGCATGATCTGTTGCCATGGTAGCACAAAGAATATCTTTTGCATCTGATGGCTTTCTCATATAATGACACTAGAGGCCATAGGCCTTTCCGTTATCCTTGTCCTTAAAGCTGTTATGTGCTTCATTCTCGTTGTAACATTTCTTCTTGTCACTAGTGTTCTTCTTTCTTTCTAATTAGCTTTGTAATATTTGCAATTAGGCTTCTTATGATCTTTCCTACCATATTGATAACAAGTCACTTCAGCCTTGCCTTTGCTTTTGCTCCTATTCCTCTGTAAATTTTCACTTTTCTTTTGTGTTCTTCCTTTAGCCACATTGGCTGAACCCATCAAGTTGCATACACACCAGCTTATGCATGAGATGCACTTGATTTATAGGTGTGGTAATTTCACAAGTAGCTTTTAGCTTTTCCCATACCTCAAAAGCATTTGTGAGGCCTTCCAAATCCACTAAGATCTCATCGGATACAACCATCTTAATGTAAGTGAGGGCCTTCTTATTTAGTTTCATCGATGCTAAATCTGTCATATCTTCAAAGCTTGATTTCAAGCAATGCTTCTTCATAATCTTTCAAAAAGAGAATGCCTAGCAGTCTCTCTTTCCATAAATCAAATTCACTACCTTCAAATCACTTGATCTCAAACAAACTTTTGAGATAAGAGGAGGTAGCAGTCATTTTTGCACGCTGCAGTTAAAAATTCACCAAAAAAAGATAAAACCACTTGCTGTTCTGTGCAGAATCACCTGATGAGACAAAAATTTGTCGTGATGAAACTCTCTCGCTCTGATACTAGTGAAAGAGAGATGATGTGATGGCGTGGTTAGATTCAAAAGACTATGGGAGTGGTCTGTTGTGTGAGGAGAGAGAAAGTAGATAAAACTGTGTAGAAAATGGAGAGGAAACCCAAGTCTCTTATCTCATTATGAGTGGGTTGGAACCAATTCTTATTGATAAGTAGCTTTTAGGTCATTTGGGCATGTTCATACATGGCCAATGATCAAAAGTTATAAAGATAATGTAAATGCCTGTAAGACCCAAATTGGGGCCAAAAATATAGTAAAGATGTGTCTAGAAAGCTCTCGAAGGGAGCTTTTACATGGAAGGGTCAAAATATACAAAAAGGAGAGTTCTTGGGGCCATTATCCCCAAAATTATGAACTTGAAAAACAAGATAACATGGATTAGCCCCAAAATATCACTTGGTACAAAGATGACCCACTACAAGATACTTTTTACACACATCGGAGGATGGATTTATCATCAGGCCCACTTATATGGACATCCATCCATCCTATGCACTACGCAGTGTGATAGGGCAACCGCGAACTTCATCATATCAGTAGAGATTGAGGTAGGCAGATATACACAAATACCCCTAGAAGAAAGAATTTACCAATTGTCTCATCAAGGAGTGGAATTCGAAGAACACTATGTTTGTCACCATGTTTATGAAATCAGAGGGAGATACCATTGCCTCTTTAAACAAGGGTTTGGCCCACTACGCAAGGTGATGGAATATGAGGATCAACAATGTCTAGGACTTTTCTTGCTAGAACTCGAGAGACATAGGGAAAAGTTTTTGAAGGACAATTGTACAGCCAAAGAAACTCATCCACAAAGAACAATCACAACTTTCTTTAGCCCTATTACTCCTACTAATGCTACAAGTCAGTCAAGGGATACACAGATTGGCTCCCAACCAGGACATAACAAACGGGTTACAATAGATTGGGCAATAGAAATTTGTCATGTATGTAGGGCCTAACCCCATGGACCTCTACCTCAGCACCCTTGTCATCGATAGATAAAAGCCATTATTTCCCACCATTGCAGGTGATTCCCTCGCTTTGGAGACCTCTCTACTCTGGATCGACTTATGCTAGAGATCTTTCGAAGAAAAAAGTTATAATATATATAACTTGAGAATCTTACATGTGTCAAAAACCAGATTCTTTAGTCTCTTTTTATCTTATTTAGTTTTATATTTACTTAGTAATATTTATTTTATTTTGATTTGTTGTTCTCAAAGATGAGACAACATTTAAGATGTAATCTCTTGTTTGGTCTTATAGACCATTTTGTCCTCTTAAAAGATGTGTATATATATATATATATATATATATATATATATATATATTTATATTTCTTTGTCTGTGGATTTTCAGTCCCTACTGCACTTCATTCTAGTTAGTCCGCACAAACCTAGAATCGAGATCAATAAGGTCCATGACAACGTCTACTCTATCATTGGCAAGATGAGTAGGAGGGGTTATCAAATCACTCTGAAGTCTACTTGCAATTTAGCGAACACTTGAGAATGAACAAGTAAACTCTAAACCTCACCCCCAAATACACCCAAAAAAGACATGAAATGGATGAGAACACAGAACGAACAATTGTATGGAGTCTTCTCCAATAAGTTACAATGGTTCTAACACTTAAAGTGCAAGCTTAAGTTTTGTTCCTAGTAGTGGAAGTAGATAAGAAGATTAATATTTAAGTTATAGCTTAGGAGGAGATAAAATTAGAAAAAGCTAAAACTCCAGCTCAAGTTCTCTAAAAGTTAAGAAGAAGGTTAAAAGACATATAGAAGTTGCTTTTACAATGTTTGACCCTTTTCTCACTATACCATTAGCCTCTTTTCCAAATGCCACGCTTGTTCCTTCTCTTCTGGCTGATATGTCTTCGGTGTTGATTTTTGCAGTATTATCCTTTCTTAGATGATATATACTTGAGAGCTTCAATATATCATTGACACCCCATCTTTTGAACAATTCCTTGATGTCAGCATCCAACAAGATGAGAAAATTTTACTCTTTTTTGTTTCTTGTATCTTGCATCCACGTTCCATGCAAGTTTTGGGAATCTGTGATCTGGCATATTCTTCACTTTTGTAATATGCTTGCATACAATGATGTCAGAGAGAAAGAGAGAGCCATGCTTCAAGAGCCATGCTTCATCATTTTGATGTCACACCATATTCTGCCAGATAGTGGACTTGACTTACTGACGTCAGATCAAAAAACACTCAAATTTCATTGCTTCCCTTGTAGGTTCATCCCTCTACTCACCATAATCTGCCAACTAGTCACGTGTGAGGTAGTCAATGATATTAGATCACGACAAAGTCTGTGAGCAACAGATACGTTTCCTTATGAGACTAAGATAAGTCATAGAGATTTAGCTCATCATGAATGATCCATGAAGGGGATGCAAAAACTTGCTTCCATCAATTTCACTGTTTGGAACCTGTATATGTCTGAAAGATATGATGTGTGTCTTATATTAAATTTTCTTGCATTAATATACTCAAAACTCATTGTTAAAACAAATTGATTGTGCAGGGAAGCAATGGGAAGAATATTGGCTACAGGACATAGTCGCATTCCAGTATATTCAGGGAGCCCCCAAAATATAATTGGAGTTCTTTTGGTCCGTATGATCCTTGGTTGAAATTGAATCAACATCACTTGTATGTAATATATGATTGGCTCGAAGATTTTAATATGGTGGCCATCTTTAGGTTAAAAGTCTTTTGACAGTTCGTGCTGAAGCTGAAACCCCTATAAGTGCAATTTCTATAAGGAGAATACCACGGTAAAGTTTGAAAGTACTGATCGCTATATGTTTAACAGATTTCAATAACACTGCGTTTCTTATTAATTCATCAACTATGTAGAGTGCCTGCAGATATGCCATTGTATGATATACTGAATGAATTCCAGAAAGGGCAGTCTCACATGGCAGCTGTTGTCAGGAGTATCTCCAACACACAAAACACCACTGAAGATAATGAAAAGAATGTTTCTGGTTCAAAGGAAGACAAATCAAATGATTCTGATGTAAAAGTTGCATCACAAATTATTATTGATATAGAAACGAGAAATGATGATTTACCGGATAGCTCAACAGGAAATCAAGCAGCATCAAGGACTGAATCAATGCAATCTGAAGATGGGGTAGTTATAGGCATTATTACACTTGAGGATGTTATTGAGGAGCTGCTGCAAGTAAGTTGCTTTATCACATTCATTATTTTGGAATTTACTGGCCCCTTGAACCATATGGTTGTGCATTACGCAGGGGGTTTCTAAATATAATGTACTGATACATGTATAGACATCTTTGGGATGCTGTAGCTCTTTAACAGGCGTTTTACCTTGGTGATATATCATAAAATTAGCAAGACCTAGTGCAACATCTCTCTTCTTTTATGGTGTCATTATTCTTATTTTGATTGTTAGTTTCTGCAATTTGCCTGTAAATTCTTGAACCCTAGTCTCATAGCATATTCTTAAACCCTAATATTATAGTTCAATCATCCTGCAAATCATCGAGCCCTAAGCTTCTCATGGAGAATTATCATCAAATTAGCACGATCCATCTTTTTTTACAGCATCCCTATTATTATCCATTTGAATATCAGTTTTTCCATCTGCATGCACCTGAGCTTATAATGTATTTCATGAATGCTTTTAAGAGAGATGAATGATATATTTACTGACAACAAATATACGGGAGAAAATACATTCATTCCTTATGTACATGCTTGTAAGGAGTTGTTCTTATGCATATTGCGTTCATGAACAATTGCAGGAAGAGATCGTTGATGAGACAGATGAATTTGTGGATGTTCATAAAAGGTATCTTATGATTGAATGAAGTCAATTTTCTATTATTTGCAACTTTCATAGTTAAGATTCAAATAGAAACGATAAATTCATAAAGGCCTTAATTCTCTTTAAGTTGTAGAACATACTTATGCAATGATTCTTTATCTTTTTTGAGAGCAGAATTAGAGTTCCCAAGTTGCCTTCCAGGACTGCATCGGCAGCTCTCATCTTGAGTTTGTCACGGGTGAGTATCATCTCTTTCTTTTGTCTCTTTTTTTCCTGTTTGTAGGAGTCATGTGTTTTGGGTTATACCACAACAGATGCAAAATTGCAAGAAATCCAATGAGTGTTGTTTTATGCAACACGAAATAGTTAACAAGATCTCTCTCTTTCTATGCGGATACAAATCCGAGGGGATCTTAGAGAGTTATATGTTGTAATTTGTTATTCACCTGCCTACTCAAGGTTTGTACCTCTCAGAGAATCACCATTTCTACTACTATACATTTATATCATAAGATTTGCTAGTATGGGCGATATAATACTATTTGGGATTTCAACTGACATATTAAGGATGAACAAACAACTTTGTTACACGCACAAGGCCATGTCTGGAGAAGATATAGTAGAAGTTGGCGTAGCAAAATGAGCTCAAGGTAGGAGCAAAGCAACAAAACATGGCAAACACTTTCTAGCTCATGATAATGTACATGTATTTGTGATATACAACGGTTTATCAAAATGTCCAAAGCTCCAATGCTTTGACATATTGGAACCCCAACGGAAGTGCAAGACAATCGATTACTTGCTGGTATCGCCATCCTTCTACTAATTATCAGCCCTCCTTGGGTTGATGCCATGAGTTTTGTCCTGTGTATGCTGACCTGCCACTGAGTATCCTTTGATCTCTTGACTCTTGTAAAGACAGTTTCTACAAGACAATTATAGTTACATCTACCTGAAAACTTCACTCAAACACATTCTAGCCCTTGGTAATGCACATGGATTTGTGATATACAAGGGTTTGTTTCAATGGCCAAGATTAGATACTTTGACATGTTGGAATCCCAAGAGAGGTGAAAGCACATTCAATTATATGATGTGATTTTCGTCCCTTCTACCCAATTATGGGCCCGCCTTGGGTTGATGTTGTGAGTTTTGTCCTCTATATGCTGACCTGCCACTGTATATCTTTTGATCGACTTGTTCCTAGGACAAGGAAGTAAAAGAGCATGAAAAATGTACTCAGACTTGATATTTATATACCACGGTTCTCTAGGACATTCCATCCTCCCCTCCCACACCCATGTGAATCCACATTTTTTACTTCACAAAAGGTGAAAGAAAGATATATTAACGTCTTTTAAGAGGTCAAAATGGCCGGTAAGACCAAACAAGAGATTACATCTTAAGTGTTGTCTCGTCTTTGAGAACAAGAAATCAAAATAAAGTAAATGTTACGATGTAAACATAAAAATAAATAAGATCAAAAGAGACTAAAGAATCTTGTTATTGGCACATGTAAGATTCTTTATATTGTAAATTTTATCTTCAAACGATCTCTAGCATAGCTCGATCCAGAATGGATAGGTCTCAGAAGCGAGGGAAGCGCCCAAGATGGGTGTTGAGATCGTGGTCCATGGGCTTGGGGCTTGGGGCATACATGCATGAAAAATTGCTATTGCCTGATCTATTGTAACCCAAGATCTGGGGTTACAATTTGGAAAGGCCTAAGATTGTGATGAATTGGTAGATGATGTAAAAAAGTAGAAGATAGAACAACAATTTACTGAAATATCTAAATGTAGTATTATAGAAACTAAAAAGAATTATGGGTTTAACATATAGGAGGGATTAAAGAAAGTAGAAGCAGTTCTGCAAAACAAAAGCCCACCATTGAAGAAAATGTATAAGGTACAAGTGCACGTGCATGCACACGCGCTCGCGCACACACACACACACAATGTGTATAAATGTTATTCAAGATACATAGGATATGTTCTTAAAAGATGTTACGAGCATGATCATAATTTATCTTGTGGTAGTTTGTACCATAGTATTCTACTCACAAGAATAAAAGTGTGAAGGTTAACTGAGACTGTAAAGAAGGGAGGATTACTTTCAATCCTAGAGATTGAGACAACCCATAAGGCCCAGTGTGAACTTGCCTGGGGGTCCTTAGGTCTGGCTAGAAATATGAGGCCTATATATCTTCATTAACACATTATTCAACTACGTCAAGATTGTGACCTTGTGGTGAACAGACTCTTGTGGCGAGCGCACGCCAATACCAGGTACGACTTGATGCCATGGCAGTTGTATGGGATGTTGACCAAGGCTCAAGTACGTCTCGATCCCTTCACTTGGGGGTGGTTGGGTGGATCGACACCCTTCTTTTTCTTTGATCCTGTTTATTATGTATCATAATTCTTTGTCTTATGCTTACATTAGGAATAATCTCTAATAAAAGAGCTTTAAATGATGATAGGACAGCTAAGTCATGGCATCATAAAGACCTATTTAATAGCTCAGTGGGAATATTGGGAAAATTTGGGAAATCTTCCAAAAGGCGCGACAAATTTTCCATGCTTGCACTAAATGAACCAAGAGGGAGCTGATGAGCCCCAATTGCTAAAAGTCATCAAAGCTAAATTCTTATCACACATGCCCACACCCACACACGCCCACAAACACACACACACACACACACACACACACACACTCTCTCTCTCTCTCTCTCTCTCTCTCTTTATTGTATGTGTTGTGGTGACTTAGTAATTGAAGTGTGGTGAGTGTATTCCTATTAGTACTAGTTTACTTGTTTAATATGCCAGGAATACTTACCATTATACTACAATGGTTGCATGTTTAACCTTCCTCTCCCTTTCTTGGAGAGGGCCAACGTCCTCACTTGTAGTTTAACCTAATGCAATCAATCTTGTGCTGGGCATGATTGATCAAATACTATGCTAAATCTGGGTTTGTTGATGATGCCATACAATGTCTTGAGCAGATGAAAAGGTGCAGTGTTAAACCTAATGTCCAGACATACAACAACCTCATCAATGCTTTTGTCAAAGAAGGAAAGATCAATCTTGTGCTGGGCATGATTGATCAAATGAAATGTGATGGAATCCAACCCAATGAGTACGCCCACAACTTCTTAGTTGAAGGGCTATGTAGCTTGGGCCAACTCGACAAGGCAATAGAGCTTGTCCTAGAATCATCAGCAAATGGTATTGTATATAATGTCTTGCTGAAAGGGCTTTGCAAAGTGAGAAAAATAGACGAAGCCTATCAAATCATAGAAGAGATGATCTCTCGGGGTCATAATCCAGATGAGTACACATATAATACTCTTGTGGTAGGGGCATGTAAGGTTGGGAAACTTGATTTCGCGCTTGGGTTGCGGATTGAAATGATCAGAAGGAAGGTATCACCCTCAATTATCACCTATGGGACACTCATTATGTTCCTCTGTAGGCACAAAAGAGGAGAAGAGGCATACCATTTGTTAGGTGAAATGAAGTCAGAAGGGGTTGTGTTAACTGAACAAGGGGTTGTGTTAAAAGAAGGAATACAGATTAGACACGAAAACAAAACACCCACTTATTCAAGGTGGAAGACTAAGCAATGGATATCCTGAAAGGATGCAACACTTGATCTGGTACAACTTGTAAAGAAGTAGAAGATAGAATAACAGTTTTCTGAAATATCTAAAGGTTGAGATAGAAAGAAAGAAAGATATATTAACGTCTTTTAAAAGGCCAAAATGGCCTATAAGACCAAATAAGAGATTACATCTTGAGTGTTGTCTCGTCTTTGAGAACAAATCAAAATAAAATAAATATTACATAGTAAATATAAAAGTAAATAAGATGAAAACAGAAGAATGAGGGAATTTGGTTTTTGGCACATGTGAGATTCTCAAGTTAGGTATATTGTAGCTTTTGTCTTCAAAAGATCTCTAGCATAGGTCGATCCAGAATGGAAATGTCTCCGAATTGAAGGAAGCACCTACAATTGAGAAACTAATAAAATTATGGGGTTTAACACATAGGAGAGATTAAAAAAAGCAGCAGTTTTATGAAACAAAACCTCACCACTTACGAAAATGTACAAGGTAGGAGTGCACACACACACACCTCATATGTGTGATATTCAAGATACATAGAATATGCTCTTAGAAGAAGAGCTTCAAAGGCTGATGGGACAGCAAAGTCATGGTCTCATAAATACCTATTTAATGCTGAGTGAGGATCTTGTCCAAGGATCCCATTCAATGTACAAA
Source organism: Azolla caroliniana (assembly GCF_043228905.1). Lineage (NCBI taxonomy): Eukaryota > Viridiplantae > Streptophyta > Polypodiopsida > Salviniales > Salviniaceae > Azolla > Azolla caroliniana. The sequence goes on from NW_028230441.1 coordinate 19,461,245, forward strand.
ATAATCTTTTAGAAGTTGTAGTACAGTTTTAGAAACAAGACTGTACAACTCTTAACAAAAATCAGAAAATAGTGTAAATATATAAAAATGATTTTCTAGTTTAATAGAAGAAATCTAAGGGCCTTTAATCCCAACAGGTAAGCATTTTAGTATGCCAATTACCTTTTGTGCCTCCTTGCGGACAACTCTTTTATAGGGCTATCTAAAGGTTTCCCTACTACATACCATTGTACCGATCTTGAAGAGCATATATTTGCCAATTGTGCCATTGGGGGTGGAATTGGAAGGACAATATTTTCCATAGTGCTGTTTTCTATGCAATAAGAGGAGAGATGGCGTTGTCTTCTCAAACAACATTTTGTCCTCCTCTGCTACATAGTTGGGATCCTTTTTTCTAGAACTCAAGAGACAAGGAAAGAAGTTGTTAGACAAACATAAAACTACAGCAGGTCACTAAGAAAGAACCATTGCAACTGTCCTTTGCTCCATCACTCACATGACAAGTCAATCGAGGGCTACACAAGTAGGGTCTTGACCACAATACTTTGGAAGGAGTTACAATAGATAAGGTAATAGCCATTTGTAATGCATGCAGGCCACATCCATTTCGACCATGACCCTGTTACTCTTGTCATCAGTAGATAAAAAGGTCATTATCACCTGGCTCTAAAGTTGCTTCTTTTGCTTCTTTGCTTCGAGGATCTCTCTGCCTTGGATTGGCCCATGTTGGAGATATTTTGGAGGCAAAGTTTCAGTTCATCTATGTTTAGAATGATAAGTGCTTAGCAAGATTCTTTGGTACCTTAGGCATATGCTGTAGTCCTTCTGATTTAGTTACATTGATTTTGGTTTGTGGTTCAGTCTCATAGACATTTTGGGTTCTTAAGAGAGGAGTCACATGGCACAAGCATAAATGCACTCTATTCTAGAATAGCCTGGATTGCCCCCATCTAAACATGAACAAAGTGGAAAAGAATAGAGTTATCCAAACTAGTAACATGGATCATCCCCACAACATCTCTCTTTCTAGGAAGATGGCCCACTATAAGACACTTTTTGCACACATTGGGGTATGGAGTCATCATCAGACCCTCTTATATGGACATACATTTATCGCTTGTGTTACACAGTGTGATAGGGCAGCTGTGAATTTCGTCACATCAGTTAAGAGATTGAGGTAGACAGATATGCATGAATACCTCTAGAAGAAAGAATCTACCAATTGTTCATTAGGGACTGGAATCTAAAGAACACTATGTTTGTCACTGTTACAGTGTTTTTTTATGAAATAAGAGGGTGAACTGTGATACCATTGCCTCTTTAAGCAAGGCTTTGGCCCGCTGCACAAGGTAATGGAATATGAGAACCAATGGTGCTTGGGTCTTTTCTTGTTAGAACTCAAGAGATACAGGGAGAAGTCGTTGGACAACAATACAGCCAAACACGCTCATCAACAAAGAACAATCACAACTTATTTTAGTTCTATCACTCCAACTTATGCTACAAGTCAATCAAGGGTTACACAAATGGGCCCCCAACCGGGACATTGTAAAGGGGTTACGATAGATCAGGTAATAACATCTGTTGTACACGTAGGCCCTGGCCTCATGGACCACAATCTCACCACTCTTGTCATCGACAGATAAAGACCATTATCTCAAACCATCGCAAGTGCGTTCCTCGCTTTTGGGGACCTCTCCATTTTTGATTGACTTATGCTAGAGATCTTTTGAAGAGAAAAAGTACAATATGTATCTGACTTGAGAATCAATACATGTATAGATGACAAGATTTTTTTACTAATGTCTTAATTCTATTTCTATTTACTTTTTTTCTTAGTTATGTTTATTTTGGTTCGCTGTTCTCAAAGATAAGACAACATTTTAAGATATAATCTCTTGTTCGGTCTTATAGGCCATTTTGGTCCCTTAAAAGATGTTAATATATCTTTCATTCTTTCTATGTACCATGTTGCATATATATCACAAATTGCAGTCTAATAGTGATTTAAAGTTTGATCGGAAAAATGAATGTCTTTTTTACAGAAAAACTCGAGGCATGCACACAGCCAGAAATTGCTACTGGACAAGAAAGAGAAGGCTGATTCAAAATTGAGTAGCCTTAAACAACCATTATTGGAAAAGCAATAGGTACTCAGAGCTGTAAATAACGACTGATACTGATGAATTACTGCATCAACAATGAACTGCAGAATTTTGGCGTAGAAACTTGGATAGAAGGGTGTTTTCCTAGATGTGTCTACCTCGTGCACAGTTCGGGGAACTTAGAGAGACACTATTCTAGCAAGTGTTGAGTTCAGTTTTTTTGCAAGTATCGTTTCAGAACAATTTGTATGTTGTCAATGAGATGATGTATATGGCCAACAAGACTCATGGGAACCTGTGGAGCATTCTCCCTAATTCTACCGTCATAACTGTATTGACCTCAGCAAATTTATTTGACGCCCACAAACAACTGAATAAGTGCACACCTGCTCGTCTATGAGATGGATGGCTGTTTGTTTGGATGATGCCCCCTTAAGGATGACATTCTAATATTTATGTGATTCTTTTCCTTTTGCGTGTAATGAGTATTGTATCTGGCTTAGTCATGTCGTGTAGGTGACATATGCTCTTTTTTCCTCATGCTTATTCATGTTGTATTAAGCTAGACATGCTCCTCTGTTATTGAGTGTCCTATCAGCCTCCAATCCATAACCCAAATTTATGGGTACTGATGGGTGGAAATTTATAAAGCCATGCATAGGTACCTATCAGACATGAAATTGGTGTCAGCCACTGCAGTACGAGTTTGTACATACTTTCCTTTTTCGAATGTCAACTTTTTATCATTGTTGTTGCTAGTTGCATGTTCAAGGATATAATGGAAACCACTGTGTGGTTGAATACATGCTTATGTGAACTTCCATTTATTAAGACATGCATACATGTGCATAGACACAAAGATTAGCATGATATGGGCGGCACGAGCTATGTAGATTAAAGTTGTAATGTGGTGAGATTTTCTCCGTTAGTCTGAAATATTCAGTCAATAGTGATGGTGATTGCAGTTAACGGAATGATCGTTCCTAGCATTATTTGTTAAATAATATTGTAATTTGTAGCATCGAATTAGATATTCAAACAGTTGCACCATTTCAGATCTTGGCAGTTACACCGTTTCAGATCTCGTCGGTTTATCTTGTACAGCTGATATGTATAAGAATCAATATCCAGGGAGTTAGAATGAGAGAAGAATCAATTGACGAACATATATTTGGATAACAAATTGTTTGCAAGTCTATGAGCTCGACAGTGGTGAATATCTTGGACGTTTTTCTTAGAGGAAACGCATTAGCGACCACGACGAACAATTTTCATTGGCGAATGGGAGTGAACCTGGACCTAAATATCTAGCCAAGGACAAGGATCGACATTCAATTACAACCTGAGGGGAGACGAGGAGAGAAGGTTGAAGCAATAACACAACCGCCACGAGACAGACACATTAGAACAAGTAAAAAGAATCAAAACATTTGAGTGGAGGAGCAATGGGGGTATAACCCAAGAAACCTCAAGAAATTCGTTCCAGGAAGTCAATAGTTTGTTGCCATTGAAAATTCTCCACGTTGAGTAAACCGAACTCCCCCAACGGAAGGAGGGAGCAAACGAATCAAGTGGCAGGAGGAACCTCGAGCAAAGGGTGTAGGAGATTGCATAGATTAGCGGACACTTATCCGAGGAAGAGGCCGACGGTTCGATCGAAAAATCAGACGAAGAGAGAGAGAGAGAGAGGAGACTGATGAGGAAGAACCTGACAAAAAGAAAGTACGAAGAGGAGGTGAGCTGAAAGGCCACAACAGCAGCAGTTCAAAGTTTCTGAGTGTGGACGATAGATATGCCAATCACATACCCTGAAGTCTACCCAAGTAATGATCCTAATATCCATGTGCATAACTTCTTAAGCACATGGAGTGCGAAATTTTGAAGTCAAACGCTGGCAGAAGCCGCAAAACGCCAACTAAAAAATCTCGAACTTTCCGTCGATCCTTGAGAAAGGAAGCAACGGAGGTTTCAATCATATGATTGATAACCACTTCCCCTCGATTCGATTCGATTCGAAGACGTCAACATTGCATTCCTAAAACATTTTCGATCCAAAGGAGAGGGATTCACCTCATGTCCTGAACAAGCTTTATGCATTGTCACAAGAGGTCTGCCAAGTCGGTAGCAAACTTCGCATTAAAGTTTGGCCCCACATTCAAAAGACTAGAAGTGGCATATAGACCTCCCACATATTCGTGAGAGCACTATGAAGGGTATTTGTAGTAACCTAGGAGGCCTAGATCTAGCAAGTGCCTCACTCAACGAGATCATTGAGAATGAAGGGAGGATTGAGTATGCTTAATTGCCTTGAGGTTGTGGACCGGAGAAAAGGTTGCGAGATAAGAGGATGTCTCCGAGAGGGATTCGGATGACGAAGATCGTCGAAGTTGCCCTATGAGCGACTCGATGAACCAACAATTAATGTAGTCAAGGTGAGAGCACGAGGGAGACCTCGGAAGATATCTATCTTCCGAAGAATGGAAGGAGCAAAAGTGTTGGGAATCGTTGCTTCGATTCACCTTCACCGCTCGGCCACAACCGAGTAATCGCGAATCAATGCAGCAGAAAATAGGAACCAAAGAGAGAAACACACGAATACACAGGGATTAACGTGGAAAACCCTAGATGGGAAAAACCACGGGAGTACAAGACTCCAAACCAACACTATACAAAGAGAAGTATACAATGGCGAGCTGCAAGGCGACGACCTTGAGATCGCTGTCCTCGCCACAGGCGGCGGAAATACACAGAGGCGTCGTCCTCTTCCTCTCTCGCGCTCTATCTCTCTCTCTCTCTCTCTCACGGCTGCTCCCTCGTCACTCCTCTTGAGTGGAAAAACAGAAAAATGATCAGCAGCACTAAAACAGTTTGCCCTAAGTCATATTTATACATATATGACTTTGGGGCTATTTACAACTATAGCCTCAGGGGCCCATAGCAGACATATTCACGGATATGTCCCTGCATTCGGATCGCTCTCCGGGTACATTCGTCATCCGGCTCCGAAGTCGGGGTCTTCATCATCCGGTTCCGAAACCGAAACCGGGCTTGTCGGCATTCATCTCCGACATCCGACCATCCCATCCGAAGGGACCGTAATCCCAACAAACTCCCCCTTCACTTCGGCATGGGATGTCTTTCCAATCCGATCCTCTTCCGGCATGCTTCCAGCTTGTCGGGTGTGAGCACCTTGGTCAGCATATCCGACCCGTTCTCGTCCCTGTGGATCTTTGTCAGCACGAACTCCTTGTCTTCTATCCTTTCCCGGATCCAGTGATATCTTCGCTGGATGTGCTTCGTCCGGGAGTGATAGGCCGCGTTCTTCGCAAGGTGGATTGCACTCTGACTGTCGCAGTAGAGTCGGTACTCCTCCTGCCGGATACCGAGCTCTCTAATGAAGTCCTTCATCCATATTATTTCCTTGCCGGCTTCAACAGCTGCCATGTACTCCACCTCCGTGGTTGACAACGCAACCGTCTTCTGCAGCCTCGACTGCCACGAAACAGCTCCCCCTGCATACGTCATCACATACCCTGATGTGGACCGGCTGGTATCTGCATCAGCCGACATATCCGAATCGGTGAAGCCGTCGAGTTCGGGCTTACCGGAGCCGAATCGGAGGCACACGTTTGCCGTGCCCTTCAGGTATCGGAGTATCCACTTGGCCGCGTTCCAATGCTCTTTGCCGGGATTGCTCATGTACCGGCTCACCACTCCGACTGCATATCCTATGTCCGGTCTCGTACACACCATGGCGTACATCAAGCTCCCGACGGCTGAGGCATACGGCACTTTCATCATATCCTCCTTTTCAGCCTTTGTCTTGGGACTTTGCTTGCTGGACAGCTTGCAGTTTGCCGGGAGGGTCGATCCGACCGGTCTTGCTTCCGACATGTTGAACCGGTGAAGCACCTTCGTCACGTACTTCTCCTGTGACAGCCACAACTGCTTCTTCTTCCGGTCCCGGATGATGTGCATCCCTAGTATTTGCCTCGCCGGACCCAGGTCCTTCATTGAGAAGGTTCGGTGAAGAGCCTTCTTCAGCATCCGTATCTTGACCTGGTCCCGTCCGACGATCAACATGTCGTCCACGTACAGGAGGAGTATTAGAAAGTCTCCTCCTTCGAACTTCTTCACAAACACGCAGTGGTCGGACTGCGTTTTGAGGTACCCTTCGTCGGTCATGAAGGAGTCGAACTTCCGGTACCATTGCCGAGGAGCCTGCTTCAGTCCGTAAAGGCTCTTCTTCAATCGGCATACCAGGTGCTCCTTCCCTTTCTTCTCGAATCCTTCCGGTTGCTGCATGTAGATCTCTTCATCGAGGTCACCGTGAAGGAATGCCGTCTTCACGTCCATCTGTTCTACCTCGAGGTCCATGCTTGCCGCTATGCTCAGCACCGTCCGGATGGAGGTCATCTTCACTACCGGGGCAAATATCTCGTCGAAGTCGACGCCCTTCTTCTGCTGAAACCCCTTCACCACGATCCTGGCTTTGTATCTCGGGGGGTTTCCGGCATCTCCCGGTTTCAGCTTGAACACCCACTTGTTTCGAAGTGCCCGCTTTCCTTTCGGCAACTCCACAAGTTCATATGTGTGGTTCTCATGCAGGGAATCCATCTCGTCCTGCATGGCACTCAACCACCTGCGGCTCTGGGTGTCATGTTTTGCTTCCTCAAAGCTCTCCGGCTCCCCCTCGTCGGTTAGCAGCACGTGCTCTGGTTCCGGAAATCTCCGGGGGGCCCTTCTCTCTCTTAGAGGATATCTCCGTTCCGGAGCTTCGGTAACCGGTTCTTCCGATTCTTCTTCATCCGAATCCATTTCGGGATCGGGGCCGGTTCCGGTATCATTTTCATCTTCTTCGGCCGGTTCTGTTTCTTCACCGTCTTCGGCCGGATCCTCGAGTGCTAATCGGTCCCTTGCCGGTCGGGACTGCTCCTCGTAGAGTTGATCCTCACCGGTCGACTTGGAGCTCTTCATCTTCTTCTCCGACTCCCAGTCGGCGAGTGTCTTGTCCTCCATGAAGATGATGTCTCGACTCCTGAATATCTTCTTGTCGACCGGGTCCCATACTCGGTAGCCGAACTCGTCGTCGCCGTAACCGAGGAATATGCATGGCCGGGTCTTTGGATCTAGCTTTCCTCTCCGGTCCTTTGCCACATGCACGTATGCGAGACACCCGAACACCTTCAGATGCCGGTAGGACACTTCCTTACCGGTCCACACTTTCTGCGGCGTGTCTCCGTCCAAAGGTACTGAGGGTGATCTGTTTATCACGTATGTCGCCGTCGACATTGCCTCAGCCCAAAACCCCTTGGGTAATTTCGCATGCGCCAGCATACTCCAGACCCTCTCCATTATGGTCCGGTTCATCCTCTCGGCCAGCCCATTTAGTTCCGGCGTCTTCGGCACAGTAAACTCGAGCCGGATTCCCTTCGAGCGACAGTACTCCTGGAACTGCCCCCGGTATTCCCCTCCGTTATCCGCTCGTATCGCTTTCAGCTTCTTGCCGGATTCCCTTTCCACTCTCGCGTGGAGTTCTTTGAAGACGCACAACACTTGGTCCTTTGTCTTCAGCGGTGCCGTCCACAGCTTCCGGCTATGATCATCAATGAATGTTACGAAGTACTGGGCTCCGCCATGTGACTTCGTTTCTACCTGACACACATCAGTGTGCACCAACTCCAATGGTGCGCTACGTCTCGTCGGTGGCCTTGAGTGGAAGGAGGTTCGGTTCTGCTTACCGGCCAGGCAATCGGTGCACTTCTCCAGGTGCACATGCTTCACTGGAATAAGGTTGTCATCTGCAAGCCTCTTCATCCCCTTCTCACTCATGTGGCACAGTCTTTTGTGCCACAGCTCACCGGCAGTGTCGGCTGCCACATTCAGCTCTTCCGGACATAACCGGGCATTCATCAGGTACAGTGTGTTGTCTTTCCGGGCCCGAGCCACTATCAGGCTCCCCTTGCTGAACTTCATTACGCCGTTCCGGATGCTACCTGTGTAGCCTTCATCGTCTAGCCTCCCGGCCGAAATCAGGTTCAATCGAACCTCCGGAACGTGTCGGACATCCTTCAGCAGCATTTTGCATCCGGTCGGGGTTGTCAACCACACGTCTCCTATGCCGGAAATCCGGCACGTACCTTCATTCCCCATCCGAACACAGCCATGCTCACCGGCTGTGTAGGATGAGAAGTATCTTCTCTCCGGGGTCAGGTGGAACGATGCTCCGGAATCGACCACCCAGGTCGTCTCATCGCCGGCAATGTTTAGTTCACCTTCTTCGGTGATGAGCATGATTTCTTCCTCACTTGGCGCGAGTGCCGTTGTTCCTTTCCGGTCCTGCCCTCGCCGATCCGAACCTCTCCGGTCCGTGGCTCCCCGGTATGCACTGTTTCTCTCCGGTGACTTCTTCGAATCGGTGTCGTCGGCTCCGTTGTCTTTTCGGTAATGCCGACAATTCTTTCGGAAGTGCCCCGGCTTCCCATAGTGGAAGCATGTGGGCCTTCCTCTTGACTGCGACCGGGTCCCCGACTTCTCCCGTCTTTGCGGACTCCGGTTCCATTGTCTTCCCCGATCCGATTCGGTAAGCAGCGCTTTCGAGTCGGAGGCCGGTTCTTTATCTCTTCGACGCGCTTCTTCGTTCAAAATACTTGTCTTTACCGTTTGTAAGGACAAGTTATCTTCGGTGCAGGAGGTGCTGAGAGTCACCACCAAGTTCTCCCAGCTTTCCGGCAATGTACACATCAGGATGATGGCTTGCATTGCATCCTCCAACGGGAACTTAATCGCCGCAAGCTGGTTCACGAATCCCATGAACGTGCTTACGTGTTCAACCATACTCTCGCCGTCCCGGTACTTGAGGTTCACTATCTTCCTCATCAGGGAGGTCCGGTTCAACGCATTCTTCCTCTCGTAGAGGCCCGACAGCTTCTTCCACATCTCATATGCGTTGGTGTCGTTCGCCACATGTTGTAGGACGCTTACATCGACATATTGTCGGATCGTCGCTACGGCTTTCCGGTTCAGGAGCTTCCACTCCGACTCAAGTACCCCCTTCGGTATTTCCGACCTGTCAATCGGTTCGTACAGGTCCCGAACAATCAGAAGATCCTCCATCTTGATCTTCCAGTCGGCGTAATTCTTCGCATTCAGCACCATCATCCCCGGCTGCCCGCTGCCGCCGCCTTCCATTTTCTGCAACAGCTCGCTCTGATACCAGATTGTTGGGAATCGTTGCTTCGATTCACCTTCACCGCTCGGCCACAACCGAGTAATCGCGAATCAATGCAGCAGAAAATAGGAACCAAAGAGAGAAACACACGAATACACAGGGATTAACGTGGAAAACCCTAGATGGGAAAAACCACGGGAGTACAAGACTCCAAACCAACACTATACAAAGAGAAGTATACAATGGCGAGCTGCAAGGCGACGACCTTGAGCTCGCTGTCCTCGCCACAGGCGGCGGAAATACACAGAGGCGTCGTCCTCTTCCTCTCTCGCGCTCTATCTCTCTCTCTCTCTCTCTCACGGCTGCTCCCTCGTCACTCCTCTTGAGTGGAAAAACAGAAAAATGATCAGCAGCACTAAAACAGTTTGCCCTAAGTCATATTTATACATATATGACTTTGGGGCTATTTACAACTATAGCCTCAGGGGCCCATAGCAGACATATTCACGGATATGTCCCTGCATTCGGATCGCTCTCCGGGTACATTCGTCATCCGGCTCCGAAGTCGGGGTCTTCATCATCCGGTTCCGAAACCGAAACCGGGCTTGTCGGCATTCATCTCCGACATCCGACCATCCCATCCGAAGGGACCGTAATCCCAACAAAAAGGGATCTCACAATTCGGAACGGGGGTTAATCCAACTAGCAACTGTTGTCCTAAAATTGGGAATAAATGCTTTTCTCAGGCTATTGGGAAGCCCTTTGCTCACGACAACCCGAATCGAACCGAATTGGTTCAAGGACATGGTGACCTTTCGATGAGGTCGAAAAAAGGCCTTAACATGGTCAACGAAATTGATGACGACGACATTGACAACTTAATCGCTAGGGAATCTTTTGCCTCGATATGTGAGATCGATGTACTAAAGGTAGCAAAGGAATATCGAGTTCCCAAGACACAAGAGCGCGAAGTAGTCACTGACTAAAACAAAAACAAAAAGGCCATATGCATGAAAACACTCTTGAGGAGCAGGAATGTATCCACACTATCCTACAAGAAAATTATGTGTGGGAGCATGAGATGAAGGAAAGTCAGAGGGTGAAGGAGGAAACGTTGTATTTAGGGGTTCAGAATGGGCCAACTACTTAGCCTACTACTGGCTACTCAGGGATATGAATCAACTGACAAAGCCAACAAAACATAAATGTAAAATACAACACAGAGGCACTCGATATTTTACGTGGAAAGCCCTAAAACGGGAAAAACTACCAGAGCCCTCTGACTCCAAATATTTCACTATGTAGGAAGTAGTGTATAGAGACAATTCACTATATCCCTAGATCACTAGGAGAACACCAAGACTCAAGGCCACAACCTTGGTAATATTTTCGTCTCTCACAATAGACCGAAAACCACAAAAAGCAGTAAGTAGACACCAAACAATAGCATACATTAGGCTCCCAACAACTGAGGCATACAACACCTTTTCCATCTCAGCTTTATCCTTTTTATTTTTCAGACATTAACTAGATTTCAGCTTACAGTTTACTACTTGTATCGATCCAACATGTTTTGCATAATTTATACATATTAAATCTTTGCAAGATCTTTTTCACATATTATTTCTCTTGTGACAACCAATTTGAAAGCATATTTTTAGTCTTGTCCCGGACAATATGCATTCCCAATATTTGTCTTGTCAGACCTAAATCCTTCATAACAAAGGATTTTCTTAGAGCTTTCTTCAAGCTCACAATCTTCTTAGCATCCTGTTCGACAACCAACATGTCATCTACATAAAGTAGGAGAATCAAGAAATCAGCTTCATCATACCTCTTCACAAATACACCATGATCGGCTTGTGTTTTGTGGAATCCGTGTTTTAGCATGAAGGATTCAAATTTCTTATAACATTGACGAGGTTCTTGCTTTAGACCTCCTCAGTCGACATACCAGATTTTCTTTTCCTTTCGCCATAAAGCCCTCAAGCTGTTGCATGTCGATTTCCTCTCCATGCAAAAATATTGTTTTTACATCCAACTGTTCAAACTCCAGATTCATACTAGCAGCTATGCTCAAAACAATTCAGATGGATGCCATCTTTACTACTGGAGCAAATACTTCATCAATATCAACACCCTTTTTCTACTGGAAACTCATTACCACTATTCAAGCTTTATATCTGGGTGGGCTGCCATCTTCTCTAGTTTTCAACTTGTAAACCCATTTGTTTCTGAGTGCCCTCTTTCCCTCAAGCAGCTCCATCAACTTATAGGTGTGGTTCTCATGTAAGGAATCCATCTCATCTAGCATGACACTACACCACTCCTTGCTATGTACGTCTCACGTGGCTTCTTCAAAGCATTCTAGCTAACCTTCATAAGTTAGTAGGACATATTCATTGGCTGGATACCGAGAAGAGGTCGTCCTTTGCCTAAGCGGGTATCTTCTTCCTTCAACAATCAGCTCAAGTTCAACTACTTCTCCCAACTCATCATCCATTTTGGATTTGGTTGCACAAGTCTGCTACTATGTGGCAACCGGCTCAGATTCAGTCGCTTTGGTCGACTGTTGTCTTCCGAACGGCTGTGTGGGACTGGTGTCATCAAATGCCGAATCCATACATGTAGCTAGCTTGGAAGACGACACTGGTAGTTGTTGTTTCCAATCTTCATTCGTTTTTTCCTCCATTAATACAACATCCCGGCTTCTTACCACTTTCTTGTCTACCAGATCCCATAATCTGTAGTTGAATTCATCTTCAGAGTATCCCAGAAAGATACATGGCTTTGACTTGTTGTCCAACTTTGACGTTTGATCCTTTGCAACAGGCACATAAGCCAAGAATCTGAACACCCTCAATTGTTGGTAAGAGACACTTCTTCCTGTCCACACCCTCTCTGGGACATCACCTTTTAGAGGCACTGAGGGAGACATGTTTATAAGGTAGACAATTGTCAACATTTCCTTAGCCCAAGATGACTTTGACAATTTTGCATGAAACAACATGCTTCTTACCCTTTTCATTATGGTGCGGTTCATCCTCTCAGTCAGACCATTTTGCTCAGATGTCTTCGGCATTGTATACTCAAGTTTGATACCTTGAGTCTTACAATACAACTCAAATTGGCCTTTGTACTCACCACCGTTACCAGTCCAGACAACCTTCAACTTCTGTATGGATTCTCTTTTAGCCTTGGCCAACTACACCTATCTTTGCTCTTCAACACGAAAGCCCACAACTTTCTGCTGTAATCATCAATGAACATCACAAAGTACTGTGCACCACGGTATGCCACTACATCCAGGCATGTTCTCTTCTCATCAGAGGCCTAGAGTGGAAGGCAATCTCATTTTGCTTATCGGCGAGGCAATCAACACATTTTTCCAAATGTGTTCTTTCACTTCTAGGAGGAGATCCTTTTCAACAAGTATGTGCATTCCCCTTTCGCTCATGTGGCCAAGCCTCTTATGACACAACTCACTGTTAGGAATATGTCCCTCCTATGGGAGAAGTCAATAGTTGGAAACAAGGAATAGTCGACTAGTCGGGCCAAGGAAGAGCCAATAGTCGAAGACAAGAAAGAGTCAATATGGACCGTCGACTAGGAAAATCAACATGGAGGGTCGATTGGGAGAGTCGACGCGGAGAGTCGATAGTATTGGATAGATGATCCAAGTAGAAGACAAGATTGACTAGTCGGGTCAACCGGATAACTGACATGGTTGTCAGCTAGTCGGGCCGATCAATTGACTAATTAAGGACTATTATTATTATTGTCTAATAATAATAATAATAATAACAACAACCATATCTGTAAATAGCCGATATTTTTTACGAGTATAAATACACCTAGGGCAAACCTCATGGTATGTATGTGTGAAAGTGTTTTTAGAATTCAAGGTATTAAACACTACAAGAATATAAGGTATGGTGCATTCACATCTGGAGGTCAAGAACACGAACCAAGGTCTTGAGGATAAGTCAAACTAAAAGCAAGAAACATGGAGAAAAGTAAAAGAAGAAAAACGCAGGCCACGAAAATACAGTTTGAAACAAACCATCATAACGCTTTCGTTTGAAACCCAACTATAATGTGCAAATATGGGATAGAAAGCTCGTGAAGTCAGCTATCTAGAACTTTAGATCTCTAAATTTGGATCTCGGATGAGGGAGATATGACGATTAGAAGATTGTTGTGTCATAGCTAAGAATAGAAGATGGAAAACTTCTAAAAAAAGCGTAAAAATGAAAGCTAGGGAAAGTTATCTAGTAGAGGAGACCAAGGTTGTTAGGTACGGCACGGATACCATACGTATTTAACGTATTAATACCCGTATAGTACCTCCCAATTTAAAAATACGTTAAATACGTTTTCTTAATATGTTAAATACTTATAAAATACGTAAAGTACGTAAAATACGTATTTTACGTATAGTACATTAAATACTTCTAGAATTTGAAAATTATTTACTTTTCTAAAAAATATCTATAATATTGTAAAAAACATCTATGTTTACACAATTTTGTGATGTACAATATAGTTCTACATCCTAAAATGCATATAAGACATTTGAAGATTTTACATCCTAAAATACTTGTAGTAATATGGATGTCGACATTCCCTTATTCTATAAATCAGTGTAAGTGTGTATCACGATGTTCTACTTCAAATTGTAATTATTTACAATTATGCCTTCATAGATTGAGGAATCGTCTACGATTATCACACTCATGATAGGTTTCTCTTTTCTTCATTTTGTTGTTGTTCTTCTTCTATCTTCTGCGATTATCACACTCAGGATAGGTTTGTCTTCTTTTCGCTCTTCTTCTTCTTCATCTTCTTCATTGTCGTCTCTTCTATTCTTCTTTCTTACTTCCTTTGGCTTCTTTTTCACTAAAATCTTTTTTTTCTTTTGCTTTTTGTTAGGGTTTTACTTACATTTTCTTTATAAATACGTATTATACCTGTTTTTGTATAAATAGGTTAAATACCGTATTGGACAAATGTACATGATATTTGACAGAACAACATTGAGGTATAGTACGTAGTATACAAATGATGAGGTACTATATGTATTTAAACGTTAAATACGGGTACGTAAACAACCATGGAGGAGACCTTCATATAAAGCAAGAAGAGTAAGGTGGTGGAGAGAGAGACTATTTCATTTTGTGTTTTCTTGCCCATTTATGTAGTGTGGTTTAGTTGTTATCAATATAGCTTTCTATATTTGGATTTATGTATCTTCTTTCTCTCTTCCTTCTATCATGATCATTCATTATCAATGGATCTTTGTAGTTCTAGATTTATATATCTTCTTTATCTTTTCTTTCTATCATCATCCTTTCAGTATGCAAGTTAGAGCTTTTGGATATGTGTGAAGAAGCGTGAAAGTAACAGAACAGAGAGGAAGAGAGACGCAAGAGCATGAGCGGTGCCATAGTTGTATAATACTAGATGTTGTCATGATATGGCTCCAAAAGGATTTGAACCCATGACCTTGTATTACATGGGTTGAACCCTTACCATCAAAGCATGCATTGTAATACAAACAATATTATTTTCATTTATTATTTTACCATAGGAAATTCATGTATATTCAAGATTACTCTAGAACATTCTAGAAACCTCAGGAGTACTCTTGAGAGTACTATAAATAGAGGCACATGGCATTGTTCAGAACCAATTCGGTTCAACGCCAGTCTTAAGCCTCCTAGCTACTCTTGTATCTTATCTTCATATAATATACCACTTGTTATCATCATTCTCTTCTCTCTTCTCTCTCTCTCTCTCTCTCTCTCTCTCTCTCTCTCTCTCTCTCTCTCTTGCGCGTGCCCGTGAGTCTCCACACGCTTTTCCCCTTCTTAGTACTAATCCTCATTCTTCCTCTCTATCTTTAGTACTAATTCTCCCTGTCTCTAGTACTATCTCTGACAGTTTGAATTGAATCTCTTATCCTTCCTTCCCTTCATACGAATCCTCTTATCCTTCCTACTAAATGGCAATTGTTAGCGCTCAAGAATACCAATCCGTTTTCTCGGAGCTCCAGTGCTTAAAAGAGAATTTTGTAGCACTAAAACAAGAAAATTAACGTCTATTGGGGGATCTTCAACAAATAGCTCTAGAAAAACAACACGGGGAGCTGACGTTACATGTGCAACAACTTGAAGAAAATATTGTGTCACTACAACAATAGGGATCAAGCACTCAAGGAACTCCCAAAGAACCCAAGATCGGTCTTCCTATGAAGTTTGATGGAACACGATCACAATTTAGAGGATTTCTTACTCATGTACATTTGGTGATTCAAATGCATCCTTCTCGATATCCCATTGATGCATCACGAGTGGGACCAGTAGGCACACTACTTAATGGCACAACTCTGGCATGGCTCACCCCTTTATTAGAAAAAGGCTCTCCGTTGTTAAATAATTTTGAAGAGTTTATTAGCGAGTTTAAAGCATGTTTTGGAGATACTAATAGCGTTAGGATGGCAATCAACAAAATCCGAAGACTGCGTCAAGGTGATCGGCCAGCCTCCGCTTATGCCGCGGATTTCCGTCTTCTCACCACCGATATTCCCTGGGATGACCAAGCGTTGATAGAGCAATTTCGTTATGGCCTACATAATGATGTCAAGGATTGACTCTTGACTTTCCCCGAAAAACCAAAGTCGCTCACAGAAACAATCAGTTGAGCGATACGATGCGATAACCTCCTTTTCGAACGACGTTCAGAACGTCAGTTCCAGATGCCAAGGACAAGAATAGAGCCCACTGTTAGATATAATCAATGATCAGCCCCAAGTTGTAAATCTATCCCCATATGTGCTCTTAGAGTGCACATTTTGTGATAGCGCCCCAAATGAGGAGCGGCTAGTGTGCAACTCGACCATATGGGTCGATAAGGTGTTAATCTAGGAAACCGTAGATGCGTAGGACACAATATATTTAGGAAAGAGAGAAATAGATAAAAGGATTGGCTAATCAAGTCAGCTAGAATATTTTGTGGGCAAGTTACGATGTACTTAGTCTTGAAGTATGCGTCATTGACTTCAAGATAAGTATTATCTAGCACTAGCCTGTACCTAGGGAGTTGGGTCATATTAAATGACAAGTCAGTTGACAGAAAAGGAATATCTCCACTACTGTCAACTGACTTGCACATTTATACTAAGACCAAACATAGATTATAAGTCACTTTTCTCACACAGTGGTCAGATTGATCATTAGTCCCCACTAATTTTGTAGTGAGCCGGTCCATATCCTATCTAAGCTCTAAGGTGTGAGCGCATGGGAAAACTACCATTTTGAACTACTCTCATATGTAATAGAAATTCTGTTTTTCATATATCCATCTCTGCAGTTGTAACTCTATATACCTATCTACTCGATTCTCAATATTTCTAATATGGTATCAGAGCGAAGAGGTTGATCTAGATTAGGTATATACGGGTAGTTGCTGTCTAGCAACAGAGAGAAATAGAGAGACAGAGAGAGAGAGACAGAGTATCAATGGCCTTGTCCACGAATGTTGCAGCTGCTCCATTGCGCATTCGCCCACCTCCATTGTCTGATGGAAAGCTAGATGGAACCAACTACACTCTATGGAAGTTCAAAATGTCTGCCATTTTGGATTCCTACGAGTTGTTGGAAACAATCATGGGACCCACAGGGGGAGACCCTGAGCCCATGGCAACCTTTGACCCTGCACACCCTACCACATCAATTCCTCCAAATGCTGATCTACTTCGAGCCTGGAAGAGAAGGAATGCTGATGCGCTATGTACCATAGTCACTGGTGTATGTGACTCCGTACTAACACTAGTGCAACATACAACTAGGGCACATGAAGCTTGGAGCATATTGGCCAGCCAGTATGAGACCAGAAACTATACAAGGATACAAAACCTCGAAAATCAGCTTGCTGCAGAGAAGCTCGCTGATGGAGAGAAAGTAGAATCCTTTGTAAAAAGGATTAAGGATCTTCAAGATCAGCTGGCGGCTGTTGGAGTAGTCGTCTCTCAAGAGGATATGGCTCGTCGGTGCATTCGAGTACTTCCTTTCAAGTATGATGGCATTGTGACAGCATTGAACACTCAGGTTCGACCCACTCCTTTAAAATTTGATGAACTAAGTGCAATGCTGCTTGAAGAGGAGCTTCGGCTGAAGACAAGAGAAGAAAGGGAAGATTCAGCATTTGTCTCTAGGACTAAGGGTGAAGGGGCATCCAATTCAAACAATGCGAATAGGATACCGAAGAAGAAGAAGTTCAATGGATCGTGTTTCTACTGTGACAAGAAGGGTCACACAATCAAGGATTGTCGAAAGAAGATGGCGGATGAGAAGAATGGTTCTAATAAGACTTCTTGGAGAGAGCCCGAGTCCGCTAACAATGTCGTAGATGAACTAGAGTTATGGGTCGCAACTGAAGAAGTGTGTTCTTCAGTTGACACTCAAGTTGTTGATGAGTCTTGGATTCTCGATAGTGGAGCATCCCGACATATGACCAGTAATCGTGACTGGTACAGTTCTTGGACACCTCTACAAGAGCCCATCAATGTTGTGGTCGGGAACAATGCTCGATGTCCGGCCAAAGGAACCGGAACCGTCTCCCTCAAAGCAACGACCGGTGGGACAAAGCATCTCTCTCAAGTGTTGTACGTGCCAGATCTGAAGAAGAATCTACTGTCCATTTTTGCACTGACTGACAAGGGTCTTGATGTTCGATTCAAGAAGTCGGGTGCAGAAATAACAGATTCTGCTGGCAAGGTTGTAGGAATAGGGGTGAGGCGCAACAATCTCTATGAGCTGAGCGCGTTTACCATTTCTACTGACCACAGCACAAGTACCAACACAAAGCAATGGCATGAGAGATTTGGGCATCTCAACGTTGCTGTGTTGAAGGAGATGAAGAAGTCGAATATGGTAGTTGGGTTGCCAACCCTATCTGACTTAAGTCATGTTTGTGATGCTTGTATGATGGGCAAGCATCAAAGATCAGCCATTCCAAAAGAGAGTCAAAATCGGGCAAAGACTCCTCTACAGCTAATACACATTGACCTCTCTGGAAAAATGGTGACTCCTGCAATGGGTGGATCTCTCTACTATATGCTAATAGTCGACGACTTCAGCAGAAAGATGTGGGTTTACTTCCTTCGGGAGAAGGCTGAAGCTTTTAAAATCTTCAAAAGATGGCATAAGTTTGTCGAGCGAGAGTCTGGAAAGTTAGTGAAGGAGCTACGCTCTGATCGAGGTGGAGAATTCTTATCAATAGAATTCTGTGAGTATTGCAAAGAGCATGGAATTAAGCGCCAACTTACAACTGCCTACACCCCACAACAAAATGGCGTTGTCGAACGTCGAAATCGAACAGTTGTCGAGATGGCTAGGTGTATGTTGAAGGCACAAGCGCTGCCCGACCCATTCTGGGCTGAAGCAGTGAACACAGCAGTTTACATCCTCAATCGGAGCTACACGAAGGCACTTCAAGGGAAAACACCCCAAGAAGCTTATTCAGGCAAGAAACCTTAAGTGCTGCACTTCAGAACCTTTGGGTGTATGTGCTACGCACATATTCCAGATGTGAGCAGAAAGAAGTTGGATGCTAAAAGCAAAAAGTGTATCTTTCTCGGATATAGTGAAGAGTCAAAGGCCTATCGACTCTAGGATCCAGAGGCAAGAAAGATATTGACAAGCCGCGATGTGGTGTTCGATGAGGAACAACCACAGCTAGCTGAGAACAACGATTCTCAAGTTATCTCATCAACTGAAGAAGTATTTTACCCAATCCCGACCCATTATCCAAAAAAGGAAGCTGAACCATCTGATGGTAATGGTTCACTAGTTCAGCCTATGCCAGTCCCACATGTAAAGAAAATACCTAAGTGGGCTCAACAACTCTTCAATGATCATACTCCTAAAGTTGAGTTTCCTGAAACTTCAACTGATGGATTACGAAGATCAAGAAGAATACAGGAGCAAGGAAGAACCTCTGACCACATTGTCAACATGGCTCTGATGGTGGACATCATAGGCTCAGTGAGTGAGCCGACCTCGGTGGAGGAAGCTATGGCCGACCCGAAGTGGAAAGAGGCGATGATATCAGAATATGATAGCATCATGAAAAATGACACATGGGAGTTGGTAGAGAGGCCAACAAAGAAGAAGGTGATAGGCACGAAGTGGGTATGGAAAGTAAAGTATAAAGTTGATGGCTCTTTGGAGAAATTCAAGGCCAGGCTAGTAGCGCAAGGATACTCCCAAATTGAAGGGTTCGATGTACAAGAAACATTTGCCCCGACAGCTCGCATGACAACAATTCGAATGGTCATAGCGTTGGCTACTTCAAGAGGATGGCTGATTTATCAAATGGATGTCAAATCAGCATTTCTGAATGGGCATCTCAAGGAGGAGGTATATGTGACACAACCACCGGGGTTTGAGATACCGGATTCAGAAAACAAAGTTTGCAAGCTGAAGAAGGCACTATATGGTCTAAAGCAAGCACCAAGAGCTTGGAACAAGAGGATAGACAGCTTCTTACGATCAATCGACTTTAAGCAATGTGCTTCGGATGCAAGTATGTATGTCAAAATGAAGGACGGGAAACAAGTCATCATTATCATTTACGTGGATGATCTAGTACTTACTGGTGACCATGAAGAGTGCATTGGCCAAACACAAGAGTGTTTGAAAACTGAGTTCGAAATGACAGACTTGGGGATTCTACACTACTTCCTTGGAATTGAGGTTTGGCAAACCTTGGTCGGCATCTTCATGTCACAAAGAAAGTATGCAACAGAGATCTTGAAGACCTTCGGGATGATGGACAGCAAGTCGAAGTCGACTCCAATGGAGTCAAACTGCAAGCTATCCCAAGAAGACTCATCACCAATGGTTGACATAAGGAAGTATAGACAACTAGTAGGAAGTCTAATTTTCCTATGCAACACTAGGCCGGATATTTGTTTTGCAGTCAATGTGGTGAGTCGATTCAGCAACAAGCCGAAGGAGACTCATTGGAACGCTGCTCTACGTGTATTAAAGTACATTGTGGGTACTTTAAATTATGGAATCTTCTACAAGCCAACAATTGACCAACTTAGTGGATATTGCGACTCCGATTGGGCTGGAGATAGTGATTCCAGAAAATCAGTTTCTGGATATTGTTTTTCAATAGGATCTGGAGCTGTTTCATGGAGTAGTAAAAAACAACCAACAGTGGCACTATCTTCAACGGAGGCAGAATACAAAGCAGCATGCATAGCGGCATGCGAGGTAGTTTGGCTAAGAAGAATCCTTATGGATGTGGCAGTCCCAATAAGGACGGCAACGGTATTGAGGTGTGACAATCAGAGTTGCATGGCCATTGCCAAGAACCCCGTATTTCATGCACGTACTAAACACATAGAGATTCAGTATCACTATGTGCGGGAGCTAATAAATGATGAGATTGTGGAGCTTGAGTATTGTCCAACATCAGAAAATGCTGCAGATATCTTCACAAAGGCGCTTGGAGCAGAACAGTTGCAACAACACCTTCGACGACTAGGTGTTGGCCCAATTCCAAGTGAACTCAATGGGTTGATCATTGAGGGGGCATGTTAGATATAATCAATGATCAGCCCCAAGTTGTAAATCTATCCCCATATGTGCTCTTAAGAGTGCACATTTTGTGATAGCGCCCCAAATGAGGAGCGGCTAGTGTGCAACTCGACCATATGGGTCGATAAGGTGTTAATCTAGGAAACTGTAGATGCGTAGGACACAATATATTTAGGAAAGAGAGAAATAGATAAAAGGATTGGCTAATCAAGTCAGCTAGAATATTTTGTGGGCAAGTTACGATGTACTTAGTCTTGAAGTATGCGTCATTGACTTCAAGATAAGTATTATCTAGCACTAGCCTGTACCTAGGGAGTTGGGTCATATTAAATGACAAGTCAGTTGACAGAAAAGGAATATCTCCACTACTGTCAACTGACTTGCACATTTATACTAAGACCAAACATAGATTATAAGTCACTTTTCTCACACAGTGGTCAGATTGATCATTAGTCCCCACTAATTTTGTAGTGAGCCGGTCCATATCCTATCTAAGCTCTAAGGTGTGAGCGCATGGGAAAACTACCATTTTGAACTACTCTCATATGTAATAGAAATTCTGTTTTTCATATATCCATCTCTGCAGTTGTAACTCTATATACCTATCTACTCGATTCTCAATATTTCTAATACCCACCTATGCCTTAGTTGTAGCAAAACCTTTACCAAGAGAGTCATATAATGTGTCTCCATCAAATACTTCAACTCCAATGGAAATCGACACCACATGTCGTTGCAGACCATTATCAGAAGAGGAAAAGCAGTGACAACAAGAAAATCGACTATGTCTTTATTGTTGTGGACCGGGGCATATTGCAGTGAACTGTCCTCATAGGCCAAGAAGACGGGTAAATCAAATAGTCGCTAGTACTAATAGTATTAAACCTAAGTCTATTTCATTAGGAGTGCCGGATAGTCCTAATAGCCTAAGCCTATAAAACAAATTTGAAGTTCTTAGTCAATTAGAAGAAGAATTAAACAACTAAGTCCAGCCAAAATAGCAGTTGTTTGGTTGGATAGTCCTAGATTTGTGCAGCCCATTAATGGTTCCATTCCCTCTACGCAAGTTAGCAATGTCTTCCTAGCTCAAGTAACAATTAGTACTAAAAGTAATCCTCCAATACATATCTTAGCAGTCCTAGATTCCGGAGCCAAGTCTTGCTTCATGGATAAGAATTTTGCCCAAGCTCATCAGATATCCCTAAAAAAACTCCCTTGCCCAGCTTCTGTAGTAGTCATTGATGGTCGCCCCATTGCTTCTGGAAATATCGTAGAAGAGTCAGGGCCGATTAATGTTGTCCTAAATAACTTGGCATGTTTAATATCATTTAATATAATTAGTAGTCCAGAGCATCCAATTGTTTTGGGGTTACCATGGTTCGAAATACACAATCCGGACGTAGATTTGATAACAAGATAAATCGGGTATCGACAACCTCGAGGATCTACTCATAAGATTTCAATGATTTCACTACATCAATTGTGTGAGGAAGGACGCAAGGAAGAAATGTTTGTATTCACAGTATAAGTGAAACCTTCCAACACCGCTGAGGAGTCAACAATTCAACTTCCAAAGAAGTATCATCATTACGACGACATTTTTGGTAAGGTAAAAGTTAGTACTCTTCCTCACCATCGATCGTAAGATTGTCCAATTGATTTACAACGAGGAAAAGAGCCACCGTGGGGACTGATCTACAACTTGTCACCAACCGAGCTTGAAGTTCTTTGAGACTACATAGAGGAAAATTTGGCAAACGGGTTCATTCGACATTCGAAATCTCCAATCAGAGCACCTATTTTATTTGTTAAGAAAAACGATGGATCACTTCTTCTAGTCGTGAATTGACGTGGCTTGAATAAGGTCACCATCACGAATAGGTATGCACTTCCCATGATCTCGAGTCTCTTAGAAAGAATTAATGGCGCAAAGTTTTTTAAAAATCAACTTATGAGGAGCATATAACCTCGTATGGATTCGACTGGGAGAAGAATGTAAGACAACTTTCTACACCCAATATGGGCATTTCGAGTATATGGTTATGCCATTCGGCCTCACCAATGTGGCAACGGTTTCCAGCACATGGCAAACGATATATTCCGAGATATTTTGGACATCTGTTTGATCATCTACTTGGATGATCAACAAGTTTATTCAAAGACACAAGAGGAGCAGACGACTACGAGAACATGGTCTTTCTACAAAGTTGGAAAAGTGTAGCTTTGACTGTAATTAGGTGGAATTTCTAGGCTATGTCATCTCATCGGAAGGCATCTCTATGGATCTAGCTAAATTTCAAACTATGTTTGAGTGGTAGAGTCCACGCTCATTGCGAGATGTGCAATGCTTTTTAGGATTCTCAAACTTTTATCGCAAGTTTATACAGGACTACTCAAAGCTTATTGTGCCGCTCACACAACTTACAAAGAAGGGGCAATCATTTGTTTAGACTAAGGATGCAGATACGGCTTTTGAGTGTTAGATAGATCTAAAGTAAGCATATGATAAGGATAAAAGATAGATAAATAAGAAAGGAGAGAGAGAGAAAGAAGGGTGCTGATCCACCCAACCACCCCCGAGCGAAGGGATCGAAACAGACTCGAGCCTCGATCATCGTCCCATACCACCGTCGTGGCGTCGAGTCGTACCTGGTGATGGCGTGCTCGCTACAAGAGTTGACCCACCACAAGAATAGAGTCTCAACGTAGTCAAGAGATTCTCAAATGAGGGTAGCTAAGCCTCATATTTATAGCCAGACCCAAGGTTGTCACATTCTAGACTCAAACATCTAATTTTTAACACACGATACACTGTGTTGTGTTAACCATATGGAAACTCTTGTGAATTGTCCACATTCGATTGTGAACTTGTATATATTGTAGATTCTAATGTATAGTACATTTGCGAATATTCTAATCGTTAGTATATTCTAGAATTATTCTGTGGTATATTCTAAACGGGTATATTCTCGAGATATTTCTTGAGTATATTCTAGAGATATTCAATCTCGGAAATTGTATAAATACTTGTAACATCCTTGGTCCCTTTCAAGGAATTCAACACCAGTCATTGACACATCAATCTAGTATTCTCGTTTTGCCTCATCTTTGTCTCCTTGATCTTTATTTATATCTTCATGCTCTCATGTCGCTCACGACGTCTAGAATTCCTAGGCTTGCCACATCTAGCTCCAAGTTCATCCATCGCTCATAGCCCCATCATCTGTGGTCCGTCCTAGTCTACCACTTGGTGTGTCCGTGACAGTTTGAATCCCTTCCAACTGGGAGCACCACCCGTCTTCGTCATCGCCTTTGCTTTTCGAGTTACCATCATCACCGTCCTTGCTTCCGGAGTTACCATCATCAACAACCTTATCTTTGATGTCATCATTTTCAGCACCTCTTCGCCCAACCATCATCGTCATCAACACTACTTTTCATCATTTTTAGGTATCATTTTGTATCACGATTTTGGTGAGGAGTGCTTTCGATCACTCACCTTCCCATTTCCGGTAGGGGTCACAACTACTCACTTTCCTGGTGGGGATCGGATCATTGCTCACTTGCACTGCATTTTCGTTATAGTTCAAGACTCGTGTCACTTTCTGTTGGCGAGGACCAATTTCGATCGCTCACCTTCTAGTTTCAGTGGGGGTCACAACCGCTCACTTTCCTGGTGGGGATTGTGTGGGTTTCTCGCTAGTGCTACCGTTTGTTCCGTGTCTTGGGTCAACCTCGACTATTGACCCTCTCATAATAGAAGAAGTCGAGTCGACCTCTTCACTTGCACTCCTTCGCTCGTTGTTGTTCCAGTTCTTGGTAAGGGCCGCGTGGTCGCTCACGCCCGTTCGTGTTTTCGATGAGGACCAGACATGGTCGCTCACGTTTCCAATTCCCGATGAGGGCCACACATGGTCGCTCACATCCATTCGTGTTCCAGTTCTCGGTGAGGGCCGCTTGGTCGCTCACGCCCGTTCGTGTTTTTGATGAGGACTGCACATGGTCACTCATGTTCCAGTTCCCGATGAGGGCCACCCATGGTCGCTCACGTTCGTTCGTGTTCCAATTCTCGGTGAGGGTCGCATGGTCGCTCACGTCCATTCATTTTCCAGTTCTTGGTGAGGGCCACATGGTCACTCACGTCCGTTCGTGTTCCAGTTCTCGGTGAGGACCGCATGGTCGCTCACGCCCGTTGGTGTTCGTGTTCCAACTCTCGGCGAGGACCGACATGGTCTCTCATGCCTGTTGGTGTTCGTGTTCCTTGTGAGGACCACACATGGTCGCTCACTCCAACTATTGTTCGTGTTCCAGATCCCGATGAGGATCGACATGGTCACTCGTGCCTGTTGTTGTTCATGTTTCAATTCCCGGTGAGGACCACACATGGTCGCTCATGCCCGTTGGTGGTTGTGTTCCAACTCTCGGTGAGGACTGACATGGTCTCTCATGCCCATTGGTGTTCGTGTTCCCCATGAGGACCACACATGATCACTCATGCCTGTTGGTATTCGTGTTCAAGTTCCCGACGAGGACCGCACATGGTCGCTCATGCCTGTTGGTGTTCGTGCTCCCTATGAGGACCGTACATGGTCGCCCATGCCTATTGGTGTTCAATACCTTGTCTTCTGGAAGGGTTACTCCTTGTCTAGGATTTACAAAATACTTTGGAGGTGGTTTAAGCTTTTCATCAACAGTATCCCCTTAAGCCAAAGACCAGTTTGGGAAGGCGGCGTAAGAGGGGGGATAATGTCACATTCTAGACTTGAACCTCTGACTTTTAACACACACAATACATTGTGTTATGTTAACCATATGGAAACTCTTGTGAACTGTCCACATTCGATTGTGAACTTGTATATATTGTAGAGTCTAGTGTATAGTACATTCTAGAATATTCTAATCATTAGTATATTCTAGAATTATTCTGTGGTATATTCTAAATGGGTATATTCTCGAGTATATTCTAGAGATATTCAATCTCGGAAATTGTATAAATGCTTGTAACATCCTTGGTTCCTTTCAAGGGATTCAACACCAATCATTAACACATTAATCTAGTATTCTCGTTTCGCCTCATCTTTTTCTCCTTGATCTTTATTTTTGTCTTCATTCTCTCATGTCACTCACAAAATCTAGACTTCCCAGGCTTGCCACATCTAGCTTCAAGTTCATCCGTCGCTCATAGCCCCATCATCTGTGGTCAGTCCTAGTCTGCGCTTGGTGTTTCCGTGATAGTGGCCCCCAGGCAAGTTCACACTTGGCCTAATGGGATGTCTCAATCTCGAGGATTAAAAGTAATCATCCCCTTCTTTACACTCTCGTTTAACCCTCACACTTTATCCACGTGTGTAGAATACTGCGGTACATTCTCACCATGGGATATTATATGGTTATGCCCGTAACATACTCCCCCTTCTTTAAAACATTGCACTCTTGCAATGGAAAGTTAGGGAAGTTAGTTCTAAGAGTATTTTCGCGTTCTCCTGTGGCATCTTTGATAGATTTATCCATCCATTTAATTTTAAATTCTCGGATTATTTTAGAATTCTTTCTGGTCCATGTGGTTTAGAAGATAATTCTTCGGAAGTAACCAGAGTTTCAATTCTCACTATATTGTCGTCAGAACCAAGAAGTTCTTTTAGACGACTTACATGAAAAACTAGATGGATTTCAACGCCATCAAGAAGAGCAAGACAATAGGCAGATGACCCAATGCGTTTGAGGACAGTAAAAGGTCCACAAAACCGTGGGGCTGACTTAGCGCACTTACCAGTAGACAATGTGTTAGAATTGTGAGGTACATGTAAAAATACCTTCTGTCCAGGGTTGAATAGACAAGGTTGCCTATTATGATCGGCATAAAAACGCGTTCTATCTTGAGATGTTTTTATATTATCTCATGCAATATGCCACATATCTTGCATATCCCGAAGAAAGTTTTGCGTACTTCGCAACTCATCATGATATATATTAACATCAATAGGGGCTCGTGGCTGGAAACCATACATCAACATAAAAGGACTATATCTCGTCGATGTATGTTTGGAGTTGTTATAAGCCAACTTCAAAATTGGGAGATAACGTTCCCATTTTGTTGGTTTTGTACCAACATCTGCACAGAGCATGTCCTCAATCATTTGATTTACTCGTTTTGTCTGTCCATCGGATTGAGGATGATCCATGGAGCTCATGCTCAATGTAGTTTCTAACTTCTTAAAGACTTGCGTCCAAAAGTCGCTAGTAAACTTTGGATCTCGATCACTCACGATATCCATCGGTAACTCATAAAAACGAAATAACTCTTCAACAAATTGGTAAGCCAATTTAGAAACTGTTACTGTGGTTTTAGTAGCAATAAATCTAGCCATTTTAGTTAGTCGATCAACCAAAACCCAGATGGCATCATGGCCTTTTTGGGTGTGAGGAAGGCAACAATAAAATCCATGGATATACTGTCCCACTTATTGGCCTTTTTGGGTGTGAGGAAGGCAACAATAAAATCCATGGATATACTGTCCCACTTATTATTGGGAATGTCCAAGGGATGTAAACGTTCAACGGCTTCAAGTCGCTCGGCTTTGTTAACCTGACACTGGTGACATTTAGCCACATAGCTATGTATGTCAGGACACATCTTAGGCCAAAAAAATTGAGTAGATATGAGAATGAGTGTGTGATGTATTCTAGGGTGCCCTACTGATGGTGCATCATGGCATTCAAAAAGAATTCTCTTTTTGACCACAGGAATATTTGGAACACAAACCTTCCCATTATGGTTAGATTAGTCCGTTAGCAATGTGGAAGGATTCCTTCGAGGATGTGGTGGTATTTGTTCTAGACTCAACGCTTGCCCAGTATTTTGCAAAATAATTGTCATCAGGATACTTTCCTCGAAGGTGATCATAAAGATCTGATGTTATTTTAGTGAAGCTAAGCATGTTAACTTCACAGATGCGACTTAGTGCATCAACGACAATGTTCATGGAACCTTTACGATATCTTATGGAAAAATCAAAGTCCTAGATGAGATTTGCCCATCATGCCTTACGACCTTTCAGGTTTTGTTGATCACAAAAATATTTCAAGGACTCGTGGTCTGTAGTTACCACAAAATGATTTCCATAAAGATAATAGTGCCATGTCTTGAGCGCATGAATAATTGCAAATAATTCCTTTTCTTGCATGGTATACCGACACTGAGCAGAATCAAGTTTCTTACTCTCAAATGTTGTTGGTTTTCCATCTTGATATAGGACGGCTCCTATAGCATAATCACTTGTGTCGGTTTTAACCTAAAAAGGTTTTGAAGGATCTCGTAAAAGAAGCGAAGGAGCCTTGCACACCAAGTCCTTGAGTTCCTTAAAGGCGAGGTCTAGTGTAGCATTCCACACAATAGGTTTTGTAGATTTATGCGTTTGCCCTTTGAGCAGATTAGCAAACGATGTCGTCAATTGGGAGTAATTATGAAGAGATTTTCGCAGAAACCCGACAAAACCAAGGAATGATCGAACTTCTCAAATATTCCGAAGAGTGGGCCAAGGTTTGACTTTCTCTATGCGAGAAGGATCAATTTCAACTCCTTGTTCGGTTATCAAATGTCCAAGATAAGTAATTGATTTCTTGAAGAACACACATTTTGAGATCTTCGTGTAAAACTATTTGTCGCGCAATGTTTGTAAAACAAATCGGACATGTTTAGCATGTGCTTCTAATGTACGACTATAAACTAGAATGTCATCCAAGAAAATAACAACAAAATTTCCAAGTTGTTCTCGAAAAATGTCGTTCATTTCCCATTGAAATGTGGTTGGAGCATTGGTCAAACCGAAAGGCATAACCAAAAACTCATAATGGTCATAGTGCGTATGAAATGTCGTTTTAGGAACATCTTCCTCACTTATACGAATTTGATGGTAGCCCGTACGAAGATCAAGTTTCGTAAAATACCGAGCTCCCTAGAGACAGTCAATTAGATCGTCAGCCCGGGGCAATAGATATGAATTCTTGATCATTATTTTATTTAAGTGTCAGTAAGTAATACACATACGCCATGTGCCCTCTTTCTTTTTTACCAAGAGAATAGGTGCACCCCATCGAGATGTACTATGACGTATATAACCCATTCGTAAATATTCCTTGAGTTTCTTAGATACCTCATCCTTTTCGGATCGACTTAATCGATAAGGAGGTATACTTATTGGTGCAACACTAGGTACAATATCTATATGATGGTCTATATTAGGTTTAGGAGGTAACCCATGTGGTAGTTCACTCGGAAAAACATCACGAAAATCATTAAAGATTTCATCGAGTTGTTGTTGTTCAAAATATGATAAATGACCTGAGACACTATAGATATTATAAATGTGAATGTTTGGATCAAGTACACAATAAAATAGAGAAGAACAAGACAACTCGGATATTGATGGAGAGGAAACAATCGAAAGAGATTGTTTATTTACACATTGAATAAAATGAATACAATCAATGAGTACAAAGGAAATGGAATGGTGAACCCAATAAATAGATAAAGAAGAGTTTTTATTAAAAAACCAGGGATAACCCAATATAACATCAATGGTACAAAGATTTATTACATGGAAGTCTACTTCCTCTATACAAATATCAATAGAAATTCCTAATGAATGAATCCCCCATTGATGTATTGTACTCTTCCATCAGAACAAGTGCACCTTATAGGTGTGATCACTTACGGTGGGTTGAATTCCCCATATCTGAACCAAACGAACATTCATAAAGTTATTATGAGCCATCTAGTCGTTATTATGAGCCATTGAATGATAAT
Source organism: Azolla caroliniana (assembly GCF_043228905.1). Lineage (NCBI taxonomy): Eukaryota > Viridiplantae > Streptophyta > Polypodiopsida > Salviniales > Salviniaceae > Azolla > Azolla caroliniana. The sequence continues at coordinate 19,490,939 of NW_028230441.1, forward strand.
TTCTGCCAAAGAAATAGGATAAGGTCAAACAAATAGTCATAACATCATGTCGTGATGCAAACATATCATGGGCCAACATTAATCGATATCAAGATCTCATGTCAATATCCCTCTAGACGTATGAGATGAGGTTCAAGATCAGATTACTATGGTAACACAAAGGTGTTTTAAAAACCATGGGGGTGACAAATGAATGTCTTTCCCTAATCTCTAGATCGATTTTTTCATGGCTACTCCCCGAGGCTCAACCATATATGTTTGTGTCACGAATAGTTTAAACACGAAAAAATGTTAACAATAAACTATGTTTTTGTGCCCACGTATGTGGTTTCGGCTCGTTAAGTCCTATTACGAGGACCCCAAAGTGCACTTAGGCCTAAAGTCTAAACATGTGTTATAGTCATACATGTATCAACAATGTTGTATGGTCTTGGTCATTTTTGAACTCGAGAACAAATGCATTAAACACTTGAGCTAACCAATCGGTTTGCTCATTGTGAATGTTTAATGTTTTATGCGTATAAGGGATATGCGAAGGAATTTGCCCATATATGTTTTTTAAAAGAAAACATATATGTCGAGAGTCCTTATTCCCCCCTCGTTTACAACAAAACTATGTCGGTACGTTACCTAACCTCAAGTCTCACAATTATGCTAGCATACGCCAAAGTGTAACCTAATGGTCAAGCCAAATGAGCTCTCTTTTCATAGTAGGCCCACGTGGCCCATCAAATGATTACGTCATTACGAATGCATTCCGTAATGATGATCTCATGGTGGCAACATATCCATGTAATGAGGGAGAGATGTTGGATACGTGTGTCATAGGAGCGACCTCACATGAAGTGGGTCATGCCCTATGCTCTCAACAACATTGTGGCTATGATCGTTTCGTTATAACGCGTAGCGAAATTGAAGTGACCAACGGGGATGTCACCAAAAAAATTGTTGAAAAAAGGATGGTGACGACGCCATTCTCACAAAAATGTGACGATGGCTACCACGATCCTTTCCCCAAAAAGGACAATGTTCGATATACAAAATCACGTAATAACTAATATACACAGTACTCGTTCAACATTTCGGCTGACAACACCTTAGTTGGCATGTCTGACCTGTTCTCCGTTGTATCTACCTTTACTAGAGCAAACTCCTTCTCTTCTACTTGCTCTCAGAGCGAATGATATCTCCTCTAGCTTGGTCTTCGCGTGGTAGGCAACATTTTTTGCAAGGTGGATGGCACTCTGGTTATCGCAATGGAGTCAGTATTGCTCTTGTCGAATTCCCAACTCTCCGATAAATTCCTTCCTCCAAATTATTTCCTTACCGGCTTCCGATGCGGTCATGTACTCAGCTTCCGTGGTCGACAACACCACGGTCTTCTACAGCCTCGACTACCACAAAAAGACTCCCCCTGCATAAGTCATCACATACCTAGACGTGGATCAACTGGTATTCGCATGAGCTGACATGTCTAAATCCGTGTAACCTTCCAATGTCCTGAGCCAAATCGTAGACACACGCTCGAGGTGCCTCATAGGTACCACAATATCCACTTGACCGCTGCCCAATGCTCTCTTCCAGGATTGCTCATATATCAGCTTATGACTCCAACTGCATAACCAATGTCTGGCCTAGTGCAAACCATTGCATACATTAGGCTTCCAACTGATGAGGTATAAGGGACCTTTGACATCTCGGCCTTCTCATCTTTCAATTTTGAACATTGGCCTTTACATAGCATACATTTTGTCGGCAGTGTCGAGCCGACCGGTTTCGCGCTTTCCATGCCGAATCTCTAGAGCACTTTTGTCACGTACTTCTCCTGTGACAACCACAACAATCTCTTTGTTTGATCCCGAACAATGTGCAATCCCAAGATTTATTTTGCCAAACCCATATCTTTTATCGAGAACGACCTACTCAAGGCCTTCTTCAAGTTACCAATTTTCCTCGGGTCTTGTCCGACAATCAGCATGTCGTCCACATGCAACAAGAGTATGAGGAAGTCTCCTCCATCAAACTTCTTCACAAACACGCAGTGATCAGTTTGCGTTTTGTGGTACCCGTTGTCGGTCATGAAGGGTTCGAATTTTCAGTACCATTGCCAAGGTACCTGCTTTAGCCCATACAAGCTCTTCCTCAATCGGCATACCAGGTTTTCATTACCTTCCTCAATCCTTCCAGTTGGTGCATGTAAATCTCTTCCTCCAAATCTCCATGAAGGACGGTAGTCTTGACATCTAACTGCTCTACTTCAAGATCCATGCTGGTCGCGATGCTCAACACTGTTTGGATTGATGTCATCTTCACGACTGGTGCAAACATTTCATCAAAATCGACACCCTGCTTCTATTGAAAGCCTTTCACCATGATTCAGGCTTTATACCTAGGCGGATTCCCGCCGTCTCCAGGTTTCAACTTGTATAGCCACTTATTCGTATGTGTGGTTCTCATGCAAGGAATCCATCTCCTCTTGCATGACACTTAACCACTTTCGGTTGTGGGAATCACTCTTAGCTTCTTTGAAGCTTTTCGGATCCTCCTCACCGGTTAGCAGTACATACTCTATCTCTGAAAATATCCAGGGGGGCCTTCTCTCTCTCAATGGATATCTTCGGCCTCCATTCGGCACAATCGGTTTTTCTTTGATTTCTTCGGTCGGTTCCCCTTGGTCTTTAGTCGGTTCTTGATTTTGCTGAGTATTAAATTGGCCAACTAGGTCGTATTCGATTTCGATCGAATCGACTTCTACTCGATTCGACTGAGCATCGACTCGGCCCAATTCAGTAGTTTGAGACTTATTCTCAATCTCCCAATTGACAATCGTCTTCTCTTCCATGAAGACGATGTCTCAGCTCCTAATCAACTTCTTCTCGACAAAGTCCCATAGCCGATAGCCGAATTCATCATCGTCGTAGCCGAGAAATATACATGGCTGAGATTTCGGGTTCAGCTTACCCCTCTGGTCCTTTGCAACGTGCACATAGGCAAGACATCTGAACACCCTCAAGTATTAGTATGAAACGTATTTGCCGCTCCACACCCTAAGTTGTGGAATATCACCATCCAAAGGTACTGAGGATGATTGGTTTATCACATGTGCTACCGTCATCGGCGCCTCAGCCTAGAACGTCTTTGGTAACTTTACATGTGCAAGCATACTTCCGACCCTCTCCATTACGGTCTGGTTCATCCTCTCGGCCAGCCCATTAAGCGTTGGCGTCTTCGGCACAGTATACTCGAGCCAGATTCCCTACGCTCAACAATATTCTTCGAACGGTCTGCGGTATTCTCCGCCATTGTCTGCCCGTTGTCGTGAAGATTTTTGGAAATAGTGTAAAAATCGTGTGGAACAAACAAAATCGAGAAAGTGTAATGAGCTCTCAAACATTTGTAAATAAAATAAGACTAAAGCCTAGTAACCTTTGAGTCTATACAAAGGGGTGCAAGCAAGGCTTGAACCTTGCACCTCCATGATAAGAGACAAATTAACTTACCACTAAAGCCAGTACTAAGTGCTTTAGATTTTGTATATTCTCTTTTCATATTCAATATTTCGTAGGAAGCAAACATATAAAAACCATGAGCACAAAACCATAGTTTTAACCCATGGTTTTAGCCCATAGTTTCTGCATGGAGAGACCTATAAACGCCTATAATGGGGCTTGTGTAAGGAGGCAACTGATGTAAGTAGAAAAAAAACTTGTAATCAAAGATCCGAGTTATCCTAATGGTGATGTATCTTGTCTCATAAAACTAAAGTCAAGGGTTCAATCTCTATCTCAATCTCTCTCTATCTCTTCATCCATCTATCTATCTTCAATACTTTCTTGCTTACGTTTTTAAAAACATCGAATCCTTCCGGTCTAGGACCCCAGTGGTCCCACTTCATTTCACGAACACACGAGGATTTCCTCGACATCTCCGACATGAAAGAGGCGGTAGGGAGGATCTCAAGTACAACGATGGCTTCGACAGGCGGAACTCAAGGAGAGGAATTAACGAAAGGTATGGTGTCCATAGTGGAATACATGCTGAAGGTAAGAGATCGAGAAGCTTTAATCAACAAAGTTGTTGATCGTATGGTCGAGATAGCTGGACGATTTGGTGGCAAGAACATCACAAATTTCCTTGCTACCTATCGGAACGAGATGCAGCAGAGGGATGTCAACGATCTCAAACAAATTTCTAGCTTCAAACGTGTGGTGGAACCAGGGATCCGCGAGCGTGTCATCGAGATCCAAAATGAGCACACAACTTGGGTGGAGTTTGAAAAGGCGCTTCTCGCTGAATACATGCTTGAAGACGTGTCACGGATGACTCGACATACGCTAATGATGTGGATCGAGAAGAAAGGGAAGAATATGTGTGCGTCTAGAGTATATGCCGAGTTTGACCAGAAGTTCAACCGACTTCCGAGTGTTGATCAACGAGTTCTTGATGGAGATAAAGTCCTACTATTCCTAAAGGCAGTGGATGCGAAAGATCGACATGAATTGGGCAACCTTTTGGAGGACAAAACACAACCAAATGGTTTGGTAACGAACTGGGCGGTGGTGAAGAAGGCTTGTAGCCATCTTGATAAGCATCGACAATGGCAAGAACAAACTGATATGGAGAATCCACAATCGTGGAGGAGGAAGGCGTCTATGACAATCGAGCCTAGAAGGCCGATCGAAAATTTCGACAAGAAAGCGTTGGAAGAATCCATAATCGAAGAGCTCTCTAAGACGTTTGAAGCGGTACCGTTGGCCAACTTAGGTCAATGCGAGCCCAAGGCAAAAGAAGCGTATAGATGTGTGTGGTGCGACAACTTCGAGCACTCGCAAAGGGAGTGCACTGACTTGCAAGACGCAATTCGCAAGAACGTTGTCTATTTGGACGGCAACATGATTCATTCGAGCAAGACCCGGAAGCCACTATGAGTGAACTTCGGAAGAGGCGGGCTGAAAAAGATCGTGGAAGAGGAAGATGCAAGGCATGTAGAAGCCATGCACTATGCCGCATCGGCTGGGATACAAGTTGGAAGACAGAATGTGCGACGAGTTACCGGATTGTCGGATCCAGTCGACGATAACACGAGCTTTGCGGAGGTTATGTGTGACAACTATGAAGCTCTTGTCGAAGAGAAGAGGAAAAGAACCGGTGAAGAAGATGGCACATCAAAGCATCACAATACAAGGAATGCAGGGAAAGAAGGACAAGCCCAACCTACGCCATGAAAAGAGATAGGAGAAACAAGCATGAAGCCCGGTGGATCAAGCCAACCTTCTCGGATAGAAGTAAGTCGATGAATCTGTGAAGAAAGAAAAAGAACGAGCGGTGCCAACTTACAAGCTAAGGTCGGACATAGAAAAAACAACCGACTTGCGGAAGGTCCTTGAGGAGAGGGTTTTAGACAGTCATGTCGACCTTACTTTGAGAGAGCTACTTGGGATCGCTAAGAAGGAGTTCCATGATACTATCATGGACTTGATTAAGCGGAAGAGGCAACAAGCGGATGAAGAGGAGGTGAAAACAAGTGCCATAACTATGGCAAGATCGGAAGAGGAGAAAGAAGAAGAAGTGATGGCGGACAACCATTACTCTCGGCCTCATTGGGCAAGAGCGACAACGGAGACGCCAATGAAGATCGGGGAGAAGAAAGAGACCGTGGTAGCTTTGATTGACCATGGTTCGGAGATTAACCTCATGTCGACTGAAGTCTACAAAAAGGGAATATGGCCGATTAATACAAACCACAGATGGAAGATTCGAGCGGCAACAAAGGCCACGCAGGACTTGTACGGAGCTTGTCCCAATGTTAAAGTCACGATTGGGGATGTGGAGATGGATCAACACATCTTCGTGCAAGAATCGGCTTCGCATCCTGTCATCCTGGGTCAACTATATATCACATCATCCCGGATGGAGACCAAGGTGTTCGATAATGGAGCAACCTTCGCGCGAATCAAGAGTCTTGATAATCAAAGATCTATTCAATTCCTAACGGTGCGAGCTAATCATGAAAGAAATCGAGATAGTCTTGGAGGCGAATCCCCGGATTTTTAGAGTGGACTATTGAAGCATGGGGCACAAATAGTTCGAGCGATTGCAAGTCCCCACAAGGGAGTAGAGCGCGTGGATTGTGAGGAGAAGCAACATGTGTCACACCTAGTGGCACATGTAAACTAGTACTACCCGACAAGAAGGACAAGCTTCAGATACAAGACTTCGAGAAGATGCTAAAAGAAGAAAACATAATAGAAAAAGAAGAGTTCGTGACTCATATTATGGAAGAAACCTCATTTAACGATACCATCGACGAAATCGAGGATGTTGTGGACTTGAGCTATCTACACGATCGTCGTGTGATTTCAGTTAGCTCCATCAACATGTATGCTATCATCGATGAATATCATCAAAACATCTTGATGAAAAAAGTTGACATCAACACAAAATATAAAACGGTGGATAGGAAGATCAAGCCAATTGTGGTTCTGCTACCGGAAGATAGTTGGCAAAAGATGAAGGAAGTCACTAACAATCCAAGCTTAAGCGATCCAAAGACAATAGGTCATGTCTTCACCAAAGAGACGAAGGGGAAGTTACGAGTTGGAAGGGAGGATTTCCTCCTCCCTGAAGAGGAGAGAATGTTTCGCAGCATGCTTGAGAGACATGGGAAGGCTTTCTCATTTTTCCCACAAGAAATCGGATGTGTTGATCCAAGGACAATAGAGCCGATGGTAATCTTCATGGTGCCTCACGTGCCTTGGAATTTGAAACCAATACCGGTTCCGAGAGCACACCTACTGAAGCTGATCGAGCTCTTAAAGGAGAAGGTGGATATGGGAATTTTGGAACTGTCGAATGCTCCCTATTCTAATAGGTGGTTCACGGTGCCGAAGAAGAATGGATCATTGTGATTCATCCAAGATCTTCAACCCATCAACAAGGTGACAATTCGAAATGCTGGAATTGGTCCGAGCATGGACGAATTAGCAGAGGCATTTGCGGGCCGGTCCATCTACTCCATTGGCGATCTCTACTCCGGATATGACCAATTCCAGTTGGCAATCGATAGTCGTGATAGTACGACCATGAGGACTCCGATCGGGCTTGTGCGGATGTGTACCTTACCTCAAGGTGCAACGAACTCGGTGGCTCATATGGTGAATGCCATGAACAAGGTCTTGAAGGATTGCATCACAGACATGACAATGCCATTCTTGGATGACATTTTGATAAAAGGATGTTTGGATGAGAAGAAACATGAATTAAAAGATAAGGAAGGGTGTAGGAAGTTCTTCGCAGATCATATGAAAGATTGTGAGAAGGTGCTTCAAAGGCTCGAATATGCGAATTTGACATTTTCGGGAGAAAAATCCGCATTCGGGCAACCGGACAACTTGGTGGTAGGTCACTTGTGTGGAGCATACGGCCGGAAGCCTTCGCCATCCAAGGTGAACACAATCCAGGACATGAAAGAAGAATGCGTAAACCAAACGGAGGTTCGAAGGTTCCTTGGAGCATGCACGTTTTATCATATCTGGATTCCGCACTACACTCATGTCGTCGAGCCATTATATGGACTACTAAAGAAAAGAATGAAGTTCGAATGGCGAAGCAAGCATACAAACGTGATGCGAAGATTGAAGAAACTACTTCTTGAAGCTCCAGCACTAAGGAAGGCCGACTTGCTGAGAATCAAGCTCAACTTGGTCTAGTGTGTGAACTCACCTTGAGAGTGAAGAGACACTCCAACGGTCAAGAGTCACCATTATGTAGCCACTTTGTATTCTAGCATTTAGTATGAGTCATAGAATCATATTCTATGACACATAACTTATGAGCTTTCACATTCCCCATGCTCCATGAGTCTTGTAGTTAATGAAGAGAGAGGGAGACTACATAAAGCACCCTCCTCCCACCTTGTATAATGTTGTGTCTTTCTCCTTTGTCAATATACTTTTACCTTGCGTATTCCTTGTCTCTCTCTCACTCTCTCTCTTTCTCTCATACACACACATAACTCATATCTCTTCCGCTTCACAAGAATCCATCTCTTGATTCTTTACATGGTATCAGAGCAATTTGGTAGCTCAATCTAGCCCATTCACCTCATTGTGATTGTGTGTTGTGCTCCACGTCGACGACCAAGAACCGGCTCATCACTATCGTAGCTTCGCTACATAGCACGCATTCGAAGAGAGAAGAAGATGAAGAAGAATCAACACAATTAATACTAAAATGGGGAGCGCTCTCCCTACCGAGAAGTTGGATCGAAACAACTTCGCATCTTGGGAGTACAAGATGCACCAATACCTTGTCAGACAAGGCTATTGGAGCTACATCAAAGGAGCGCATGAAGATTCCGACGTTCCTTATGCGCAACGCTCGGCCATGTGATGTACACAACATGGGAGCAACCGCAAGCCGCGTGATGTATTGTTTGGCGACATGTGTTCACGACCACATGCTCGGTTACATTCGAGAAGCCAAGACACCGAAGGAAGCGTGGGAAAATCTACGAAAGATTTTTGCCGCCAACACGACCGCGAGGAAGCTTCAACTCCACGAAGACATGAACAACATTCAACAAAGGGACATGTCCATCAAGACATACACCTTGAAGATCAAGGAGCTTTGCGACTCGCTCGGCTCAATAAGTGTAAGTATAGATGATAATGAGATGGTGCAAATATGCCTCGTCGGCCTCGCACCACGGTTCAGCGCGATGCGAACCGCTGTTCTAGCACGGGAGAAATCTCCCTCCTTCTTCGAGCTCCAATCAATGCTATTGGTCGAAGAAAACCACGTGTGTACAAGGAGCAATGAGTCGGAAGGCCACATGCTCTACACGTACTCTAATGGAGGAAGAGGACCAGACGAGCGAGAGGCCGATTCGGCCAAGGACAAGGCGGACGAGGTCCGACCTACGACAACAACTCCCAATTTCGGCCGCAAAACGGAGGCCAACGAGGAACCTTCGCAAGAAGGGGGAGCTTCCACTTCGGCCCGAGCCGTCAAAACGCAACCGAATGCGGATATTGCCGAAAGCTCGGCCACCACGAAGAAGAGTGCCGAAAGAAGATGCGTGAATCGGCTTCCCCCAGCCGACAACTCACGAATTACGCACACAACTCCGACTACGAAGATCGTGGCGAAATGTATGTGCACAACTCCGACCGTGGCGAAATGTACGGGCACAACTCCGACTACAAAGATCGTGGCGGAATGTATGCACACAACTCCGACCGTGGCGGAATGTTCATGATGAAACATAGAGCAAACTCTATGTCGGCCGCCACCTCAACTAGTGCCTCCGGTCCGGAAGACGTATGGTTCGTCGATTCCGGTGCCTCGAACCATATGACATCGCATCAAGAATGGTTCCGAGAACTTTGAGAGCCGGACCGACCCGGCTATGTCGAAACCGGAGACGACACTACGCACCCGATTCGGCACATTGGCAATGTTCCGTTCGGAAAAGAAGGTAAGCAAAATTACATTAAAAATGTCTTGCATGTACCTACCATTACGAAGAATTTGGTCTCCGTCGGCCAAATTGTAGAGCAAGGGATGCAAGTTCGATTTAATCAAGGCGGTTGCTTCACCGAAAAAGAGGGCCGACTCATCGCACGCGGACAAAGAGAGGGCCGGATGTTCATTCTCGATTCACGCGAGATGAAATCTGCCATGTTCGCGAAAAACATGAAAGCCGACTCCGACATAGAGCTATGGCACAAACGAATCGGCTACATCAATCTCCACAAACTCAAAGCAATGAAATCCAAAGGAGTCGTCATCGGACTCCCGACATTCAAAGAGAAGGAGATTGAAGGTGTATGCAAAGTGTGCCAATTCGGCAAGCAACACCGACATCCATTCCCGAAAGAGCGGAACGTGAGCAAAGGTCTACTTGATGTAGTCCATTCCGACGTATGGGGACCGGTGCAGACGGCTACATTCGGCAGATGTCGATATTATGTGCTCTTCATCGACGACTTCTCTAGGCACACTTGGATCTACCCGATGCGGCAAAAGAGCGAAGTGTTCGGACACTTCCAAAATTTCAAGAATGAAGTCGAGAAAGCCACATGCCGACATGTACGATGCCTTCGATCGGATGGCGGCAAGGACTACTTCTCGGACGATTTCACAGCGTACCTCCGAAAGGAAGGAATTCGGCGAGAATTCACTTGCAGACACACTCCGCAACAAAACGGAGTAGCCGAGCGCAAAAATCGGCACATCCTCGAAGTAGCGCGGGCCATGATGAACGAGAAGCATATGCCCAAGTCATATTGGGCTGAAGCTGCAAATACGACCGTCTACCTAATGAACCGGTGCACAACATCCAGTGTGCACGAGGTCACTCCGCACGAAAAATACTTCGGAAGGAAGCCGTATTTATCGCACATCCGGATATTCGGCGCGATAGCGTACGTGCACATCCCCGACGAGAAGTGTCAAAAGCTTGACCCGAAGTCGGAGAAATGTATCCTCGTAGGATACTCATTGGAGCAAAAGGGGTACAAGTGCTACAACCCCTCAACTCGAAAGTCTCGAGTAAGTCGAGACGTCATTTTTGACGAGTCTGCATCCTGGTACGCACCAGAGACAACCTCGCCTCCGACTCCGCTCAACCCAGAATCTGCCGAACAAGAGATCGAGGATGAAGATCGCCCTACACACATGATCGAAGAAAGTCCGATCACGACCCGACTGAGCGGACCACAAGAGCCTTTGAGCGATCAAAGCACATCACGGCCTAGCCCGAAGATGCACAAAGGCAAGGCGAAAATGGCGGAATATGAAGACGATCGCTTCGACGACGATGAATCGACTCACTCACTCGACAATGAGTTCGGCGGTTTCGAGGTACCAATCGGAGCCAAGAAAGCCCTCATCTCTTCAAATGAAAAGCTTTGCCGATCCACTCGTGAAAAGAACCCCATAAGCCGATTCGGCTACAACGATTATATGGCGTACCATTAAGCCTTTATGATGAAGGTAGCGACAGTACGGGAGCCGAAAACCTTTTCGGAAGCCGCAAAGGACCCGTGAAGGATCGAAGCAATGAACGAGGAGATGTAGGCACTACGGAAGAACGAGACGTGGGATCTCGTTCCCACCTCACCACACAAAAAGGAGATTTGATGCAGATGGATCTACAAGGTGAAGTATAACACCGATGGCTCCGTAAACCGCTACAAAGCTCGACTCGTAGCGAAAGGATACATTCAGACGCATGGCGTCGACTACGAAGAGACCTTTGCCCCAGTGGCAAAGATGATGACGGTACGGACCGTAATTATGATTGCCGCGGCGAAAGGGTGGCACCTCCATCAAATGGACGTCACGAATGCCTTTCTACAAGGAGAATTAGAAGAGGAGGTGTACATGATCCAACCACCCGGCTTCAGCTCGAGCACACGTCCGAAAGCGGTTTGCCGACTCAAGAAGCCACTCTACGGCCTCAAGCAAGCACTGTGTGCTTGGCATTCGAAGATAACGCAATATCTTCATCAAATCGGCTTCTGTATGTCAAAATCGGACAACTCCCTCTACATATGAAGCGATTCCGCAAGTCTGATTGTCATCATCTTATATGTGGATGACCTAGTCATTGGAGGTGAGCATCTTGTCGAAATCACTAAGGTCAAATCCCTCCTTTCCGACAAGTTCGAGATGACGGACATGAAGGAGCTCCACTATTTCCTCGGCATCGTGGTAATTCAAACTCCGGCGGGAATCATGATCTCTCAATGGCACTACATCCCCAACTTGTTATACAAGTTCGGGATGGCTAAGTGCAAATCTACGGCAACCCCGCTCGATCGCAATCTCAAACTAGATGCGAACTCCGGCACCAAAGCGTGTGAGCCGATTCAGTATCGGCAACTCATTGGGAGTCTCATCTACCTCACGATCACACGGCCCGATCTCAGTTATCCGGTCGGTCTCCTTATCCAAGTCATGCAAACATCGCGTGATACTCACTTGGATTGCGCTAAGCGAGTTCTACGCTACGTGAGCGGCACAATGGATTGCGGCATCCTCTACAAGACTGCGATGCCAATACAACTCGAGGGGTACACAGACGACACGACCCGATCTCAGTTATCCGGTCGGTCTCCTTAGCCAAGTCATGCAAACATCGCGTGATACTCACTTGGATTGCGCTAAGCGAGTTCTACGCTACGTGAGCGGCACAATGGATTGCGGCATCCTCTACAAGACTGCGATGCCAATACAACTCGAGGGGTACACAGACGCCGATTGGGCCGGCTACAAAGCTGATAGAAGATCAACCTCCGGATTTGTTTTCTCCCTCGGCAGCGGAGCAATATCCTGGAGTAGCAAGAAGCAGCCTATCGTCGCTCTTTCGAGTACGGAGGCGGAATACAGGGGTGCAGCCGTAGCTACGTGTGAAGCCGTATGGCTCAAGAGTATTTTGAAGGATCTAGGTGTACCCATCAAAGATCCGACTTCCCTTTACTCCGACAACATGAGCAGTATCTATCTGGCTCGGAACGCGGTGTTCCACGCGCGGACAAAGCACATCGAAGTGCACTATCACTTCATCCGAGAGCGCGTTCTGGTTGGCAATGTCGACCTACAACACATTAGCACCAATCTTCGAACAGCCGACATCTTCACCAAGCCTTAGGAGCCGACAAGCCGGGACACGTCCAAAAGAACTGTCGGCATTTCCGTAAAGACAAGGAAACCGACGGTACCAATTCGAAGCAAACCTGTTACCCGGACCCGGACAGTCAGTTTTACCGAACAAGTGGGAAAGCGTCGAAAACGGAGTCGGTTCAGATCGACTGTTCAGACCGATGATTCAGCAGTGAACGAAGAGAACTAAGTTAGTTAGATAATTTTGTAATTCTTGATAGTAAGTAGGAATAGTTCTTGATGAGAAAAGACCTTCGGTATACCTATAAAAGGGAACCGAAGGCATTGTAAGAAAGGTCGTTTATTTAGTAATATAAGTTTAAGTTAGGAATATCATGTACGGATTCTGTGTTCTTTCTATTGTCTATTTTGTTAAGTGCAATCTTCCTAATCTATAACTAAGTAATGATCACGGTAATTACCGATTAATATAGTATATTTCTGTTCGTAAAACACAATTCCTTGTTAGAACGTTGAGTAGCGACGTTCACTCTTCTGTATCGGTAGTAGTTAGTAATTAGCCGATTAACACAGAAGAAATTTGGCACGCCCGGTTACATCTGCAATTAAGCAGAGAACAAATCGAATGGATGTCGTCTGAAGAGGAGACACCGGTCAGTTGTAAGCGCCCTCGTACAAGGTCAGTTACGAAGGCAGTACAGGAAGCGTTCATTGCGCAAGAACAGCCGGAATCAAGCACACAGTGGTCGAAACTTCCTGACTTATCCGATCAATTACCTTCAGATGAAAAACAGACGGAAGAGGTATCGTTTTACGACATTTGGGACGATATGTCTTATACTTATTCTAAGTTCCGAGAAGGAACAGATGCCGAAGCACATGTTAGGGATTTCTTAACGACATGGGAGATTAACCATGGAGCTCAGCGATTGTCGGCAGATGCTGAAGATAAGTCAAAAATCGCTGAGTTCGTCTTATCATTAGACGGATATTCCGCCAATTGGTTTGCGCAGAACGGTCTTCAAGGATTTCCATCCTTTGAAGTGTTAACTAGTAAATTTTTACAATTATTTCATCGACAAATTCCGCAGAAGGATTTGATTGCGCAATTTTATGCGTTATATCAAGAAAAAAATGAAACAGTATCTCAGTTTGTGATACGATTTCAAAACTTACAGCTTCAGATTTCAAGGCCGATTCCGGATAATGAATTAAAAGAAGTCTTTCTAGAAGCTGTAAAAGAACCATTAAGGACGACATTGAAAGTGTTCGATTTTCGAAATCAGACTGTCGAACAAGTAATTGATAAAGCAATAGAAATGGGTCGACCATCGGTCAATGTTCAGAGTATGGACATGTCGGTATTACAACGTACATTACCAACAATGGAGGAGTTACAATTTCGTCAAGCAGTTCAATGCACCACTTGTTTAAATACGGGGCATTCGGCAATTGAATGTACGTTAAGAACACATTGTACAATATGTCATTCAAAATTACATTCAGTAGAACAATGTGAATATAATCTGCTTAATAAAACTACGGCGTCAGTACGACAAATTTTTACTGACAATGGTTACCAAAATAACACTAATCTGTTCAATGGTTATCAAAATAATAATTTTTCACAAAATCAGCAAAATGTACAACAAAATCCAACTTTTCAACAAAATCCGGTTCTACAGCCAAATCAGATCTTTTCACAACAAAATAGCCAACCCACTCAAGTGACTCAAGCATTTCAACCAGGTTTTGCTCAATCCAACCCACCATTCGTACAGAATCCGAATCAATATTTTCAACAAAATAATCAAAGTTTCCAACAAGGTAACCCACCATTTCAAGGGTTTCAACAGAACTGTCCGAATGTGCAACCGAATTCTGCATTTCAACCGAATCCGGCATTTCAACCGGGTAATATGACCTTTCAACATAATACTCAAACCTTTCCACAAAATAATCAAATGTTTCAACAGAATAATTTTCCGCCAAATCAGGAGTTCGGGATAACACAAAATGTAGCACAACCAAATGATAATACCGAACAATTTAGGCAGAATCGGTATAAAAATAAGAAATTTTACAAACCAAAAGCTACACGTCAATTCCAACAAAACCCGAGTGGTAATGAAGAGCAGCAATTTAATAACGGCCAATTTGCACATGGAGAGACCGGTGGAACATTTGTACCCACTTGTTATATTTGTCGACAACTAGGCCATTATGCTAATCAATGTCCGGCTAAAGGAAAGGGTCCAACAGTTAATATGGTAATACCGGAAGTTCAGCAAGTAACGACACGCAACAAAAGCAAACATTCAGAATGGGAAATTCAGGAAGCAGTTCGGAAGGCGGCAAAAGAATGGGTTGACGAAGCAAATCAAAGTAATGTGAATCGAATGTTACAAGACAATAACATTGACCAGAACATCACTGTACAACAGTTATTGGGGGATAAGGAACAGGAAGAAACTTGGAAACTGTTCGCTGATTGCCAAGTGTCATTGCCACTTACGGGCTTACTTAAGTTAGTACCAAGGTTTACAGAAAAAGTGGCAGCATTAATTGCATATAAAGGTTCCGAACAAATAGCAGTACACTACAATCAGCCAAGTAATAACCCTTCGATCATGGATGAACAGAATCCGTCGATTAAGGTAATACTTTACGGGCAAGAAATCGGAAATGTGATTATAGATGGAGGCTCGGGAGTTAATGTGATTAACAAAGCTACATGTGAAAAACTAGGAATCACGGAATGGGAAGCATGTCCGTTTTGGTTACGAATGGCAGATACAAGTACGGTACGACCGATTGGTTTGCTTCGACAACTGGATGTAATAATCGGGGGACACAGTTTTCAGATTTCGGTAGTAATTTTGCAGTTAGAAGCACAGGGAGCATACCCCTTGTTATTGGGGAGACCATGGTTAAAAACAGCTAATATCAAACAAAATTGGAAACAAAATGTGCTAACATTTAGGAAAGGAAAAACTAAGGTCAGGATTCCGACGCACAACAAAGTGACAACAAGCAAACAGAGTTTACCTGTACATGCAGAAGCAGTTAATATGATGGAAGGATTGGACGAGGAAGAAGAAAGTCAGTATTTTAATGATAATCAAAAAATCATCCCTCTATTTGAGGTAGATATTTTGCAAGCATTAACACCATATGTAGACTCACACGAAGAAGTGCCAATAGATGAGCAAACAATGAAAGAAATACGAATGCAACAAGAAGCTAGAGATAAGGAAATGAAGGTATCTCAGAGAGTGCAAGCCTCAGCATTAGAGGAGATCGATTTGGCAGGAGTAGAGGATGGTGAAAGAAAAACAGTCTTGATTGCTAGAGATTTGGCGGAAAATGACAAACGGACATTAACAACATTACTATTACAATATAAAGATGTTTTTGCATGGTCGTTTGACGATATGAAAGGTCTGGATCCCGCTTTTTGTCAACATCAAATCAATTTGCATAAAGATGCAAAGCCAGTACAACAACGCAGGTACAGGTTGAATCCGAATTATGCTATCAAAGTAAAAGAAGAAATCGATAAACTCTTAAAAGTAGGATTTATTCGACCCGTCAAAAAATCAACATGGTTGAGTCCGATAGTAGTAGTTCCGAAAAAGAATGGGAAAATTCGCGTATGTGTGGATTACAGAAAATTGAATGCAGCGACAATTACGGATGTGTTTCCGTTACCATTCACAGATGGGATATTAGATGCAGTAGCTGGACATGAAATTTATAGTTTCTTGGATGGGTTCAGTGGGTACAACTAAGTACGGATGAATCCGGAAGATCAGGAAAAGACAGCTTTTGTCACAGAATGGGGTGTCTTTGTGGCAGTAGTAATGATGTTCGGTTTAAAAACAGCTCCAGCTACATTTCAGCGGGTAATACAGGAAATATTCGGGGAATATATTCCAGCTTTCATGCAGGTGTTTTTAGATGATTTTGCGGTATATAGTCGGAAAGCTGATCATTTTGAGCATTTACGGCTATGTTTAGAAAAATGTCGACAAGGGCGTCTTAGCTTAAATCCAGCCAAATGCGCATTCGGAGTAATGAGTGGTACGTTACTTGGGCATATTGTTAGTCAAGAAGGGATTGCAGTGGACCCAGACAAAGTTAAAGCAATTATTGAGGCAACACCACCGACAAATGCTAAAGCTCTAAGTAGATTTTTGGGTCAAATTCGGTGGCACAGTAGAATGATTAGATATCTAGCAGACATTGCTATTCCGTTACACACAGCAGTACACAGAGTTCCTTTTATATGGACAAGTATAGAACAAGATGCATATGAATGTCTCAAGAAGATGCTGACAAAGGTTCCGGTAGTCCAACCACCGGTCTGGAACAAACCATTTCATGTTTTCGTCGATGCGTCGGACATTGCCATAGGCAGTGCTTTAATGCAACTATCCGAACCAAACTGGTATAGGCCGGTATACTATGCCAGTAGGAAACTTTCGTCGGCCGAAAGGAACTATTCAACAACTGAAAGAGAAGCTTTGGGAATGATATATAGTGTGAACAAATTTCGACATTACCTTTTGGGTAAGAAATTTACATTTCATGTGGATCATTCGGCTCTACTGTATCTAGTTTCCAAACAAGAATTGACAGGCAAGTTAGCCAGATGGACGTTATTGCTTCAAGAGTTTGAATTCGACATTATACATCGACCAGGAGCACAGCACGCGATTGCTGACTATCTCAGTCGGCTTGAATCTGGAGAAGAAGCGGTGGGTGTTAAAGATGATTTTCCAGATACTCAATTATTTCGGGTTGAGGCAGTAAAAGCACAAGAAATGAATGAGGAAAAAGAGGATGAATGGATTTCCGAAATGACGATATTTCTATCAACAGGAATTCCGGCCGAACACATGTCGACAGATGAAAGAAAAAGAATTGCAGTACGAAGTCGAAATTTTTGTTTATTTAATGACATGTTGTATCATAAAGGAGCGGATGGAATATGGCGAAGGGCAGTACGGAAATTTGAAAAATTAGCCATATTAACAGAGTCACATTGTGGAATTGTTGGCGGTCATTACGCAGGAGAAGCAACAGCCAGAAAAATATGGAATAGCGGGTTATGGTGGCCAACGGTGATGAAAGATGCTAACGAATACTGTAAGAAATGCGATTTGTGTCAAAGAATGGGGCAACCGACCGAAAAGGATCGAATGCCTTTTCAACCGGTTTTACCTCTTGAGCCATTTCAGAAATGGGGCTTAGATTTTGTTGGCCCATTCAAACCAGCAGCTGCAAGAACCGGTAATCGATATATCATAATTGCGACTGACTATTGCACAAAATGGGTTGAAGCAAAAGCTCTCAGAGACAATACAGCAGCATCCACAACAAAATTCCTTTATGGAAATATATGGTGTCGATTCGGTTGCCCAATAGAATTGGTAAGCGATCAAGGCACTCATTTTATTAACAAGTTAATTCACGAATTAACCAATTATTATGCCGTAGTTCATAAGAAAAGTACGCCTTACTATCCTCAAGCTAATGGATTGGCAGAATCGACAAATAAAACAATTCAAACAATTTTAAAGAAGATAGTGAATGAAAATCGTACTGATTGGGATCAAAAGTTAAATAGTGCATTATGGGCATATCGTACTTCGTACAAAACATCCATTAAATCAACACCTTTCCGAATGGCATTCGGACTTGAAGTTGTTATGCCGATCGAATTTCAAATTCCGACACTTCGTATCCAAGCGACGAATAAGTTAAATGAAATAGAATCGGAGCAGATACGCAAAGAGGCTTTATTAGTATTAGAAGAAGAACGGATTCAATCAATGTCAGCACTAGAACACAAGCAGAGACAAATCAAGGCATTCGTAAATCGACATCGAAGGAAATCGGAAGAGAAATTCGAAATTGGGAAACCGGTATTGGTATTCCAGACGAAAATGGGACTGATGCCTGGGAAACTCCGGTATAGATGGACAGGTCCAGTATGGATAATTAATAGTAAAAATGGTACGTATCAGCTGGGATCATTAACCGGAGAGGTTTTACCGAAATGGGTAAATGGATTCCGGCTTAAACCGTATTTGGGAGATATGTCGGTAAACCCGTTTATTCAAACGGAATAAATAAATAAATAAATAAATAAATAAAACTAACTAACTAACTCACTCAATAGTTCTTGTCAATGCAGAAATAGAATCTTGCCATAACATTCTAAATCGACTATAAATAGGAAGAGGAATTGCATGATTATTAGTAAGTGGTACAACCACTACACGTAGAGTTAATACTAATTAATTCCTACATTAATAGCAATTACTATTCTTTAGTCATAATGCATAAGTTAATATCTTTAAAGCATATTTCTGTATCTTCTGTGTCGCCAAAGCAACAGAAACGAGTGCAGATCTGAAACATTCTGAGCCTTCGTGCCCTAGCTCGCCCAAACTCTGTTTTTCTGATTTTCATCGCTATAGAAGCTGTGCAGATCTCCAACCGTCATCGACAAGTGATTCAGAACAAGCAAACACAGAAGTCATGCCGATTCCTGTGTCTGAAGAACTGCGACTGTGGCTTCATGAGAGAAACTTACAAGGTTTCATCAAAGTAGCAGAAGCGGAACCTCATCCGCACGCGGAAGAATTGGTACAACAATTAGACATCACCAAGGTCACCACAAAGAAAATACGAAATGCATTACAGATGCCAAGAGGAGGCTTTGATACAGTTAAAAAACCTTCATCAGAAGCACTTCAATCGTATTTCGGAGAATACTCACCCTCGGCAAAAGCATATCAGACTTATGGAGGTCGGGAGGAGTTTTTCCATGAAGTGGCTAGATTTTTACTAGAGGTGGGATTTGTCAGTCCCTGTTTTTATTGTATGCCGAAAAAAAGGGTTGGGTTTATCATAGCCGCATACGAAAAAGAGGATTTCAACTGGCCACTATTGTCGGGGGAAGCTCTGAGAAAGCAGCTACAAGGGGTAAAAACAGGAAAACCAATGAAGCAAATTTTTGGTCGTTGGCTATCGGTATTGTTTCCGATTCAAGAATCGGAAACTCCTGTTCAGTCAAGAAGACCACCGATAGTACAAGCACCTCGAAGACACCGTCAGGTAGCACATGAAGAATGGATAGAGGAAGAATCGGCACATGCCGATAATATACAAACGGAAATGCCTCAGTCGGAACCACCAAGACCAGAGAATTCCGAAAACAGGCAACCAGCAGCCAAACAAGAAACCGTTGACCAGTTGATAAACAAGCAGCAGCCGACAGAAAATCGACAACAAGCAGAGAAGATGCGACAAAGGACAAGGGTTAAACAAAAGGCTAATCGGCAATTCCAACCAGAAAACAGTGATGAGTCAGCACCGAAAAGGCAACGCACAAAGGAAAATTCGAATACACCTGTAGTAACAGAAGTAATAAAACCAGGGAATGAGAGCATTTCGACACAACTTCAACAAGGACAATCTTCAAAAGTAGCAATTTGGGAAGCACATGGGTGCTTGGATATTCCACCAGCAGCACATGAGTTAGCTGCCATTTTACAGTTCGGAACTTCATACGAACTGGTTGAATGGTTGGCTAGAAGATTGACAGAAGTATCAGAACGGCTGGCTCAAGAACATCATGACCGAATAATGATACAGAAGTCCTTACGAGGAGTGTTGGAACCTCAAGAAAAAGCAGAGATAGAGAAAATCGGCCGGAAAAGAAATGCACAGAATAGAGGGGAGGCTATTGAAATGCCACCATTACATGAAGCACTGGTCGAAATTTATAGAGAATATGAAAAGGCACGCAAAGCAGCCAGTGATATGGCTGAAAGATACAAAAGTGTATCAGCATCGGCGGAGGTGCTGAAACGTCAGTTTTGTAACATACAAACAGAAAATAAAGAACTAAAAGAAAGTCTAAACAAATGGGAAACACAGGCACGACCTATGGCGTCGGAGTCAGAATGGCAGCAGAAATTGGAGGACGCCGAGAAAGCACGTCAAGTAGAAACAACAAGGGCCAACAATGCTGTATTTCGAACTATAGAATTAGAAAAATAAATAGAAACCATTCAGAATGGCCAATACAAAGTTCTCGAAGAAAAAAATCAATTAATAAACGAATTACAGAAAAATCTGGAAGAAGCTAAGACGGCCAATCATACATATACCGAACAAATTGAGGAATTCGAAAGGTATATAGTGTCATAACTAGACTCGAACCCATAACCTTTTGTTACACGGGTCGAGACTTTACCATTAGGTTATGAATTGTAATTTGAAGGATATTATTTTCATTTAGGTTTTATTGGGAAATTGATGTATATTCCAGATTTCTCTGGAACATTCTAGAAACTTCAGGAGTATTCCTGAAGACACTATAAAAGGAGGCGCAAGGCATTAGTTCGAACCAAATCGGTTCAACGCCAGTCTTAAGCCTTCTAACTACTGTTGTATATCTTCCTTCATATAATACATATATCTTTCGCATCATCATTCTCTCTCTCTCTCTCTCTCTCTCTCTCTCTCTCACTCATTCCTTCTCTGTCTTAGTACTATTCCCCAACAATAGTACTAATCCTTCTTTTAGTACTAATTCCTTCTCTGCCTTAATAGAGTTCCTGACAGTTTGAACCGATTTTTGGGTGCCTGTCTGGTCTTTTCTCTCCCTCTTCCTTCTGTCTCCCTCCTTTCCTACTAGTCTCTTATTTCCCTTTTCCTTCATCCCATGGCCACCGTTAGCGCTGAAGAGTATCAATCCGTTTTCTCGGAATTTCAATGCTTGAAAGAGAAGTTTCATGCTTTGGAACAAGAAAATCAACGCTTGTTGGGGGATCTTCAGCAAATTTCCTTAGAAAAGCAGCAAACGCAACAACAGCATGGGGAACTTGCGTTACGCGTGCAACAACTCGAAGCAACCATCGTAGCAATGCAACAACAAGGGCACGGAGCACAAGGGATTCATAAAGAACCCAAGATTGGCCTTCCCACGAAGTTCGATGGAACGCGATCGCAGTTTAGAGGGTTTCTTAACCAGGTACGGTTAGTTATTCAAATGCATCCGTCCCGATATCCCACCGATGCATCACGAGTGGGTTTAGTAGGCACGTTGTTAAATGGCTCAGCATTAGCATGGTTCGCTCCGCTACTAGAAAAGGAATCTCCAGTACTAAATAATTTTGAAGAATTCATAAGTGAGTTTAAAGCATGTTTTGGAGATACTGACAGCATAAGGACTGCAATCAACAAAATCCGGCGATTACGCCAAGGTGACCGTCCAGCCTCCGCATATGCTGCAGATTTCCGCCTACTCGCCGCCGATATCCCCTGGGATGATCAAGCATTGATGGAACAGTTCCGCTATGGTCTACGCAACGATGTCAAGGATTTACTCTTGACTTTCCCTGAAGAGCCAAAATCATTAACAGAAGCAATCAGTCGAGCGGTAAGATGTGACAACCGCCTCTTCGAGCGACGTTCGGAACGACAATTTCAGATGCCGAGGGCAAGATCCGAGCCTACCTATGCCTCAGTGGTAGCAAAACCTTTTCAAAGGGAGTCACATAATGCGCCTCCAGTAAGTACTCCAACTCCAATGGAAATTGACACTACACGTCGTCGTGGGCCGCTATCGGAGGAGGAAAAGCAACGACGCCGAACAAACCGATTATGCCTTTATTGCGGTGGACCAGGGCATATCGCGATAAACTGTCCCCATAGACCAAGAAGGCAGGTAAACCAAGTCGTTGTTAGTTCTGACTATACTAAACCCGAGTCTATTTCAGTAGGAATCTCTGATAGTCCTCATAGTCATAATAGTCCTAATAGTACTAATAGTCCGAATCTCACAAACAAATTTGATGTCCTTAGCCAATTAGAAGAAGAGTTAAACGACTAAGTCCAGCCAAAATAGGAGCCGTTTGGTTGGACAGCCCTAGATCTGTGCAGCCCATTAGTGGTTCCATTCCCTCTAAGCAAGTTAGTGATGTGTTCGTAGCCCAAGTAGCAGTTAGTACTAAAAGTACCCCTCCAGTACATACCTTAGCCCTTCTAGATTCCGGAGCTAATTCTTGCTTCATGGATAGGAATTTTGCCCGAGCTCATCAGATATCTCTCAGAAAGCTCCCATGTCCAGCCTCAGTAGTAGTCATTGATGGTCGTCCCATTGCTTCTGGTAATATCATAGAAGAGTCGGAACCCGTTAATATTGTCCTAGATAACTTAACATGTGTAGTATCATTTAATATTATTAGTATTCCAGAACATCCCATAGTTTTAGGATTACCATGGTTCGAGTTACATAACCCAAACATAGATTGGAGGACAAGGGAAATCCGGTTGCGACAAACCCAAGGATCTACCCAGAAGGTTGCAACCATTTCGCTACATCAGTTGCGTGAGGAAGGGCGCAAGGAGGAAATGTTTCTCTTCGCAATATCAGTACAACCCTCCAGCACCACCAAAGAGGAGTCCACCGTTCAACTTCCCGAGAAGTATCGTCAGTATGCTGATGTGTTCGATAAAGTACAAGCCAACACACTTCCTCATCATCGGCCGTACGATTGCGCCATCGACTTACAACCGGGAAAAGAGCCGCCATGGGGGCCGATCTACAATTTGTCACCAACCGAGCTAGAAGTCCTCCGAGCCTATATAGAGGAGAATTTGGAGAACGGTTTCATTCGGCATTCGAAATCTCCAGCCGGTGCACCCATTTTCTTCGTCAAGAAAAAAGATGGCTCGCTTCGACTCGTTGTAGATTACCGTGGCTTGAATAAGGTCACAGTAAGAAATAGGTATGCTCTTCCCCTTATCTCAAGTCTTTTAGAACGGATCAACGGTGCCAGGTTCTTCACGAAGATCGACTTACGAGGAGCCTATAACCTCGTACGGATCCGACCAGGAGATGAATGGAAGACCGCGTTTCGCACCAGATATGGGCACTTCGAGTATACGGTCATGCCGTTCGGACTCACTAATGCGCCGGCAGTCTTCCAGCACATGGCGAATGATATATTTCGAGATCTCTTGGATGATTTTTTGATCATCTATTTGGATGATCTACTGGTTTATTCAAAGACCCAAGAAGAACATGATTCTCATGTACTATTAGTACTAAAACGACTTCGAGAACATGGTCTGTATGCAAAGTTAGAGAAATGTAGTTTCGGGTGCAACCAAGTGGAATTTCTCGGCTATGTCATCTCCTCAGAAGGCATATCTATGGACCCAGCCAAGGTGAAAACGGTGATAGAATGGCACACTCCGCGTTCGGTGCGGGATGTGCAATGCTTCCTAGGCTTTGCAAATTTTTACCGGAAGTTCATACAAAATTACTCAAAAATTGTGCTGCCTCTCACACAGCTCACCAGGAAGGGACAATCATTCATTTGGTCTAAAGAGACGGACATGGCTTTCGAGAGTCTTAAGAAGACGTTTACATCAGCTCCAATTTTAGGTCATGTGGATCCGGAAAAACCATTCATTATCGAAGCTGACGCATCGGATTTCGCATTGGGGAGCATTCTGTCACAACAGGGTAACGACGAGAAGCTACATCCTGTGGCTTTCCACTCCCGTAAGTTTGACGCCGCCGAAATCAACTACGAAATTCATGATAAAGAGCTATTAGCAATAGTTGATTCTTTTATGCAATGGAGGCATTTCCTGGAGGGATCTCCTCATCAGGTCACTGTATTCAGTGACCACAAGAACCTTGCCTACTTTCAAGATGCTCGTGTACTGAATCGACGTCAAGCTCGGTGGGCCCACTTCCTCACACGCTTCGACTTCAAAATTACATATCGTCCGGGGAAGCACCAAGGGAAGGCAGATGCATTATCACGGCGTTCGTATCTAACACCACGTCCCGGTGAGCCAGCTTTCGATAACCAGAAGCAAGTAATCTTGGGTCCAGCACGACTGCAAGCAGCACAAGTCTTTGACATGCCCGTGGATTCCGACATTACCAATACTATACGTGAGGACTTGAAGACTGACGCTTTCGCCCAAGCTATACTAGCACAAATTGACCCCTCTCGAGCGTCATGTTCACAATCACAATCACCAGGTACGGATTATCGGCAATTCAAATACTGTGATGGATTACTCTTCTTTAAAGAACTTTTGTATGTTCCTAATGGTTCTTGCCGCCTTCGAGTAGTACAAAATTGCCATGACACATATACAGCAGGACATTTTGGTAGTACTAAAACATTAGATTTAGTACAACGATCATTCTGGTGGCCCCGTATGCGACAATTTGTTGAAGATTTTGTTCGGACTTGCGATACATGCTGCAGAGCGAAAATGCCAAGACATCATCCATATGGTTTATTAGAACCATTACCAATTCCAAGCAAGCCATGGCAATCCATTGCTCTTGACTTCATTACAGATCTTCCAGTCTCTAAGGGATTCAGTGCGATTCTCACAGTGGTGGATCGATATACGAAGATGGCTCATTTCTTACCATGTACTAAAGAAATATCTAGTGAAGACACCGCCGAAATTGTCATGCGGGAAGTATGTCGGCATCATGGACTCCCTGATAATATCATCAGCGATCGTGGACCCCAGTTTGTGTCAAAATTCTGGAAGCACCTTTTTAAAATGCTGAAGGTCACTTGTAACCTCTCCTCCGGCTACCACCCACAAACCGACGGTCAAGCCGAACGAACAAATCAAACACTGGAGCAGTATCTGCGGTGCTTTCTCAACTATCATCAGAATGACTGGGCAGATATTCTTCAGTTCGCCGAATTTGCCTATAATAACACTATCCACGCATCGACTAAAGTCACGCCATTCTACGCTTATACGGGATATCATCCCCGGTGGTGTGTCCTTGAAACCCCAGAAGTGTCCACAAATCCTTGCGCGGAGGATCGTTTGGAGCGGTTACGCAAGATACAAGCGGATTTATCTACTCAACTCCAGCAAGCTCAACAATCACACAAGGACTACGCAGATCGTCATCGACTTCCATCCAGTTTTAACATTGGAGATCGGGTGTGGCTGCTACGACGACACATCAAGACTACTCGCCCATGTGAGAAGTTGGATTATCGGCGATTAGGTCCTTTCCGTATTATCGGGAAGATTAATGATGTCGCTTTTCGTCTCGAGCTACCTCCGCAACTTCGGATACATCCGGTGTTTCATAGTTCTCTCCTCGAACCCTATCACGAGAGCACTATCCCAGGACGTACTATACAACCACCACCTCCTATCGAGCTCGAAGATGGACCTGAGTATGAGGTCGCTGCCATCCTCGATTCCAAGATTGTTCGCAACAAGCTCTACTATCTAGTCGATTGGCTAGGATATAGTCCCAGCGAGCGTACTTGGGAACCGATCGAGAATGTGACCAATGCTCGTGCTCTTCTAGAAGACTTCCATCGACGATATCCCGAGAAACCGGGTCCTCAATCCAAAACGACTCGTGGAACTCGTCGTTTTAAAGGGGGGATAGTGTCATAACTAGACTCGAACCCATAACCTTTTGTTACACGGGTCGAGACTTTACCATTAGGTTATGAATTGTAATTTGAAGGATATTATTTTCATTTAGGTTTTATTGGGAAATTGATGTATATTCCAGATTTCTCTGGAACATTCTAGAAACTTCAGGAGTATTCCTGAAGACACTATAAAAGGAGGCGCAAGGCATTAGTTCGAACCAAATCGGTTCAACGCCAGTCTTAAGCCTTCTAACTACTGTTGTATATCTTCCTTCATATAATACATATATCTTTCGCATCATCATTCTCTCTCTCTCTCTCTCTCTCTCTCTCTCTCTCACTCATTCCTTCTCTGTCTTAGTACTATTCCCCAACAATAGTACTAATCCTTCTTTTAGTACTAATTCCTTCTCTGCCTTAATAGAGTTCCTGACATATAGTGTCACAGGAAAGTCAATTGACAGAGAAAGAGCGGAGTCTTGAAGAAGTCAACAGAAGAATTACGGAACAGCAGGAGGAATGGAGCAAAGAGAAATCGGCATTCGAACAACAACTGAATGAAATCCGGAAGATATCGGAACAAAGGCGGCTGGACATATATATAGTCGAATCCAAACTAATGCAGGCTGAAAGTGAAAACCGAGCCACCATTACGGATTTACGGAAAGAGTTGCAAGCCGCTCAATTCGACGCAAGCATCACTAAGGACAAAGTGCAGCACATCATAGGGAAACATCGAAACCTAGCAAAGAAAATGATCGACGAATCCCTTGCGCAAGGATGGAAGTTATGGACGGCACAAGCGGCGGAATTACAGTTATTGCGTGCCGACAAAAATAACCGTCAGGTCCAAGGTGCAGGTTTTTTTTAAATGGCACAAAAGGATATTGACAATATCCAAGAGGATATCATGAAAGATATGGACGAAATTGCGGCATTTTACAGAGAAGAAATTCAACGTATTATGCAAGAATTCGACAAAAATGATATAGGCACTTCCGTCCAGTTGGATAAAATCGAAGCCGAAAGAACCAGCAAGACTCCTGGTCTTCAAGCTCCCGAAAGAAGTGAACCAGAGCAGCCAACCGAATCACAACATTCAAAACCTGCTCCGAAGGACGACTGTGACACAGATGAAGATGAAGATGAAGAGGAAGATATAGATGGAATACATCCAAGGCCAGAAGAGCCTTCGATTTTTGATATTCTGAACGATTCGGATGAAGAGCTACAGGAATAGGCGTGGGTTCGCTGGACAAGGTCCTAGCCCACGGACGTGCCAAGTGTTACCCGGACCCGGACAGTCAGTTTTACCGAACAAGTGGGAAAGCGTCGAAAACGGAGTCGGTTCGGATCGACTGTTCAGATCGATGACTCAGCAGTGAACGAAGAGAACTAAGTTAGTTAGATAATTTTGTAATTCTTGATAGTAAGTAGGAATAGTTCTTGATGAGAAAAGACCTTCGGTATACCTATAAAAGGGAACCGAAGGCATTGTAAGAAAGGTCGTTTATTTAGTAATATAAGTTTAAGTTAGGAATATCATGTACGGATTCTGTGTTCTTTCTATTGTCTATTTTGTTAAGTGCAATCTTCCTAATCTATAACTAAGTAACGATCACGGTAATTACCGATTAATATAGTATATTTCTGTTCGTAAAACACAATTCCTTGTTAGAACGTTGAGTAGCGACGTTCACTCTTCTGTATCGGTAGTAGTTAGTAATTAGCCGATTAACAAAACCTCGGACCAGAACGGTAAAGACCAGAACGGTAATGACCGGAGGGGGCCGGACCAGAAGGGAACGACGGCAATCGCGGCAAGTGAAGAAGAGTTGATGCTCATCACCGAGGAGAGTGAGATAAACCTTGCCGGTGACGAGATGACCTGGGTGGTAGACTCCGGAGCATCGTTCCACCTTACCCCGGACCGGAAATGCTTCGCATCCTACTCAGCCGGTGACCACGGCTGTGTCCGGATGGGGAATGAAGGTACATGCCGAATTGTCGGCATAGGAGACGTGTGGCTGACAACACCAACCGGATGCAAGTTGCTGTTGAAGGATGTCCGACACGTTCCGGAAGTTCGTCTGAACCTGATCTCAGCCGGTCGGCAAGATGATGAAGGCTACACGGGTAGCATCCGGAACGATGTCATGAAGTTAAGCAAAGGGAGCCTGATTGTGGCTCGGGCCCGGAAGGGAAACACGTTGTCGCGAAGATTCGCGCGTGCGTGTGCTACTCGAGCGACCACCGGGGTCTTGGACTGGGGAGGATGTTCGCGGAATTGTCGAAGAGATGACGATCAATGTAAGATTAGATGAAATTGGTTTACTTGAGAAGAAGAAAAACATGAACACTTGAGAAGTAGGAAAACATGAACAAGATAAAGACAAATATTATATTGATGATAATGGTGTTGGTGATATCACATATTGAGCCCCCCTTACACAAGCCCAACTAGAGGCTTTTATAGGTCTTTCCATGCTCGTGACATGCACATAACCATGGGCTAAAACCATGGTTTTGTGCACACGGTTTTGCTTATGTCATGCACAAACCATGGGTTTAAAACCATGGTTTTGTGCACATGGTTTTCTATGGTTGTTTCGTCTATAATTTGTATATCAAAAGGAAATACATACAATCTACACTATATGATAGTTGTCCTAGTGGTAAGGCAATTATCTTGTATGTTTGAGGTGCAAGGTTCAAACCTTGCTTGCACCCCTCTATATGAACTCAAGTGCCACTAGGCCTTAGGAGGCTTATTTGCTAAGTGTATGTGCACATCCTTGGTTTATTCGTCTCACTCGGTTTCACACCGTAGCCGAAAATCGTCACGACATCCACCCCCACCAAACCCGCACATCCTCCGGTATGTGCCGAGAAAGGTGAAGAGGTGAGATCTTTGGCAACGGTGATCAACCGAGTTCCTCTGCACGCTCGTCGACTTCGTCTTCCACTTCGAGTATGCGCAATCTTTCCAACCGAACCACCGTAGCCACCCGATCCACCATATCCGGCGCTCACACCTTCTTCCCCGATCGGTTGTAGTAGATCTACCGAACGATGTCGTCGATACGACCGCTCTTCCTTCGTCCACCGCGCGTGTCCTTCGATTGGACTCCTGGCCACTCCTCACGCTCACCGTCTTCAACTTGGTATTGTAGATCGTTCGTGTCGATCTCCGATTAGGACGGGTTTGCCCTTGTCCGGATCGGTCTCCACCGATCGCTTCTTGGCTTGGTTGGCCTTCGTCTGCATTCACATTTCCCCGAGTCGGGCTCGACCGATTGATTCTGGCTGGGTCGGCCCCCTTCTGGATCGGAATCGTCCGATCGATTTTCGCCGAATCAGGTTTCGGCCGGGTTGGCCCCGGTCGATCGGCTCCCATGTGGATCTTCCTTCGTTCGGGTCGGAATCCCGGCCGGATCGTCTTCCGGTTCAACCGGTTCTCGACTCTTCCTTCCTTCCCGCATGCAACCTCTCCATCGAACTCAACCGCAGCTTCATCCTTGGCCTCCACGTCGGCCATATCCTTCCCTCCATGTATGCTCGCCGCGAGCCATATTGTCTCCTCTTCACCACCTCCTTTATCTTCGGTCTTATGCCGACACACGGTCTCGACTGCCGAAGTCTCCGGAACCAGTGTGAAGGAATCCCTTCGTTCATTTACATTTACCTTGTCTTCTTCATCGCCCTTCCGGTCGTCCTCTTTTTTGTCCACACATTCTGTCTCTCCAGTCTCACGTTGGCGCACGTGCACAACCGTCGAAGTCTCTAGAATAGGTGTGGGGATATCCTTTCTTCCTCGATCTTCTTCCTCCTTGTGTTGGGCCTTCGTCTTCCCGTCACCACCTTCCGTCTCTCCGGTCTCACGTTGGCACATTGGCGCAACCGCCGAAGTCTCTGGAACAAGCGTGAAGAAAGTGTCGACATGGCTATCCGTCGTCGACTCATCCATAGCCACCTCCGACTCGATGTCGTTTGTCATGGCTACCTCCTCAATCTCTTCAGACTCAAACACTTTTTCTCCCTCGATCATGCAAGCTTTTCTCATGCTTGCGCCGTCATCACCCGATGTTTCGTACACAATGCGTGTTCCGAAACATTTATCCTCCCTCGAAGTGGCGTTCGCCGTCCTCGAGTCATCGGCCTCCTCCTTCGCCGTCGTTTCTTTGTAAGACAAGAAGGTGACTTGTTTCACACCTTCTCTCTCGGTACCGTCATACCGAACTAGAGCCTTTGTATCGGCCACTTCATTAACCCGCATTTGTTGGGAGGTCTCTTCTTCCTCGATCACCATTCGCCTCGGTTTTGTCTCCCTTCTAAGCTTCATTTCTTTTGTTGGTGATGCGTTGTTGCATCTCGTCCCTCTTCGATCGTCCCTCATGGGCCGTCTTGTTGTCATCGATATTCTCGCTTGCCCCTTATCGTGTAGTCGGCATACACTTTCCACTTTGCTCCAATCCTCGATGAGGCCATTTGCACCATCATCTTCTTCGAGTTTGAGGCCGATCGCCATTCTTTCCATTCGATCGATTGACTTCACGAACATAAGGACCTTATCGACCCCCACCAATCTTTGTTCCCGCTCCGACAATTGAGAAAAATGATGCTCGAAGTCTACGAATGCTTGTGTCGCACCTTGGTGGGTCTTCGCTGATGTCACCCATTGGTCGAAGTTGCGTCGATCTTGTCCCTTCTGCCTCTCATAGCCATATTCCTCCAATAGAGCCTTCTCGAAAGTCGTCCACGAATCATGAGCTTCTAGAAGCTCTTCTACATCTTTGAAGATCGGTTGAGACACCACCCGACAAAAGTACTCTAGCCTCATAGCTTTGTCCACACCTCTTGAATCCATCTCCGCATTGTAGACTTTTAGGAAACTTTGGACATCGGCGCCGTTGAAATAGCTCATTCGTTCGACTACTTTGTCGACGGCTTGTTGGGCTTCATTTCTTCTTTTCTCTTCTCTCAGAAACTCCATCATCCTTCTTGCCATTGCCTCCATGAGATATTCGCCATCCATCTTCGTCCTCCCCTGCTGCTCTTCACGTCGGGTTCACCAAATGATGTCGCGAAGATTCGCGCGTGCGTGTGCTACTCGAGCGACCACCGGGGTCTTGGACTGGGGAGGATGTTCGCGGAATTGTCGAAGAGATGACGATCAATGTAAGATTAGATGAAATTGGTTTACTTGAGAAGAAGAAAAACATGAACACTTGAGAAGTAGAAAAACATGAACAAGATAAAGACAAATATTATATTGATGATAATGGTGTTGGTGATATCACATATTGAGCCCCCCTTACACAAGCCCAACTAGAGGCTTTTATAGGTCTTTCCATGCTCGTGACATGCACATAACCATGGGCTAAAACCATGGTTTTGTGCACACGGTTTTGCTTATGTCATGCACAAACCATGGGTTTAAAACCATGGTTTTGTGCACATGGTTTTCTATGGTTGTTTCGTCTATAATTTGTATATCAAAAGGAAATACATACAATCTACACTATATGATAGTTGTCCTAGTGGTAAGGCAATTATCTTGTATGTTTGAGGTGCAAGGTTCAAACCTTGCTTGCACCCCTCTATATGAACTCAAGTGCCACTAGGCCTTAGGAGGCTTATTTGCTAAGTGTATGTGCACATCCTTGGTTTATTCGTCTCACTCGGTTTCACACCGTAGCCGAAAATCGTCACGACAACGTTGTACCTGATGAATGCCCGGTTACGTCCGGAAGAAGTGAACGTGGCATCCGACACTGCCGGTGAGCTGTGGCACAAGAGACTGTGTCATATGAGCGAGAAGGGGATGAAGAGGCTTGCAGACGACAACCTCATTCCGGTGAAGAACGTGCACTTAGAGAAGTGTATTGATTGTCTGGCCGGTAAGAAGAACCGGACCTCCTTCCGACCAAAGCCACCGATGAGACGTAATGCACCACTGGAGTTGGTGCATACGGATGTGTGTCAGGTAGACACGAATTCACATGCCGGAGCGCAGTACTTCGTGACGTTCATAGATGACCACAGCCGGAAGTTGTGGGCCACACCGCTGAAGACGAAGAATCAGGTGTTATCCGTCTTCAAAGAGCTCCACGCGAGAGTCGAAAGAAAAACCGGCCGGAAGCTGAAGGCGGTTCGAGCAGACAACGGAGGAGAATACCGGGGGCAGTTCGAGGAGTACTGCCGCTTGAAGGGAATCCGGCTCGAATTTACCGTGCCGAAGACGCCGGAACTAAACGGACTGGCCGAGAGGATGAACCGGACCATAATGGAGAGGGTCCGGAGTATGCTAGCGCATGCAAAACTACCCAAGAACATGCAAAACTACCCAAGAAGTTTTGGGCTGAGGCACTGTCGACGGCGACATATGTGATAAACAAATCACCCTCAATACCCTTGGACGGAGACATGCCATAGAGAGTATGGACCGGTAAGGAAGTGTCCTACCGGCATCTGAGGGTGTTCGGGTGTCTCGCGTACGTGCATGTAGCTAAGGACCGGAGAGGAAAGCTAGATCCAAAGACCCGGCCATGCATATTCCTCGGTTACGGTGACGATGAGTTCGGCTACCGAGTGTGGGACCTGGTCGACAAGAAGGTATTCCGGAGTCGAGATATTATCTTCATGGAGGACAAGACGCTCGCCGATTGGGAGTCGGAGAAGAAGATAATGAACTCTGAGTCGACTGGTAAGGATAGACTCTACGATGAGCAGACCCAACCGGCAAGAGACCGGTTAGCACTCGAGGGACCAGCCGGTTACGGTGAGGATACCGAACCGGCAGAAGAAGAAGTAGAGGAAGCTGAAATCGGAACCGGCCAAGACCCCGAATCAGATTCGGATGAAGAGCAAATGGAGGAGCCGGCTACCGAAGCCCGAAGACGTAGATATCCTCTCAGAGAGAGAAGGGCCCCCCGGAGATTTCCGGATGTAGAGCATGTGCTGCTGACCGATGAGGGAGAGCCGGAAAGCTTCGAAGAAGCGAAGGATGACACCCACAACCAAAAATGGTTAAGTGCCATGCAGGATGAGATGGATTCCCTGCATGAGAACCATACATACGAATTAGTTGAGCTGCCGAAAGGAAAGCGAGCACTCCGAAATAAGTGGGTGTACAAGTTGAAACCGGGAGATGCCGGAAACCCCCAGAGATACAAAGCTAGGATCGTGGTGAAGGGGTTCCAGCAGAAGAAGGGCGTGGACTTCGACGAGATATTTGCCCCGGTAGTAAAGATGACCTCCATCCGGACGGTGCTGAGTATAGCAACAAGCATGGACCTCGAGGTAGAATAGCTAGACGTGAAGACGACATTCCTTCACGGTGACCTCGAAGAGGAGATCTACATGCAGCAACCGGAAGGATTTGTGGAGAAAGGGAAGGATCACCTGGTATGCCGGTTGAAGAAGAGCCTGTACGGACTGAAGCAGGCTCCCCGGCAATGGTACCGGAAGTTCGACTCCTTCATGACCGATCAAGGGTACCACAAGACACAGGCCGATCACTGTGTGTTTGTGAAGAATTTCGAAGGAGACGACTTCTTAATACTCCTCCTATACGTGGATGACATGTTGATCGTCGGACGTGACCAAGTCAAAATACGGATGCTGAAGAAGGCTCTCAACCAGACCTTCTCAATGAAAGACTTGGGTCCGGCAAGACAGATGTTGGGGATGCACATCATTCGGGACCGGTTAAAGAAGCAACTATGGCTGTCACAGGAGAAGTATGTGACAAAGGTGCTTCACCGGTTCAACATGTCAGAAGCGAAACCGGTCGGATCGACACTTCCGGCAAACTGCAAGCTATCCGGCAAGCAAAGCTCGAAGACGAAAGCAGAGAAGGCGGATATGATAAAGATTCCATATGCCTCTGCCGTCGGGAGCTTGATGTACGCTATGGTGTGTACCCGACCAGATATAGGATACGCAGTCGGAGTGGTGAGTCGGTTCATGAGTAATCCCGGCAAGGAGCATTGGAACGCGGTCAAATGGATACTCCGGTATTTGAAGGGCACTTCAAATATGTGTCTCCGACTCGGCTCCGGAAAACCTCAACTGGACGGTTTAACCGATTCGGACATGTCGGCTGATGTGGATACCAGCCGGTCTACATCCGGATATGTGATGACATATGCAGGGGGAGCTATTTCGTGGCAGTCGAGGCTGCAGAAGACGGTTTCATTGTCAACCACAGAGGCGGAGTACATGGCAGCTGTGGAAGCCGGCAAGGCAATACTATGGATGAAGGACTTCATCGGAGAGCTCGGTATCCGGCAAGAGGAATACCGACTCTACTGCGACAGTCAAAGTGCCATCCACCTTGCTAAGAATGCGGCCTACCATTCCCGGACGAAGCATATCCAGCGGAGGTATCACTGGATCCGGGAAAGAGTAGATGACCAGGAGTTCGCACTGACGAAGATCCACACGGCCGAGAACGGGTCAGATATGCTGACCAAAGTGCTGACACCCGACAAGCTGGACGCATGCCGGAAGAGGATCGGACTGGTAAGTCACCCCATGCCGGAGTGAAGGGGGAGTTTGTTGGGAGACAGGTCCCTCCGGATGGGAAGGAAGAAGATCAGTGACGATTAGTGATGGTCCCTCCGGATGGGAAGGAAACCGTATGAGGAGGACCCCGGCTACAGAGAGCCAGATGGTGCAGGCCTGATATGAACCGGATGAGGAGTACCCGGCTACGGAGAGCCAGATGGTGCAAGCCCGGTATGAACCGGATGAGGAGTACCCGGCTACGGAGAGCCGGATGGTGCAGACCCAGTATGAACCGAACGAGGAGTACCCGGCTACGGAGAGCCGGATGGTGCAGGCCCGGTACGAACCGGATGAGGAGTACCCGGCTACGGAGAGCTGGATGGTGCAGACCCGGTATGAACCAGAGGAAGAGACATATTCGTAAATATGTTTCTGAGAGCCCATCGTGGCTATATTTGTAAATAGCCGAAAATTCATATTAGTATAAATATGACTTAGGGCAAACTAATATGTAGGTTGTTGTCATTCTTCCTTGTTGGTGCAAGAAGAAGAGAGAGTGCATAATTGTACACAGAGAGAGAGAGAGAGACGAAGGTCGTTGCCTCTGTTGTAACCGCCGCCTGTGGCGAAGATCTGTGAGCACGAGGTCGTTGCCTCAGTGAACTCACTGTTGTATATTCCTACATAGTGACAGTTTGCAGCCTGTGGGCTGCCGTGGTTTTTCCCCTAGTTTGGGGTTTTCCACGTAAACCTCCTGTGTATTCTCTCCTTCTTTGTGTCGCGTTTTATTTCCCATTTTCCTGTGTATCATTCTAAGCTCGGTTGTGGCCGAGCGTTGCGCATAAGGAACGTTGGGTTCCCGTCAAAAGACCTCTGGCTGCCGGTTCAGTTCGGGGACAAGAGACCGGACAAAATCGACGCCGCGATATGGGAGGTGATGCACATGAAGACAACGGCGTACATACAGTGCTTCATCGACATGAGCCTGTACAACAACTTCAATGAAGAGAGCAAGGCTCATGAGCTCTGGGACAAGCTCGGCATAATGTTTCAGAACAAAAATGTTGTTAATCAGGTTTCGGTATTCCGGAAGCTAGTAAGACTCCGGTACCAAGATGGCTCCAGCATGGCGGAGCACATGAATGCCTTCCAGGGGCTGATCCACCAGGAAACTTCATTGGAAGTACCTCTCGCCGATGAGGTACTAGCGCTACTCCTGCTTGGTTCCCTCCCAGATAGCTGGGAGACGTTGGTTGTCACTTTGGGCAACGCCGGGCCGGAAGGAAAACGGTTATCCCTAGCAAGAGTAAAGTCGAGCTTGCTAGATGAGGAAGCGCGTCGGAAAGATAAAGATACGAGCTCCGACTCCAAAGCGCTCCTTACCGAATCGGAATGCGGAAGACATAGAAACCGTAGTCCCCAGAACCGGGAGAAGTCGGGGACACGGTCAAAGTCAAGGGGGAGGCCCACTTGCTTCTATTGCGGCAAGCCGGGACACTTCCAAAAGAACTGTCGGCATTTCCGAAAAGATAAGGAGACCGACGGTACCGATTCGAAGCGGACCCCGGACCAGAACGGTAAAGACCGGAGGGGGCCAGACCGGAAGGGAACGACGGCAATCGTGGCAAGTGAAGAGGAGTTGATGCTCATCAACGAGGAGAGTGAGATAAACCTTGCCGGCGACGAGATGACCTGGGTGGTAGACTCAGGAGCATCGTTCCACCTTACCCCGGACCGGAAATGCTTCTCATCCTACTCAGCCGGTGATCACGGCTGTGTCCGGATGGGGAATGAAGGTACATGCCGAATTGTCGGCATAGGAGACGTGTGGCTATCGACACCAACCGGATGCAAGTTGCTGCTGAGGGATGTCCGACACGTTCCGGAGGTTCGACTGAACCTGATATCAGCCGGTCGGCTAGATGATGAGGGCTACACGGGTAGCATCCGGAACGGTGTCATGAAGTTCAGCAAAGGGAGCCTGATTGTGGCTCGGGCCCGGAAGGGAAACACGTTGTACCTGATGAATGCCCGGTTACATCCAGAAGAAGTGAACGTGGCATCCGACACTGCCGGTGAGTTGTGGCACAAGAGACTGTGTCATATGAGCGAGAAGGGGATGAAGAGGCTTGCAGACGACAACCTCATTCCAGTGAAGAACGTGCACTTAGAGAAGTGCACTAATTGTCTGGCCGGTAAGAAGAACCGAACCTCCTTCCGACCAAGGCCACCGATGAGACGTAATGCACCACTGGAGTTGGTGCATATGGATGTGTGTCAAGTAGACACGAAGTCACATGCCGGAGCGCAGTACTTGGTGACGTTCATAGATGACCACAGCCGGAAGATGTGGGCCACACCGTTGAAGACAAAGGATCAGGTGTTATCCGTCTTCAAAGAACTCCACGTAAGAGTGGAAAGAGAAACCGGCCGGAAGCTGAAGGCGGTTCGAGCAGACAACGGAGGAGAATACCGGGGCAGTTCGAGGAGTACTGCCGCTCGAAGGGAATCCGGCTCGAATTTACCGTGCCGAAGACGCCGGAATTAAACGGACTGGCCGAGAGGATGAACCGAACCATAATGGAGAGGGTCTGGAGTATGCTAGCGCATGCAAAACTACCCAAGAAGTTTTGGGCTGAGGCATTGTCGACGTCGACATATGTGATAAATAGATCACCCTCAGTACCCTTGGACGGAGACACACCACAGAGAGTGTGGACCGGTAAGGAAGTATCCTACCGGCATCTGAAGGTGTTCGGGTGTCTCTCATACGTGCATGTAGCTAAGGACCGGAGAGGAAAGTTAGATCCAAAGACCCGGCCATGCATATTCCTCGGTTACGGTGACGATGAGTTCGGCTACCGAGTCTGGGACCTGGTCGACAAGAAGGTATTCCGGAGTCGAGATATTATCTTCATGGAGAACAAGATGCTCGCCGACTGGGAGTCGGAGCAGAAGATAATGAACTCCGAGTCGACCAGTAAGCATCAACTCTACGATGAGCAGACCCAACCGGCGAGAGACCGGTTAGCACTCGAGGGACCAGCCGGTTACGGTGAGGATACAGAACAGGCTGAAGAAGAAGTAGAAGAAGCTGAAACCGGAACCGGCCAAGACCCCGAATCGGATTCGGATGAAGAGCAGATGGATGAGCCGGTCACTGAACCCCAGAGACGGAGATATCCTCTCAGAGAGAGAAGGGCCCCCCGGAGATTTCCGGATGTAGAGCATGTTTTGCTGACCGATGAGGGGGAGCCGGAAAGCTTCGAAGAAGCGAAGGAAGACACCCACAACCAAAAATGGTTAAGTGCCATGCAGGATGAGATGGATTCCCTGCATGAGAACCATATGTACGAATTGGTGGAGTTGCCGAAAGGAAAGCGGGCACTCTGAAACAAGTGGGTGTACAAGTTGAAACCGGGAGATGCCGGCAACCCCCCGAGATACAAAGCCAAGATCGTGGTGAAGGGGTTCCAGCAGAAGAAGGGCGTGGACTTCGACGAGATATTTGCCCCGGTAGTAAAGATGACCTCCATCCGGACGGTGCTGAGTATAGCGGCAAGCATGGACCTTGAGGTAGAGCAGCTCGACGTGAAGACGGCATTCCTTCACGGCGACCTCGAAGAGGAGATCTACATGCAGCAACCGGAGGGATTTGTGGAGAAAGGGAAGGAGCACCTGGTATGCCGGCTGAAGAAGAGCTTGTACGGACTAAAGCAGGCTCCTCGACAATGGTACCGGAAGTTCAATTCCTTCATGACCAATCAAGGGTACCACAAGACACAGGCCGATCACTGTGTGTTTGAGAAGAAGTTTGAAGGAGGCGACTTCCAGATACTCCTTCTGTACGTGGACGACATGTTAATCGTCGGACGGGACCAAGTCAAAATACGGATGCTGAAGAAGGCTCTCAACCAGACCTTCTCAATGAAAGACTTGGGTCCGGCAAGACAGATGCTGGGATGCACATCATTCGGGACCGGTCAGCGAAGCAATTATGGCTGTCACATGAGAAGTACGTGACAAAGGTGCTTCACCGGTTCAACATGTCAGATGCGAAACCGGTCGGATCGACACTTCCGGCAAACTGCAAGCTATCCGGTAAGCAAAGCCCGAAGACGAAAGCAGAGAAGGCGGATATGATGAAGATTCCATATGCCTCTGCCGTCGAGAGCTTGATTTACGCAATGGTTTGTACCCGACCGGACATAAGATACGCAGTCGGAGTGGTGAGCCTGTTTATGAGCAATCCCGGCAAGGAGCATTGGAACGCGGTCAAATGGATACTCCGGTATTTGAAGGGCACTTCAAATATGTGTCTCTGATTCGGCTCCGGAAAACCCCAACTGGAGGGTTTCACCGATTCGGACATGTCGGCTGATGTGGATACCAGCCGGTCTACATCCGGGTATGTAATGACATATGCAGGGGGAGTTGTTTCGTGGCAGTCGAGGCTGCAGAAGACGGTTGCGTTGTCAACCACAGAGGCGGAGTACATGGCGGTTGTGGAAGCCGGCAAGGAAATCTTATGGATGAAGGACTTCATCGGAGAGCTCGGTATCCGGCAAGATGAATATCGGCTCTATTACGACAGTCAAAGTGACATCCACCTTGCTAAGAATGCGGCCTACCATTCCCGGACGAAGCATATCCAGCGAAGATATCACTAGATCCGGGAAAGAGTAGATGACCAGGAGTTCGCACTGACGAAGATCCACACGGCCGAGAACGGGTCAGATATGCTGACCAAAGTGCTGATACCCGACAAGTTGGACGCATGCCGGAAGTGGATCGGTCTAGTAAGACACCCCATGCCGGAGTGAAGGGGGAGTTTATTGGGAGACAGGTCCCTCCGGATGGGAAGGGAGAAAAACAATGCCAGTGAACAAACTCGGCCGAGGCCGAAGCCGTATGATGAGTACCCGGCTACGGAGAGCCGGATGGTGCAGACCCGGTGAGAACCGGATGAGGAGTACCCGGTTACGGAGAGCCGGATGGTGCAGACCCGGTGAGAACCGGATAAGGAGTACCCAGTTACGGAGAGCCGGATGGTGCGAACCCGGTGAGAACCTGATGAGGAGTACCCGGCTACGGAGAGCCGGATGGTGCAGACCCGGTGAGAACCGGATAAGGAGTACCCGGTTACGGAGAGCCGGATGGTGCAGACCCGGTGAGAACCGGATAAGGAGTACCCGGTTACGGAGAGCCGGATGGTGCGAACCCGGTGAGAACCGGATGAGGAGTACCCGGCTACGGAGAGCCGGATGGTGCAGACCCGGTGAGGAATGCTCACCGGATGAAGAGACATATTCGTAAATATTTTTCTGAGAGTCCATCAAGAATATATTTGTAAATAGCCGAAAAGTCATATTAGTATAAAAATGACTTAGGGCAAACCTTTTAAACTGTTGTTATTATTTCTTATTTGCGTGAGATCAGAGCGTGTAACAGTGCACAGAGAGAGAGAGAGAGAGAGAGAGAGAGAGAGAGAGAGGTCGTTGCCTCTGTTGTAACCGCCACCTGTGGCGAAGATCGTGAGCACGAGGTCGTTGCCTCCGTGAACTCACTGTTGTACATACTAACCTAGTGATAGTTTGCAGCCTGTGGGCTGCCGTGGTTTTTCTCTAGTTTGGGGTTTTTCCACGTTAAACATCCTGCATACTCTTCTCTTCCATTGTGTCGTTCTTCGTTTTCGTTTTCTGTGTATGATCCTAAGCTCGGTTGTGGCCGAGCATTGCGTATAAGGAGCGTTCAGTTCTCGTCAAGTCATAGAATCATATTCTATGACACATAACTTATGAGCTGTCACATTCCCCATGCTCCATGAGTCTTGCAGTTAATGAAGAGAGAGGGTGACTACATAAAGCACCCTCCTCCCACCTTGTATAATGTTGTGTCTTTCTCCTTTGTCAATATACTTTTACCTTGCGTATTCCTTGTCTCTCTCTCACTCTCTCTCTCTCTCTCATACACACACATAACTCATATCTCTTCCGCTTCACAAGAATCCATCTCTTGATTCTTTACACAACTATACCGAAGGGAAGCCAATTTATGTGACTGTAGATACGAGCCCAACTAGAATCGGGTGGTTCATCAACCAAGAAGGAGAAGATAATGCACGGTATGCCATCCGGTTCAGGGCAAAGGTTCTCAACGAACGACAACAAAGATACGCCCAAGTCAAGCGGGAACTTTGGGGTATTGTGTCGGCAGTGAAGACGAACAAAGACTACCTGATCGGGTCGGAAGTAATAATTGAGACAGATTGTCTCCCAATCCTCTAGATGATCTCAGGATGTGAGACACCAAATCTAGCTATGCTAAGGTGGATGGCCTATATCAAGTCTTTGAACCCAGAGATCTGCCATATTGCAGGGAAGAAGAACGCCATGGCTAACATGTTGTCGAGGGCAAGATTTGAGAATGAAGGTGACATGGTTTCAAAAGATGAAGACTATTGCCCTATGCCTTGTGGGCTGACAGAACGACACACAGCTCAGTGACAGGGTATATGCCAACAGAGCTTATGTATGGACAGAAGCCGGTAATGCCCATCAAAAGGACAATCACCTCATGGGTAGCGATACCATGGGAGAACGAGATGAGCCGAGAACAGTTATTAGTGGCACGGATGAGGCAATTTGAAAGAAGACCTGAAGATCTAGAAAAAGCGCGAAAGATGATGGAGGCAGCCCAAGTGAAGAACAAAATTCGGTTCAACAAGACGCATCGACTGCATCCCAAGGAGATCGAAGAAGGAGATTGGGTATTGGTCTACGATAGTAGCCTTGACAATCAACACAATACAACAAGGAGGCTCACAAGAAGATGGTTTGGACCGTATGTGGTGACAAGTGCCAACAATAATGCCACATACCACCTTGCAGAGCTAGACGGATCAAGGTTGGTTGTACCCATTGCAGGGAAAAGAGTAAAGATTTTCAAGAAAAGACAAGACGAGGATCCTGACCTCAATCACCTCGACGATGAAGATAATAGGACAGATGTGAATGAGGATGTGGAAGAATTTGATTGATCACAGTAGCCGAAATCTCGCACACTCTCTTATTGGCACATACCAGAGGACGTGCGGTTTGGTGGGGGTGGATGTCGTGAAGATTTTTGGCAACGGTGTGAAAATCATGTGGAACAAACAAAATCGAGAAAGTGTAATGAGCACTCAAACATTTGTAAATAAATAAGACTAAAGCCTAGTAACCTTTGAGTCCATACAAAGTGGTGCAAGCAAGGCTTGAACCTTGCACCTCCATGATAAGAGCCGAATTAACTTTATATTTTCTTTTCATATTCAATATTTCGTAGGAAGCAAACATATAAAAACCATGGGCACAAAACCATGGTTTTAACCCATGGTTTTAGCCCGTGGTTTTAGCCCATGGTT
Organism: Azolla caroliniana; assembly: GCF_043228905.1. Lineage (NCBI taxonomy): Eukaryota > Viridiplantae > Streptophyta > Polypodiopsida > Salviniales > Salviniaceae > Azolla > Azolla caroliniana. The sequence goes on from NW_028230441.1 coordinate 19,532,963, forward strand.
TCAGCCATGGTTTCATCCCATGGGTTTAGCTATGGGTTTAGCACATGGTTTTTGCATGGAGAGACCTATAAAAGCCTATAGTGGGGCTTGTGTAAGGAGCCAAGTGATGTAAGTAAAAAAAAAACTTGTAATCAAAGATCTGAGCTATCCTAATGGTGATGTATCTTGTCTCATAAAACTAAAGTCAAGGGTTCAATCTCAATCTCAATCTCAATCTCTCTCTATCTTTTCATCCATCTATCTATCTATCCATCAATACTTTCTCGCTTACGTTGTTAAAAACATCGAATCCTTCTGGTCCAGGACCCCGGTGGTCCTGCTTCATTTCACGAACACGCAAGGATTTCTTCGACACCGTACTACCTTCAGTTTTCGGCCAGTTTCCCTCTCGACCCTCGCTTGGAACTCTTTGAAAACGGATAACACATGGTCCTTCATTTTCAGCACGGAAGCCCACAACTTCTGGCTAAAGTCGTCTATGAAGGTCACAAAATACTGTGAACCAGCATGCAACTTTGTATCTATGTAGAATACATTCGTATGCACGAGTTCCAACGACATTTTCTTCCTCATTGGGGGCCTCAATCAGAAGGAGGTTCGATTCGGCTTGCCGGCCAAGCAATATGTGCACTTCCCAAGTTGCACATTCTTCACCTCCGGAATGACGTTATCCTCTAGAAGCTTTCGCATCCCGTTCTGGCTCATGTGACATAGCCGCTTGTGCCATAACTCACCAATTGTATCAGTTGCCACGTTTACTTCCCCTCGGCATAATCAAGCATGCGTCAAGTATAGTGTGTTGACTTTCTGGGCACGAGCGATGATCAAGCTTCCCTTGCAGAACTTCATAACACCGTTCTAGATGCTACCCGTGTAGCCTTCGTCGTCTAGTAGTCCGGCTGATATCAAGTTCAATCGAACTTCCGGAACATGTCATGCATGTCTCAACACAAGTCTACACCCGGTTGACGTTGTCAAGCACACATCTCCAATGTCGACAATTTGGCATGCTCCTTCATTTCCCATCTTTACGGATCCGAGGTCTCCGGCTCTATAAGATGTGAAACATTTCCGGTCGGGGGTTAGGTGGAATGATGCACCCGAATTGACCACCCATGTCGATTCTTCGTCGACAAGGTTCACTTCATTCTATGCACTGATCAGCAACAATTCCTCCTCACTTGTCACGATTGTCAAGGTGTTCTTGCTGTCCGAAATCTTCTTCGGGTGCACACCGTCGGCTCCCCCTTTTTCCTTTCGGAAATGTCGGCAATTTTTCTGGAAATGCCCTGGCTTCCCGTAATAGAAGCACCTGGGCCTACCCCTTGACTTCGACCTCGCTCCGACTTATCTTGATTCTAGGGACATTGAGTTCAGCCTATTCCTCGATTCATGTCACTTTCTGTGACAAGGACCTTTGGGCCAGTATTGGACTCTTAGTCCTTCCGGCAAGCTTCCTCATTTAGTAAGCTCAACTTCACCTACTCTAGGGATAGATGTTTCCCTTCCTGTCCCGTGTTGCCCAATGTGACAACCAACGTTTCCCAGCTGTTTGGAAGGGATCCCCGCAACAATAGTGTTAATACCTCGCCGGCCAGAGGTACTTCTAGAGAGGTGGTTTGATTCATCAGTCCTTGGAAGGCATTAATGTGCTCTACCATGCTAGAGCCATCTTGAGACCAGAGTCTAACGATTTTTCTGAAAACTGAGACTCTGCTCACGGCGTTCTTGTTTTCAAACATCATGTCAATCTTCTTCCAGAGGACATCGGCACTCATCTCTTCATCAAAGTTATTGTATAGACTCATGTCTATAAAACACCTTATATATGTTGCCACCTTCAAATGCATGACTTCCCAAGTCGATGCATTGATCTTGTCTACCTTGCTTTTGCTGAATTGCACCGGCAACCACATGTCTTTGCACACCAACATGTCCCGCATCTTCGACTTCCACACAAAATTGTTGGAGCCAGTAAGTTTGAACATGTCGTCATATGAGTCTTCCATCGCTCTGATACCACTTTGTGAGAATCGAGACTGGCCACAACCAGTTCTACTTCGAATGTTCAGGTGCAAAAACGAGATAGATAGTACACAGATAGAAAAACGTGAAGGCAAAAAATAAGTATAGAGACACAAGATGTTTTACGTGGAAAACCCGAAAGGGAAAAACCATGGGGGTCCACAAACCCCAAGAAATAGATCATTATGTAAAGAGACGAGTACAAAGAGACTCGTAGGCACCGACCTTGAGCTCGTTCTCATCTAACAAATGGCGGCAGAGTTACTACTCTCTCACTCACTCATAGTTACAGAGGCAACTAATCACTATAACTTGTTCAACTATAATGATCAACACCCTCTTAAAGTTTGTCCTAGTTGTTTATATACTAAAACAACTTTTTGCCTATTTACAAGTATAACCCACAAGGGGCACATCTGGACTATTTATAAATATAGTCTTTCGAATTCTCAATTGAATCGATTTTTTATTACGATTTTAGCCTCGGCCGAATTACCCATGTGTCCTCGATTCGGTTCGTTCTCTTCTTCCCATCCGGAGAGACCTATTTTCCCAACAAAAGACAACCCCAAAAAGCTTCCAAAAGAGTTATCGTCGAGATATTCTCATAGTTTATTCCAAATTTTATGCGAGTATTTCTCAATGACTTTGCGTTGTTCGGAAAGATCATTGATCACATGCATTGGCTGGTACAAATCCTCACAAGATGTCGAGAAACATGTTTAAGCCTAAATCCAGCCAAGTGTGCTTTTGTTATATCAAGGAGGATGTTGCTAGGACATATTGTTAGCAAAGATAGAATTGTTGTTGACCCAACAAAAGTAGTGGCAATAATGGAAGCACCAAGTCCAAATATTGCTAACTTTTACTAGATCAGTTGTCTTTGTTGTACTTGTTAAGTAAAGTTGAACTAATAAGCAAGCTAGCATGGTGGATGCTGCTCTTGAAAGAGTTCGAGTTTACAATAATCCACACATCAGGAGTCTTGCATGCAACAACAAACTATCTGTCAAGAATCAAAACAAGAGAAGTGACAACAGAAGTACTAGACGACTTCCCATATGATGACATTTTGATGTTGGAAAACGTCGAAGAAATAAGGATTAAAGGACTAGATGTCTGGTACAAGGAGATCAAGTACTTCCTCACTCAAGGAATTCCACCACCAGGTTTGAAAAGAGATTAGAGGAAGCGACTTGCATTGTGTAGTCGAAATTCAGTATCATCCATGATGCTCTATACAACCAAGGAGCGGACGCAACATGGAGAAGATTTCTAGGAGCATGAGAAGCTCAACATCCTCAAGGAAGCTCACGAAGGAGTGGCGAGCAGACACTACTCTAGTGAGGTGTGGCATATGGTGGCCAACCAAATCCAAGGATGTGCACCCGTACTCAAAAAAAATACGGTGTCTGCCAATGGCTAGGCTACCTTGTGTGGAATTGCACTCGACCACAACCGAGACTCAAACAATAGAAGAGACAACGCAGGATGTTTATGTGGAGAACCCTAACAAGGGAAAAAACCACGGGATCCCCCAAACTCCAACTATCACTATATGAGAAAGGAGGTACAACAGGAGACTCAGAGGCAATGACCTCGAGCTCTATGTCTTCACCATCTAGCGGTTACAACAAAAACTCATTCTGTATCTCTCTCTCTCTCTCTCTCTCTCTCTCTCTCTCTCTCTCTCTCTCTCTCTCTCTGTGTGTACAACAAAATGATAATGACCAACAACCACCTATACTAAAATGATTTCCCTAAGTCATATTTATACTTATATGACTTTAGGACTATTTACAATTATAGCCATGATAGACCCATTAGAAACATATTTACATATGTGTCCCTATTTCCAGTTCACACCGAATCTATCCGATCCGGCTTCTGGATCCCATTCGGATCCGGTTCCTGCATCTAGTTCATCCAATCCGGTCCTCTTGATCCTCATTTAGATCCCATCCGGAGGAACCGAAATCCCAACAATCTCCCCCTTCACTTCGGCATGGGATGTCTCGTTAGTCTGATTCGTCTCCAGCATGCTGTCGTGAGAATCCGTCACTATGTGCGGATCGTGAGGCGGAACCACCGGGGTTCTGGACTAGAAGGATTTAGTGCAACACGTACAACACAAGCAAGTTTTAAGCATAAGACAAGTGGGAGAGACAAATCATTCCTTTATTGCAAAAGAAAATCGATTCTTTATAATTTCAAATTTGTGTTACAATGGGTTGGGTATGGAAATGAGAGATTAATTTTACAAAGAAAGGAGCCAACAACCATGCAAGGAGTGCTCTGATATGAATACGAGAGATCATTTTTGACCAGAAAGATCAAGTCCCCAAAGCTAGGAGTTTGATATCAATATGTGAGATAATTTGTTTCTCGAAAACCCAGAGGGAAGAAGAAGGAAGAGGGGGGGGAGGAAATGGGACATATATCCAGCTCCTCGTTGATCCTCCTTCTCAATGTTACTTTGAATGCCCACTTTTAGTTGGATGGCCTCTATTTTTAGTTGCATGGCCTCTGCTTTTAGTTGCATGCTTCCATTTTTAGATGCATGCCTTTTTCTTTTAGTTGCATGGCCTTGGCTTTTGGTTGCATGTGATTGTCCGTATAATTCGGCCAAATGACACAATCATCCATAAAGTTTAACCCGTGTGCAATCCGTACGTGCGTCGCAACCAAACCGTAGACGTGTTCGCACGCAAAAGTCCCGACCGCACCGTAGTGTACGCATCCGCGTGCAAAATTCTCGACCGTGCCATAGTGTACGCATCCATAAAGTTTAACCCGTGCGCAATCCGTACGTGCATCGCAACCAAACCGTAGACGTGTTCGCACGCAAAAGTCCCGACCGCGCCGTAGTGTACGCATCCACGCGCGCGCGCGTCCAACCCGCACCGTGTACGCATCCGCGCGCAAAATTCTTGACCACGCCATAGTGTACGCATCCACGCATATGCGCGTGCACACACACGCGTCCGCACATACGCATCCGTCCAAAACGTCCACGCATACACCCGAAACTTGCACACGTGTATACATCCGAAGACGTACATGCACTCACGCATACACCCGAAGCGTGCACACCACATAGTGTAGCCCAAGTCACCTTGAACATTCTATGCTCCACACATTGATAAAATGAATATGTTTTGGTTTCCCTTATATATTCTGGGTTCCAATGTTGTCCTATCTATGTGGGATATCTCACAGTTTTGTCTTTTCTTTTCTTTTCTTCAAACTTCACACTCACATAACTTGATACTTGTTTATCCGTTTTATGCGTAGTAAAATACGCTATGAAGCTCTTGAACACATCTATCTTTCCATATCCATATATTAAGCTAATCGTAAATAATTATTTTACTAGTTTTCATATCGTGTGTGAAAAACCACACGACAATGCGTCAAGCTTGTCGGTTGAAAGCACCTTGGTTAACATGTCCGACGCGTTCTCCTCCGTGTGGATCTTCGTCAGCACGAAGTCTTGATCTTTTACTCTCTCCCGTATCCAGTGGTACCTGTGTTGGATGTGTTTCGTCCAGGAATGGTAGGTCGCATTCTTCGCAAGGAGGATGACACTTTGACTGTCACAATAGAGCCGGAATTCCTCCTACCAGATCCCTAGTTCTCCAATGAAGTCCTTCATTCAGATTATCTCCTTGCCAGCTTGCACCACTGCTATGTACTCTACATCCGTCGTTGACAGTGCAACAGACTTCTGCAGCCTCGACCGCCACAATACGGCTCCCCTTGCATAAGTCATGACATAACCGAATGTAGACCGGTTGGTGTCCGCATCAGCCGACATATCCAAGTCTATGAATCCATCGAGTTGGGGTTTACCTGAGCCGAACCAGAGGCACAGGTTCAATGTGCCTTTCAAGTACTAGAGGATTCACTTGACGGCTAGCCAATGTTCTCTTCTCGGATTGCTCATGAACCGGCTGACTACTCCGATAGCATATCCAATATCTGACCAGGTGCACACCATTGCATGCATTAAGCCTCTGACGGCAAAGGTATATGGTATCTTCATCATATCCAACTTCTCTGCCTTCGTCTTTGGGCTTTGCTTTCCGGACAGCTTGCAATTTGCCGAAATTGTCGATCCAACCGGCTTTGCATCCGACATGTTGAATCTTTGAAGCACCTTTGTCACGTACTTCTCCTGTGACAGCCACAACAGCTTCTTCGACCAGTCACGGATTATGTGCATCCCCAATATCTATCTCACCGGACCCAACTCTTTCATTGAGAAGGTCTGGTTTAGGGCCTTCTTCAACATTCAGATCTTGATTTGGTCTCGTCCGACGATCAACATGTCATCCACGTATAGAAGGAGTATCAGGAAATCGCCTCCGCCGAATTTCTTCACAAATACGCAATGATCGACTTATGTCTTGTGGTAGCCATGGTCGGTCATGAAAGAATCAAACTTCTAATACCATTACCGGGGAGATTGGTTCAATCCATATAACCACTTCTTCAACCGGCATACCAGGTGCTCCTTCCCTTTCTTCACAAATCCTTCCAGTCGTTGCATGTAGGTACTATAGGTTCCTTTCTCTTTCCGGAAATGCCGACAGTTCTTCTGGAAGTGCCCTGGCTTCCCACAATAGAAGCAAGTAGGCCTCCCCCTTGACTTTGACCTCGTCCCCAACTTGTCCCAGTTTTGGGGACTCTGATACCGGCCTCTTCCCCGGTTGTGGTCATCTTCCATGACCAAGGCCTTTGGATCGGTTCCGGACTCTTGATCCTTCCGGCGAGCTTGATTTTATCCTTGCTAGGGACAATTGCTTTCCTTCCAGCTTGGCGTTGCCCAACATGACAATTAACGTCTCCCAACTATCCGGGAGGGAACCGGGCAGGAGCAATGCGAGTACCTCATTGGCGAGAGGTACTTCCAACGAGGTTGCCTGGTGTATTAGCCCCTGGAAGGCATTCATGTGCTCCGCCATACTGGAGCCATCTTGGTACCAGACCCTCACTAGCTTCCGGAATACCGAAACCTGATTAACAGCATTCTTATTCTGGAACATGATGTTGATCTTCTCCTAGAGTTCATGAGGCTTGCTCTCTTCATTGAAGTTGTTGTACAGGCTCATGTCGATGAAACACCGGATGTATGTCGTTGTCTTCATGTGCATCACCTCCCACACTCTGGTGTCGATCTTATCCGGTCTCTTGTCCCCGAATTGAACCGGCAACCAAAGATCTTTAACCACCAGCATATCCCTCATCTTCAACTTCCACACTGAGTAGTTGGAGCCGATGAGCTGGAACATGCCGCTGAACGATTCTTCCATTTCCTATGTTGTTTGCTCTAATACCAGTTTGAAGAGAACAACACGGAATATTGCTCGGCCACAACCAAGTCTTGAATCACTTCTATGAGAATCAAACACAGAATTGGGAAATAGGGAGTGAACGCAAGCACACACATAGACAATAGAGAGTACTCAGGATGTTTACGTGGAAAACCCTAATAGGGAAAAACCATGGGAGCCCACAGACTCCAAACTATCACTATATAAGAAAGGTACAAACAGAGACTCGGAGGCAATGACCTCGAGCTCTGTATTTTCGCCAACCGGCAGTTACAATAGAGTATCGCTTTGTATCTCTCTCTCTCTCTCTCTGTGTGTACAACAGTTATGCACATGCAACAATATGAAAAACCACTACACACTCAAAGTGATTGCCTTAAGTCATATTTATACTTATATGAACTTCGGGCTATTTACAAATATAGCCTCAATAGGCTTAATCAAAACATATTTACAAATATGTCTTCTCTTCTGGTTCTCATCGGGTCCATCTGATCTGGTTTCCGATTCTCTTCCAGTTCTCACTGGGTCCTCTTCATTCATAACCGGATCCCATCCAGAGGGACCGATTTCCCAACATATCTATCCAACGGCCTCCCAGTTTACGCACCGCTACGGCCTCTCATTGCGCACCTGGTTTACACACCCAGTCTACGCACTGGTTTACGCACCCAATGTTGAGCTTGTATCTCAACAATACTCTACAGCGAATCTTGAGGAAGACAGCGAATGAACACCAACCCGATTGGGATAGGAAACTATAGTCGATTTGACATCGTTTCGATTGATCTATAATTTAAATGTAGTTTCTCCAATGTGGTTCATCACAAACTTGTTATGCATTCAGGTGCAAGAAAGGCTAGACGAGTATGTATCAGTCAACATTCGAAAATTGAATTGTTGAAATTAGGCAAAGAACGGATTCATAACAAAGCAGTGATGGAGGCAGTACAAAGAAGGAGAGAAGCATTCGTCAACAAACATCGACGAAAGTGTGATAGCAAACTACTGGAGTGCAAGGTAGAGTTAGTTTTCCAAACAAATATGGGGATTAAACCAGGAAAAATCAAACTGCAATGGGTAAGACTGTATTGGATTGTACAAGTCATCAAGGATGGAACTTTCAAGCTCGGCACAATCTTAGGAGAAATGGTTGGAAAGAGAGTTAACATCAATCGACTCGAGCCATTCTTCGAAAAGATGCCACTGAACCCATTCTCAAGTCCCAGGGAAGAAACCTTTATGAGAATCTCTATTGTGTTAATGATCACGTTGAATCAATTTTTTGGTGGCTCGAATCGTGGATTCATTTTTTTGTGATCCAGTGGGTTCGAATCGACTTCATGTCCATGCCCACGAGCATGCCATGTGTTAACAACATGATCATTCCTAGCATTATTTATTAAATAATATGGTAGTTTCTAGCATTGAATTACATATTCAAGTGGTTACATTGTTTCAAACATTGGCGGTTACACCATTTCAGATATTGTCGATTCATCTTGTAGAACCAATATATATAAGAATAAATATACAGGGAGTAAGAATGAGAGAAGTATCAATATACATACATATATTTGGATAACAAATTGTTTCTAACTCTATGAGCTCGACATTGTGAGGAATATCATGGCCGGTTTTCTTACAGAGGAAACGATTGCATGAACCTATAAGTGACAAAAACATGTAAGGATTTTAAGAATCGAACACTTGAGCACATTGTCTTGAATGAAGGATTACCTAGAGAGTTGAGCCTAAAACAAAGGAGTTCCATGGGGCAATATGAGCACTTTGAGCAAATGCCGTTGAAGATTTCTTACACAATCTTGAAATCAATATAATTTCATTTTTATTATTATGAGAACACTATGTTTAAATACAAATAATAGCTCTAAATTATAAATTTTATAACAAGAACAAACAATATTTAATTTTATCCCAATTGAGTGCTTTAAAAGCTAGAATATTTTCATTGATTTTTAATTAGCACTATAGGTTTTTATTTCAATTCACAAAATTGGATGTTCAACACTAGATCATGTAAAGTTATGCAACAAGTGAAAAGAAATCACTACAAATTCATTTTCGTTATGAAAAAAGCCTTGTTGTGTAAACTTAGGGTTGTGGTTCCAAGGTTCATTAGACATAGCATGGGTATAAATATATATCGATTGGCATGGAAACTTCACTTCTTATCAACTTTCTACTTTTAGATTCTCATTGAATTTCTGTCTTTGATGTTTTCACTTTGATGATGGCAAGATGCCCACCAAATGTACTTGATGACAACAAGATCCTTGCCAATTTTGTTTTCATTTAGAGAAGCATGATCGTTCTCTTTTGTTGCATTTTAGGCTTTTCCAAGACCTCATATTGCATATGTGATCTTTGCCAATAACCATTTTTTAGGTTATAGAGATATTTCTTACCTTCCTCTTATAATTCCAAATGTATTCGCAATTAGAATTATAGGCTTGTTATCCTCTTCTTATCAATGTTAGAAGAAAAACAATATGAATTCATTATTGAAAGAATTTTTTGTACAAGTAAAATTGTAATTCAATTAACTTCTTGGATGGTTTGTTTGTGCATGATATATGTATGCATACTATCTTGCATTGGTCGGAATAAATCTTGAAAAACAATTGAGAGAAATTATTTGTCAATTGGGTTATAGCTAAACATTTGAATTGATGACCAATGGGTTGGTGGTCTAGTGGTTGCCTTTGTCATGAAGTTTGGGAATAAAGGTTTGATATAGAGTGGAAAGAAGCGTAGAGGTGTCATGTCACCGTTGTCACGTAAGAATGATATGTAGATTTAGTGCATAGGGAACCGGTTTGTTGGAACAAAAAGTTAGTCTACATGATCAAAGATGGGAAAGTTCTTGAGGATCGATACGCATGACCCCATAATTTCTAGCACTTGTTATATTTTTAAAAGTTGTACTACTTTGGGATTATGATATAAAATCGATGTGTCAACAACTTGCAAAGAGATTTCTCTTCTATGTCTTATAATATAGAATGATTTGAGAAAACAAATACAACTAATCTCTCATTATCAAACAAACAGTGGTACACGAATGCATGATACAAAAATGTCAAGAACTTAAAATTAGTAGTGACCCAAGAAAATTGTATAACTACAATTTCAAATTAGACACACCAAATGGAATACAAGGTCAAGACTTCATGGCATAATAATACTTTCAAATGTCACGTGGACCTTGCTTTTCCTAACCTAATTGAGGAAGACGATTTAAAAACTATCAAAACTTAACTATAAAACCATTTTCAAGTTTATTAGTGAAAAACTTTACTTCTGAATACACAATATGTAATCTCCACCCATTGACAACGATTGAAAACGCTTTAGGTGGTAGTTTTTTTATGATTATAAATTATAATTGCTTTTTATCTACATTTAACATAAAATGACATTATGAATATGTTTCTTTCTTAAAACAAGCAGCCACACCCTTTTCCATCATCTCAATTTAACCAAAAGAAAAGTAGATGAAATCAACCAAGAATGGTATTAGATAAGGTTTATGATGAACGCCAAGACAAAAACAAAAGCTTAACGGTTCATTTTTGCGACAAATGCATAAAACTTTTATGAGTACACACAAAAATTGCATCATGTCAAATAAAAGCTCTAGTACATTCAATGGAGACTGGCATCATTTTCATTTAACCACACCAACATTCCTCCTTTGTGAATATGTAATTCTTTCATCGTTGAGCATGAATTGATTACAACGTTAGGTGCTTTTGAAGCGTTGTATCAAGCCCAATTTTAAAAGGCATATAAGACCAAGGTAGTTTTATATCTAGCAATGTACAATACATAGGCACAAATGCTACTTGGATGAATTTGTAAAGAGAACAAAATTTGACAACAATATTTAAAGCTTCGACATAATCCTAATAAAGTAGTGGTATTTACTCACTATTTCATGTCAATTCATGAGCAAAAATGAAACTCGGCCATTAGTGAAGACATGATTTCTTTAACAATTTGTTATTGTTAGAAACCGATAGAAACACATGTCGTCAAATGGGACTTATGTGGATGTTATCATGTTATAGTTAAGAAATATATATTTCTTATTTTGATGATAGATAAACAAGATATTATGCACAAAGCACAAGATGGTGCATTGCCTCACATTTTGCGACCACACAATGCCTTAAATCTTATATAGAGAAAAATATTCAGAAGGCCGCCGAAAATAGCATTAGCGACATAGGAGAATCTCTAAAATAGCCTTCAAGTTTTCAATATTTCCCAAATGCATTTTGAGAGTTTCCCAAATGCATTTCTCCGGCATTTTCCCAAATGCCCTTTGTGATTCTTTTGCTAATATTCCCTTAGATGCATGCTCTTTGTCAACCTTGGAAAGAGCAATTACATGTGCTATTATTGGGGGAATTACATGGTCGACTGCCCCCCCCCCTTTTTGTGTCATGCGTGATGGAAATGACAAAGGATTCCAAGGTCATTCATTCAGGGGGGGGAATGCGGAGGAGGTATTCCGGAGATATTCTCTGTGAAACCTCAATCACTATTTTTCACCCCCCCATAAACAATGGGCATCATCAACCGACATTAGCTATTAGGTGGGGCTAATCCTAATAATAACTGATAGGCAAAGGAAGTGGTTTTGAGTCACATCATGCGGGTTTTGGGGAATGATAAAAAGACCTGAGTGACCTGGGGTGGGGCGCATGAAAACGTTGGACACTGATCGATCGATCAACCCAAGATGGATGTAGCTCAATTGGAAAGGTTGCTTAATGGAGACCAGGTGGTCATGGGTTCAACCCCTACATTCCACAGTGGCATCTAGTGAATTAAGAGAGAAGTGAGAAATTTGGGTTTCGAACCCAAGACGCAACAGTGCTTAGTTGTTAGTGTTAACAACTTACCATTAGGCAAAGCTAATTACAAGAAGAAAAAAAGATTCTTCATTGAGAGACAAATATATAAATTTTATAAATTATAATGATATCATTGAGAGACAAATATATAAATTTATAAATTATAATGATATTGTGAAATGCTCTCAAGAATAGCTTCCCTTTCCATTACGTTCCAAGTTACATTTTATAGACTGCTCTTAGTGTGGAGGGTGTTCTCCCGCCCCAATTAGCTCTTCTAATTATGGGGGCTTGGTAGGGCCCTAGTTTGGGTGTGGTCCATGTGACCGCCACAGTTCCCCCTTGTAAAAAAAAGTTATTGTGCGGTCGGATTGCGACGGGGCATGGACGACAGTTCTAGGCGGGGGGATGACATAGGCGTGGGCATGGGCGTGGGCGGGGGCGATGGTAGCTGATGGAAGGGCTTCATGCGAGACTGGTGGGCAAAGGTAGAGCAGTTGTTGGAGGTGCGATGGAGCAAATATGTAGTGTTGCGTATCTGCTTTTGAACTTCGAAGGAACCGATCCATCGGTGCATGAGCGACTCGCTGAGGCCGTGACGACGGATGGGGAAATAGACGAGGACTTCGTCGTTGACATGGTATTGATGGTCGGCGTAGCCTGCATCGTGTTGTCGTTTTTGGCGTAGTTGTGCTTGGTGCAGGTTGCTCGTGATGGCTTTGCGGAGGAGGGGCTAGAGTTATTGCAGGTGGGACCACCAGGACACTGCGTCAGAGTGGAGTCGTGTGATTGGTTGCGAGACTGCCACTTCTGGGGGTAAGCACGGGTATGTTCCGTAAAGGGCCCGAAATGGGCTAATGCGGGTGGAGGCTTGCACAATTGTGTTGTAGGCATGCGTAACGAAGGGCAAGATCCGATCCCAGGTCGAGTGCATCGGATCTATGTAGGCCGAGATTTGTTGTTTTAAGGTTCAATTGAGGCGCTCCGTCAATCCATTCGTTTGCGGATGGTAGGGTGACGTGAATAATTGTTGGATTCCTAATTGTGTAGAAATGAGGCGTAGGAGCTCGCTGTTGAACTAGGGTCCTTGATCGGACAAGATTTGGAGTGGGCAACCATGGGGGAAGATGATTTTCTCCAATAGTTTGGAGGCAATGGTCATAGCCTTCGCATGTGAGATAGCGGTCATCTCAGCCCAACGCATCAAGTACTCGGTTATGACGAGGATGAATTTGTTCCCTTCTTGTGACTCGGGAAAGGGGCCCATAATGTCCCATCCGACGATTTCAAATGGAGCTTGAACTTGTATCGGATGTAAGAGTCCTTGAGCCACTTGAGGTGATTTGATGGCCTGACATAAGTTGCATGCTTTGATGTAGGAGGCGACCTCATGGTGTAGCCCTGGCCAATAGAATTTGCAACGGATTTTGTCTAACACCTTATGAAAACCCAAGTGGTCGGACAACGGGGGATCGTGGAAGAAACGAAGGTAAGATAGGCGCAGTTGCTTAGGCACGTAGACTCAGGGTTCCTTGCCTACTTGGCAAAAAAGAAGGACATTATCATGGATCATGAATTGCTTGGTGAGGGATGATGTGGGCTCAACTCGTAGGCAGTGGCAGATGTCTTGGATTTTTTTGTCATGTTGTTGCATGTTGGCCATTCGGGACGAGGATATGGGGAAATCGATTGTGTCAGAGGCGATCTGGTTCACCTAAAAGGATATGCGGGATAATCCATCGGCGACGATGTTCTGGGACCACGGCGATAGCGCAGAGTGAATGTGTAATCCTGAAGCGCCAAAGCCCAATGGAGTAAGCGACCGGGTGGATGAACCTTCTTTATGAGGGAGAGCAATGGCTGATGGTCGGTTTCGATTGATGTATTTGATCCGTGTAGGTATGGGTGGAAACGATGGAATGCCCAGACGATGGCGAGCAACTCTTTTTCGGTTGTCAAGTAATTTTGTTCGGCTGCGGGCGATTGTGGTACAAATGGGTGAAGTTGATGACGTGGAGGCATGGAAATGTGGGGTCGGCTCGATCGTGGTATAAACGGGAGAAGTTGATGACGTGGAAGCGTGGACGTGTGGGGGCGGCTCGATCGTGGGAGAAACAAGAGAAGTTGATGACGTGGAGGCGTGGAGGCGTGGAGGCGTGGACGTGCGGGGGCGGCTCTCCCTACGGCACCCCGCGCATTAGTTTTCCGGGAGCTCAGACAGGGAGGCAACGTTGGTTAATTGGACGTTCTACTTCTATTGGTGATTTTGCCACTCTCGGCAGTGACGCCGAATGTGGCCATAGTTGTTGCAGTAGAAACATTTGGGGCGTCCCTGGCTGTCTCGTTCAGGCAATGCACGCTTGGTGCGTAATTGCGCGTTCTGGACGTCGATGTCCATGGGAGTGGCGGCTGGCATAGTGTTTGTATGATCGTGACTGAGATTACCTGGTGTGTGCATGTCGTGCGCGTCTGCAACTTCGATGCGTTGGGCGGTGAGGATGGCTTCGTGTAGTGTCATCAGGCCTTGATCGGGTACACGGCGGCGGAGGTCATGTCGGATACGCAGCCAGAAGAAAAACAACTTTATCTCTTCCGACATGTTGGCGTCAGCCCAATGTAGGATCTGCACAAACCAAACCACGAACTGGATGATGGGTTTGCGTGGCTGTTGGGCAATTGACTCAAGTTGTTGTAGGGCCGTCTGGTGGGAGTCTTGATGAGCAAAATTCCAAATCATGGCTGCCCGTAACAAATCCCAGTCGTTGCATGTCTCTTCGGGTTGTTGGACGAGCCATGTTGCTGCAATATTCTTGAGGAGTGTCTTCATTTCCATTGCCTTCCTGGGGTGTGGCCACTGGTGGTAACTGGCCACCATTTCGAAATGATCCAACCAAGAGAGGACGTCTTCTGATGGTAGGGCGGAGAATGGTTTTGGGCGAACGCGAGGGTCCAGGAGATTCTGTTGTGGCTCGGATCGTGTTGAAAGAAATGACAACATGGCTTGGTTAGTATGGTTAACTTGTAAAATAATGTTGGACAGGGCTTGAAGCAGTTTGTCAATTGGTGATGTGGGCTGATGTTCTTGAATTTGTTGTTGCAGGAATTCCGGATTCATTGAGTTTGCATTACCGCCGTTGTTGTCGTGTTGCATCGTGGCGTGTGTTGTTGGGGTCGTGAGTTGAGGTTGCTTTGCCCATCTTCTCCACCAAGATGTGAAATGCTCTCAAGAATAGCCTCACTTTCCATTATGTTCCAAGTTACATTTTATAGACTGCTCTTAGCGTGGAGGGTGTTCTCCCGCTCCAATTAGCTCTTCTAATTATGGGGGCTTGGTAGGGGCCTAATTTGGGTGTGGTCCATGTGACCGCCACAATATGATGATGGAATTAACTCACAAAAAAGGAGGCCTGCTTGGAGTCCTCCTTGGAGTTGCTACATAAAAAAACTAAACAAACAAATGAATGAATGAATTGATAGATAAAGAAAGTAAATGGCCTAAATAAAAGAAATAAAAATGAAACACAAATACAAATACAAAAACAAAAAACAAAAATAAAAAAAAAGATTGACTGATAAATTAGATGTATAAATAAGTAAATAAATAACATAAAAAATATATATAAAAATAGATAGAATGTACACTATGTATATAAATATGTAAATAATTGAATAAATGAATAATTGAACGAATAAATAAATGAATAATTGAATACATAAATAAATGAATAATTGAATAAATAAATGAATGAATGAATGAATAAAGAAAGAAAGAAAGAAAGAAAGAAAGAAATGAATGAAGAAAGAAATGAATAATTTTTTTAATAGATAAATACAAAAATTATAAATAAATAAATAAAAGCTTCACGTCCAAACTACGTAAAAATGATAACACTCTCAATCTCTCTCTCTCTCTCTCTGTGTGTCTGACAGTCTCTGAGTCATGACTGTCTTCACATCTGTCTTTCCTTTCCAATCTCCTCTGTGCCACACTCAGGCTTTCGATTTCTCTCTCTCCCCTCCTCTGTTGTTAGTTCAAGGCTGTTTGGGCTGTGAAGAAGATTTACAGTTCACTGTATTTGGGTGTTGTCATGTGTGTCCGATCCCATCCCATCCGATCCGATCCAATCGGACATGGTGAGCAATGTTTCCACCTCACTCCATGATGATCTCCTTGACATGCATGGTAAGAAGCTATGCAAGAAATCAGTTTTGTCAATGTGTGATTGCCATTGCATCCTGCATGCTAAAACATAAGGTTTGAAGATCGGCCAACATTCTGGCCAAACTGTCAGTGGGTCAGCATTATCGTGAGTTCATCAGTTCGATACAAATGCTGCATTTAGTTTTAAGGGAACTGATTACATGGTGCAACAAAGACTTTTGAAAATTGTAAAGATTTGAACACATGGCCTTATGTTGATTTCCTAATACCTTACTACCAAAGTAAGCCCATTCTGATAGGAAAGAGAAGAAGAAGAAGAAGAAGAAGAAGAAGAAGAGAGGCATCCAATATTCATTTCATTCCAGCCAAATGACAGAAAAAGAAGTTTTCATTAATAATAACTTCATGGAGAAAGAGTTTTGTTTCCTTTGGTTTTTGTGAAATTCCTTGAACATTGCTTTTGAAAACTAGTCATTTGACTAAGGTTTTTCGATGTTTTTGTCTATGCCCACTTCTGTCTTCCTATGAAGCAGTTGTTATGGACTGAGTTCATCCCCTATCCAAACTTATGTACATCTCTTAAGTGACTTTATTTGTTTTACAACCTTA
Organism: Azolla caroliniana; assembly: GCF_043228905.1. Classification (NCBI taxonomy): domain Eukaryota; kingdom Viridiplantae; phylum Streptophyta; class Polypodiopsida; order Salviniales; family Salviniaceae; genus Azolla; species Azolla caroliniana. The sequence goes on from NW_028230441.1 coordinate 19,549,981, forward strand.
CTTCTCTTTTATATTAATGCATGACAATAAATTTACCTTGAAGCACATCTAGCTCCATGACTTGAGTTTAGGGATTCAGCATTTGGAATGTGTATTGATTGACCTTACCCAAAAAAATTGCAGGGTTCCTTGGACCCAACAGGTGAAGGTCATCCTGATGGCAGAGTCATGACAAGGTATTGACAATTATACCCTGATTTCCTGGCTAGATTCAAGAAAGCCTCCTGAAGTGGGTGCATAACTATGCCTTCCTCATTTCAAGAGGGTATAAAATTGTTCCTGCGAAAATCGAAGAACAATGATGCAAATTCTTCAGAGTCTTCAAGTAGATCAAGCAGATCAATAGGAGAGAGTTCATCCAGTGGGCCATCACCAAAGCGGAAGGAACATTCCTCAGTATCAGGCTTAGTTAGTGCTTTTGGGGGTTGTTTTGTCCAATCAAATAAACATGAAGACTTGGGTCTTATTTCAGGTCTGTCTGTTTCTACTTTGTGTCTTGCTATCTACATTCTAGAATGTAAAATTCCCGGAAACTCATTGAGATGATGGCTTTGTTGTATGTAATGTGAAGTAACCCAATCCTACAATGATTCTTTACATTCAATCAAAATGAAGACAAACCAGGAGAAAGAATCTGGAGTTACAGTATTCACAATGACTGAAATACTAAGAGCTACCAATAACTTTTCCCCTTCACAAAAAATTGGTCAAGGAGGTTTTGGCACAGTCTACAAAGGGAAGCTCAGAGATGGGAGTTTGGTTGCTATAAAACGCGCAAAAAAGGTAACTAACTGAGCTTGATCTCTGCTATTATAACAAACAAGAGAATCCCTACTTAGATTTGCTTCTTTCTTATATAGAACACACATGATCTACGGCTGTCGACTGAATTCCACAATGAAGTGGCAACTTTATCGAACATTGAACACTTAAATCTTGTGAAATTTATTGGCTATGCTCAAGAAGCTCCTGAACACATCCTGGTAGTAGAATATGTGGCAAATGGAAACCTTCGTGAACATCTTGATGGTAAATTTGCTCCCTATCTTTATTTTGAACTAAAATTCTGAACCTAAGGATACAACTGAAATACTGCTATAAGAACCCTTTTCCAGCAACCCTAGAATAGTAATGACTCATTGCAGGCTATGCGTGATGTTCAGTCTTAATATAACATTCACTCTACATGTCATTTATATGAAACATTTAGTTACTTATCATGCTGGGATATTTTTACACATTTGTAAGGAATTTTATTACCATCTCTTACTTTATTGAAAATTTAAAACACAAAATAAATTCATTTTTCGAGACCTGTTACCAATCAACATGCATGACATCTATAAATTTGCGCATAAAGTTTTCCAAGTAGGAGCCTTGTAAACAGTAGAAAGATGAAAACCTGCCGAATATCAATGTATCGCCTAATCAATACTTGCAATCATTTAGGGTGCTGTAGGTTAGACTAGAAAGAGTAATGATAATCTTAAAGTTGTGGTTTCAAGTCCAAAACAATTGTTCTAACTTTATGTATCTTTCACTTTAAGATCGTATACAATAACAGCTCATTAATCCTCTTCTCCAAAATAAATTGAACTTATCCACTTATTTCCCACAACCCAAATTTGTCGTCGCAATTGATTGCATTGCTTTATAAAAGGCAATGCCAATGATGTAATATTTGGAAATTTGCATTTCCTATGTATTAAATGTAGTTGACCCTAACACATAGGAACAGTGTTAAATCTATGGCACAGATTCCTCATTTTCTTGTTTTCAGGTCAACATGGAACAGTGCTTGATCTGGCTACAAGGTTGGATATTGCAATAGATGTTGCGCATGCGATTACATATCTTCATCTCTATGCTGGTGAGGTTAGATAATTTGGAATGTTGATTTTTGTTTCGCCCTCTCCAATCATCAGAATTCATGAAGTCAATGGCATTTTTTAGATCAATCCATCATACATCGGGACATCAAATCGTCAAACATTCTTTTGACGGAAAATTTCAGAGCCAAAGTGACCGATTTCGGGTTTTCTCGGTTCGGTCCCACAGATATCGACGCCACTCATGTGTCCACGCAAGTGAAAGGAACAGCGGGATACTTGGATCCGGAGTATCTAAAGACATACCAGCTAACACAGAAAAGTGATGTTTACTCTTTTGGGGTGTTGCTAGTTGAATTGTTCACAGGAAGACGGCCCATTGAGCAAAAGAGAGAGGCAAGTGAGAGGGTAACAACAAAATGGGTATGTATCTCTGCCTGTCTTAGACTATGGGGTGGTTATGCTTTAGTGACACAACACAAAGTGTAAATCTTTGCATATGCTTTGTTTACATATTTGACATGGAGTTACAGAAATGTAAGTAAATATTACTGTTTACAAACTTAAAGGGCCAAAACACCTATCAGACAGACCAAAGCAATTGGACAATGATGTAAATCTGAACACATTTGTATCTTCCTCATACATATGATAGATTGTGTATAAAATTCAAACAAATTAGAAGCTAATATCGAGCTGTTTCGTCAGTTTGTTCCTTACTAGATTTTATAGATCAAAAGGATTGACATTGCCTGACCTACAACTTCCTAGCAACAGAATGTTATTAGCTCTTTCCTGGTTACACCTCTAGAGCGTGTTCTTCTGTGTGTGTTGAACTCTAGGGGGACAGATGTGGCTATGAAGAAGTTTAGTGATGGTCCCCTGACTGGCTGGCTCCTCTTCCCTGGAAGGTGTTTCCCCATTGATCCTCTAGGGTTTTGCAGGTCAAGGAATATCTTGTCCCAAGTCCATGACATTTTGCAAAGAAGTCCAAAGCCATCCCCCCAAAGAGGTGGTATCTTCCTCTGATTCATAGAATAGGGGGGGGGGGGGGGGGGGGCTATGACATAGAAAAGGATCAATCTTAGAAATATGTTGACATGTATGGTGGATGAGTGATCTATTATTCCAATGCTACAGATGATGGATGCTTCTTCTCTATTTCAATCTCTAGAGAGCAGGGGGCCTAATATGGATCTGTGCAAATTATAAATGCCAATGCCATAAAACCATTATGCCATTGCTGGAATCAAACCATCAAATCCAACATGGGGAAACACACAATAATGTTTGATGATTTCGGATCGACCCTGACCCTGCTTTGATTCGTTCCGTTCCGATCCCATGCAGGCATTCCAGAGGTTCATGGAGGGGAAGGCGATCGAAGTGCTAGATCCGAAGCTCGAGAGGAGCTCATCGTCCGCGTACATGATGGTCGAGAAGCTCCTGGAGCTCGCGTTCCAGTGCACCGCGCCAACGAGACTCGAGAGGCCGAGCATGAAGCAAACGACCGAAGCGCTATGGAATGTCCGCAAAGATTATCAGAGCTTTTGGCAAATTCGGTCGGGCCATCATCCCACTCAAGGGACATAACTCCTACTACTTTGTAAAATCTCAATCATCAGAAGCCAAACTTCGTCATGGATTTTTGCTTGTTTGTGGTTAGGGGAGGGTGATGGTGATACATGATTAGTTTCATACCATGTATGAATATTATATCATGGCTAGCACTACCTATATGTTCAGTATACATATAAAGTGGTGAGTTTATTATTATTATTATTTGCTCCCTATGGAAATTCTGGCTTTATTGTAAAAGAGATGAAAGTAAGAGATGAAAGTAACTCGGGGAACTCGAGAGAAGACATTTCAGATTTGTTTATTTTCCGGATAAGTTGTTTCCAGTGGGGGGGATAAGGAATTGGCGCCGCGAATTCAATTTAACCGATGTATACATTATATGTATATGCAAAGTGTCGAGGGTCTTTTTATCATTTATGCGTGCAACTTGCAAAGTATAAATAATGTAAGTGTTTGGATAATGTTTAAATCTCCTTTATGGATTGTGCTTAGGGGAGGCCCATTTGAGTGCTCCCACCAAGTTGGAAGAATCATTGCCTTTTGTTAAATATGATTGATTTGCTGTTGGTTATGGTTGCCAGCTCGAACATACGTGTGTAATAGCAAATGTATAAGATATTTTAATAATGCATAGGATATTTGAATAATGTATAAGGATTTTAAACACTCCGATGGCATCGAGGGTCCATGTAATGCAAACGTTGACCCTTCACAATTGAATCCAATGTTTCCAATCAAACCTTCTCTATTATGATGTTCCTTGTAGGTGCGAAAAGTGTTAATAGTTCTAATGTTTGACCCCACAAAAGAGTTCTAATGCTTGCCTTGATGACCATGTTTCTTACAAAGTTTAAATAATGAGAACACCAAGGTATAAGAGGTGTTCCGCGTGTATTCACTTGTTTTTATTGATTAAAAATGAGAAATTTGCTTGCAATACACGCAAGACATTGTGAGTGCATCTTAATGCCTTTATTTATTTATTTTTGGATATTGTGATTGGCACCCTAGGACCTTTGTCTATTGAATTCGAGAGATTCTACTAGGGACATGAATGAGGCGATTCGCATCCTTCTTGAACTACATAAACGGTAATAATACAAATATTTTTAGTTCTTTCATTACAACTTGGCATTAGTGCATTTTCTCGGTTTTACCATCTACAGGACACAATATCTCTTTAAACTTTTAGATTTAGTTTACTACTCATTTCGTCCTTCCATGATTTCCATGTTGGATCATGTGCTTACAATTTCCTCTCAAAATTGAAATAATCGCTACACTATTCTATGAGTGCAATTATATTGTTGCATTAGGGAGTCACATTGGTCCCACACTTTGTAATGAAAATGATTGCCATATTCAGATATACCCCACATTTTCCCATATTTTTGGCAATTTATTTTCCATAACTATTTCATTTCTTTGATTTGGTTGGTATGGGGCTATTGACTTCTTCCTCATAGGTGCTTGCATGTAAGTGCAATTGCGTGTTGCGCAACATTGATTCTAGGTGGGTGTGGCATAAAGTAATGTTTGTAAAGGAATAACCATAATTGTGTCCAAGTTCATGTTGAGTTCACTCACTCTAAGTGGCGTGATAAATATGCCCTCGACCACCAAGTAATGGGTGAGGAAAAGAAAGTGTATTGTATAAGACTTTGTAATATTTATGAGTTGTATTACACAAACTAAAAGAAAATGTAAGAGGTATGCCATGCCATTGTGATAGCTTGAAGGGAGAAATATGCAACGTTGTAAGATGGCATGAGACTCTAAGAGTGGTGCCATTGCGTGCACAAGATACTCATGAAATGACAACCACCATTGTCTATGCTTTATTTGACCTGCTCCTCTTGCTATGTGAAGCTACTACTTTCTTGTTATGTCTAGTAAAATCTAATGGGGTAACTATAATGATTGGTGTAGTATGCGAAAAGACTTTAATAAAAGATATTTGATGTCCAAAGCGTGGAAAGTGGCAAAAGACGGGCGGGGCCTTCTTGGTGGATGATATTTCCTTGCTTAGCATAAATGTGGACAACAAAGGTCTACAATATAGGTTTGCTCAACATAAAACATGAACTACAATAAAAAGAAGTGGTTTTTTTGAACAGTAGCTTTGTTTTACATGGACTCTTTTTCTCTCATGTCAAACAAAGGCTTGCATATTAACTAAGCTTTTTTTCACTATGTTTTCTTTCTTTTTTTGTCCCTTTTACTTGCTTGAAGCCTTCTTTGTGTCATTCTAAAAGCAAAACAAAAAAGGTTAGGCTTTAAGAAAGCAATAGATTTGTTTGACAAAACATTGAAGTTGTATAACAACCAACAGACCTGGAAACAATAACAATAACAATAACAATAACAAACATCATCATCCTCGTCATATTCTTATTCATCATCATAGAGGACAGAGAAACGAACGAAATAGGAAGCAACCACCAGCTCATCATCATCATTATTATTATACATGGTAATAACACACAACGAGAACAAAGAGAACCGACTCCTCATCATATTATTGTCCACCATCACAAAAAACACTCGGTAAATAGAGAAACCAAACGAAACAACAATAAGCAACTACCACCACCTCATCATCGTCGTCATGATCAATATTATACTACATACATCGTAATAACACAAATTGAAAACAACAACCATCTCCTGGTCATCCTTCTCCACATTATGCATCTGAAAACACACACACACACACACAAAAGAGTAAAACATGCTATTGACCCCGGCCTAGTTGTCATCATCATCATTATATGTATATACATCCCAACAAGGTACCTCAAGAAATGAACAAAAACAGTAACACACAACACCCAACACCCAACAAAAGAGAGATAAACAGATAGCCAGATAGGATCATCATCATCACGAGGGGCATGTGCGTGCCGGTGTGTTATCCACGACTAACGAATAACCTTTTCTTTGTGTGGGTGTGTGTGTGGTCTCTTAGATTATGTCTTTCTCACGGTTGTGGCACACATATGTATATATATAAACAAAATAATAACTATATTTGTAAAATGTAACACACACACACACACACACACACACACAAATTCTAGTTACCAACAAAAAACCATGGTAAGAAAAAGAAAGACACAAGTTTAATTTGTTCCTGCCTCTCTTTCTCTCTGTGTTTTTTTTCTTTTTGTTGTTCTTCTTCTTCACAAACGACAACAACACAAGCCTACCTTTATTTCTTTTTGTCTTTTTTTTTTTTTCTCTTTTCTTCATTACCGTTTTCTATACACGAGTGTGTGTTGACTGCCTGCCTCCATATCTATGTATGTTATGCATGTATGTATTTATGTATGTATGTTATGCATGTATGTTATGCATATGTATGTATGTATGGAGGCATATGTATGTATGCTATGTATATGTTATGTATGTTATGGAGACACCCAATGAAGGAAAAGACAGAGAGAAGAAGAAAGAATGAGAATGAGAAAGAGAAGATGAAGTGTAATAGAACAGAGGAGGAGGTCATATAAATTTGTGTTTTGAGTAAGTGATCTCTGAGAGAGAACCAGAGTGTTTTTTCTCTTTTAATTCTTTCTTTTCTTGTCCAATTTTTCTCTGCATCTTTTTTCTTTTTTCTTTCTGTTTTCCATCGATGCTCAACGGCTACTTGAAGCCTGTGGGAGCATTAGGCAAAGGAGCAACAGGTATCGTCTTCTTGGCCATAGCCACTTCCCCGCCTCCTCCTCATCTTCATCATCAATCATCCATTCATGTCCCTGCTCCCCCAGATTCCAACCAGGCTTTCGATTCTCCAGGTAGGGGCCATGAATTGTTGTCGACTGCTATGGCGGACATGTATCCCGCAGCGGATATGGTCGGTGGACATGTGGCTTCCTCACAAAAACCTGCAATCGCAATGCCGCCATCGACAGATGAGAGGTATCTTGGGGTGGAGACTGATGGAGACGGTCAATTTTACTTGAAAGGCACATCAAAATCAAAATCAGAATCAAAATCAAAGACAGAATCAAAAACAGAATCAAAGACAGAATCAGCAGTGTCTGCATCCATGGAGGAGATGGAGGGAGGCAATCAGGCTGTCTTAGGATCGGAGTGTGGCATGTATACTGAGGTGGAGATCGATGATGGTGCAGATCGAATCCCCTCGAAAGTGAATTACGCCGCCATATCCTCCTCTAGGGCCAGCTGCGCGGACAATCTGTTCGCATTGAAGGCATTCCGGCGGTCAAGGGACCAGGACCTGGAGAGGTCAAGGAATGAAGAGCAGGTCTTGTCAAGTCTTGCTTCCCATCCATGCTTGCCACGCCTACATTCGGTCTTCGATTTCGCAGACTTCCGATTCCTGGTGCTCGACTTCTGCGCGGGCGGAGACTTGGCCTCTCTCGCCCGATCCCTCCCCAGAAGACGATTCTCACCTTCCGCAATAAGGTATGTTTTTATTTCTCCTTCTTCCTTCCATCCAAATGCATTGATTGCCCCACCCCATACTCTGATCTACAATTCCATCCCAAACTGTTGAAATGCTTTCCTGTGTTTCTGCCATAGATTCATTGTAATGCTTTCCTGTGTTTCTGCCATAGATTCATTGCAATGCTTTTCCTGTGTTTCTGCCATAGATTCATTGAGATGCTTTCCTGTGTTTCTACCATAGCTTCATCGAAATGCTTTTCCTGTGTTTCTGCCATAGATTCATTGAAATGCTTTCCTGTGTTTCTGCCATAGCTTCATTGAAATGCTTTTCTGTGTTTCTGCCATAGATTCTACGCTGCGGAGATCGTGCTCGCACTCCACCATCTCCATATCCATGGCATTGTATACAGAGATTTGAAGCCCGAGAACATCCTTCTATCGTCCGATGGCCATGTGGTACTCACCGATTTCGACTTGTCGGCTTCTCTAACCCCTAAGAAACACCCATTTTCTTTTCCTTCATCATCCCCATATCCATCTCCATCTTCATCTTCATCTTCATCATCATCTTCATCTTCATCTGCATCATCTGCATCATCATCATCTTCTTCTTCTTCTTATTTCTCGGCATTTTCGCCAGTATCACCATCATCATCGCCGATCTCTGCTTCTTTTGCTTATGATTCTACCCCTGCATTTGCGTCGTCCTTGGTGGGCACGGAGGAGTATATCGCGCCCGAGATCATCGGGGGTGACGGCCATGAATTCGCGGTCGATTGGTGGGGCCTCGGCGTACTCCTCTACGAGATGGCCTACGGGAAAACCCCCTTCCGGGGCAAGACCCGGGCCGAGACATTTCACAACATCTTGCACAAGGAAGTCAAGTTCCCATGGTCTTACCGATCGAATCGACTTGGCACTATGCTCCTCCTCCGGGACCTAATCCAACGGCTTTTGGTCAAGGAGCCGAATCGACGGCTTGGATTCCTCGCGGGGCTCGACGAATTCAAATCTCACCCTTTCTTCGCGGGCATCCGATGGGCCGAGGTTTGCAATGTCTCGAGACCTCCCTTCATCCCTTACACCACCACCTCCATGCCATCTTCTGAGGACAATGTCCCGGGTTTCGATCTCATGTCTCACCTTATCAAGGTCGAGTGTGCTCGCTCCGAATCTCGGGCCCGGAAACTCGTCCGAGACGCGAGGAGGAGACGCCCCATGTAACATTAACCTACTCACTTTCTTTCTCCATTGGGAGGATGTAAAACACACTAACCTAACTCTCCCCTCGTGTTTGGATATACTTACCCTGTCATGGATTTTTTCGCTCTCACGAGGGTGTGTGTACATACATTTACGATTGTAACACTAACTCATTGGTGTCTCTTCTTGTGTTCAATTACTAGCCATGGGTTTCTTGGATCAAGGTGGTTCTTATACACTCTTGTCACTTGTAACACTCCCATGCCTCTAGATTCCACATTCATTCATTGTGAGTTTGCAATGCTTAGTAAATAAAATGCCCATTGTTTTGTTGTCTTTAAAGCTTGGGGTAGGCTTTGGTTTAGTGATCCATTCGTATACATACACGATCTGTTCTCTCTCTCCCCACTTAAGATGTAATCTCTTATTTGGTCTTATAGGCCATTTTTGCCTCTTAAAAGACATTAATATATCTTTCTTTCTTTCCTTCTCCACGGATATATATGTGGGTGCATGTGTTTGTGTGTGTTTGGGTATGAAAGCACATGAGGGAGGTGTTGTCATGTAGAGGGTTTGTTGTTAACAAGGAATTGGTGTTGAGTTTGGACTTCAATGTCTCATGGGTCATGTTCTTTTCTAGGTTATTTATCATAAGGCATTAAGTTTGAAGCACTAAAGTCAATGATGAAATTTCAACTTCCTATAGGTATCTCTCTCCACTTAAGATGTAATCTCTTATTTGTCCTTATAGGCCATTTTTGCCTCCTAAAAGACGTTAATATTTCTTTCTTTCTCCATGGATATATATGTGGGTGCATGTGTTTGTGTGTGTTTCAGTATGAAAGCCCATGAGGGAGGTGTTGTCATGTAGAGGGTTTGTTGGTAACAAGGAATTGGTGTTGAGTTTGAACTTCAATGTCTCATGGGTCATGTTCTTTTCGAGGTTATTTATCATAAGGCATTAAGTTTGACGCACTAAAGTCAATGATGAAATTTCAACTTCCTATAGGTATCACACATTCTTTCATATTATCATAGACATGTCAAGTGGAGAAGAGCATGAGGTAGATGCGGAGAACGGTTCATTAGGTATTATTTAAGGAAGGTTTTATTGTGAAAGACTCTTTGTGAATCAAATTATTAAAGAATCAGTCTAGGCTTGTCAACTTGTGAGGTCTTGTTGTTAGTTGATATTTCCTTCGTGAGGCATTAAAGTTGAAGCCTTAAAACTTAAGGTAAGGTTTTCAATGAAACTTTACATTGCATTTAATCATGAGCCTCGCGTAACTTAAAGGGAAATATTTTACATGAAATAACTTTTGCAATTAATGTCAACATTTAAATGTGGACCATGGACTATTGACTTACGAAAAATTGAAATTGGTCTAAAATAGACACTTGCACATGATTTAATCATAGAGAAATCAATCAAAAGTACTTGGAGGGAGCCAGTTGGGTCATGGTTGAATGGTGTGTGCCAACCCTTTGGAGACTGTGTAGACATAAGCTTGATGCACTTGTGGCATGTAGTTTATGATAAGTTAGATATTGTGTAACCTTGTGTTGACAGTCTAATAACTTACCTATAGGAAGCACCCATTTCAACACGAAGAATGAAAAGAGATTGGTGTGCTTTAGGAAAATTGATTGTATGGTGAAGGCGAAGCCACCATTGATGTGTCCACTATGCCATTAATCAATTTTCATTCGAATTTTGAGAGCCATCACCTTACTTTGTGAGTTGGTCCCGTTCATTTAACAATAGACTTAAACTAGTATGTATATACAATTAATATTGACCAAAGTAGCTAAGTTGATTGGTGACATTTGATTCCGAGACTTACACATGGCAAATGCATATAATTAATTTCTCTTATGAACTTTGTGTCCATAGGATTGGAGACGAAGTTGCCAAGATTTGTTTATGATTATTTTTTGTTAGTTCATATATGTCTTGCCAGTTGTCCCCACAATGTATAAAGAGACTCGAATTCCTAATGTAAACATTAAGTCTTAATTTTGTGTGGATTGACTGATTGATTCTTAATGACTTTCTCCATTGGAAGGATGTAACATTAACCTACCTCTCGGCTCATTTTTGAATATACTAGCCATGCAATTCTCACTAACTCATTGATGTCTCTTCTTGTGTTCAATTACTAGCCATGGATTTCTTGGTTCAAGGTGGTTCTCATACACTCTTGTCACTTGTAACACTTCCATGCCCCTTAGGTCCCATTCATTCATTGTGAGTTTGCAATGCTTAATAAATAAAATGTCCATTGTTTTGTTGTCTTTAAAGCTTGGGATAGGCTTTGGTTTAATGATCCCCTCATATACATACACGATCCTTTTGTGTATGTGCTTGTCTGCATGTACGCTCAATTCTCTCTCTCTCTCTCTCTCATGTGTTTGTGTGTGTTTTTGGGTATGAAGAGCACATGAGTGAGTTGTGGTCATGTAGAGGGTTTGTTTTCGCAAGGAATTGTGTGCTGAGTTTGGACTTCAATGTCTCATGGTCATATTCTTTTCTAGGTTATCACGAGGCATTAATTTTGAAGCTCTAAAGTCAATAGAGAAATTTCAACTTCCTATAGATGTTGCAAATTCATTCATATGATCATAGTCATGGCCAAGTGGAGAAGAGCATGACAAAGATGGGGAGAATGGTTTACTGGGTGTTACTTAAGGAAGGTTTTATTGTAAAAACTCTTTGCGAATTGAAATATTGAAGCATCCGTCTAGATTTGCTGATTTGTGAGGTCTTCTTGGTCGGCTACATTTCCTTCAAGTAGGCATTAAACTTGTTGGTAAGGTTTTCAATGAATATTTACATTGCATTCAATCATGAACCTCATGAAAAAGGGACACATTTTACATCAAATGAAACTTTTGCATTTAATGTTGAGATTTTAATATGGATCGTGAACCATTAACATAAAAACAAATTAGAATCGGTCCAGACAATTTTGTAAGATTTATGTTAGGAAACAGGTCCCTCTGGATGGGAAGTAGAGCATGAGTTGGACTAGAGGCCGAGGAAACAACCGGATAGAGAAGAATGAGCCAGATCAGGTGGATTCGAGGAAGAAGAAAAACCGGATCAGTATCTGGATCAGATTCAGAGACGCATCCGGTAGGATCCGGATGAAGCATCCAGAAAAGGCTAGTTTTGTAAATAGGTATTTGTAAAAAGCCCCAAAAGTTGTATTAGTATAAATACAACTAGGGCAAAACATAAGATACTAGATAAATAGTTATTATTGGTAGTTGCCTTTGCAGTGAAGTGAGAGTGTGTGAGAGAGAGTTGGAAGTAACTCTGTTGTAACCTGTTGAGAATCAAGCTCAACTTGGTCTAGTGTGTGAACTCACCTTGAGAGTGAATAGACACTCCAATGGTCAAGAGTCATCATTATGTCACCACTTTGTATTCTAGCATTTAGTATGAGTCATAGAATCATATTCTATGACACATAACTTATGAGCTTTCACATTCCCCATGCTCCATAAGTCTTGTAGTTAATGAAGAGAGAGGGTGACTATATAAAGCACCCTCCTCCCACCTTGTATTATGTTGAGTCTTTCTCCTTTGTTAATATACTTTACTTTGCGTATTCTCTATGTCTTACTCCTCGTCTCTCTCTCTCTCTGTCATACACACACACACAGTTCACACCTATTCCGCTACACAAGAATCATACCCGATTCTTTACATGGTATTAGAGCGATTTGGTAGCTCCATCTAGCCCATCCGCGTGTATTGAGCTCTACGCCGACGTTCAAGAAGAACCGGCTCATCGCTATCGTAGCTTCGCTACATAGCTCGCATTCGAAGAGAGAAGAAGAAGAAGAAGAATCGACATAATGAATACTCAAATGGGGAGCGCTCTCCCTACTGAGAAGTTGGATCGAAACAACTTCGCATCTTGGGAGTACAAGATGCACCAATGCCTTGTCGAACAAGGCAATTGCAGCTACATCAAAGGAGCGCATAAAGACCGATCCGCCGAAGCGGCTCCCGGATACACGACATGGGAGCAAGCCGCAAGCCGCGTGATGTATTGCTTGGCGACATGTGTTAACGATCACATGCTCGGCTACATTCGCGAAGCCAAGACGCCGAAGGAGGCATGGGAAAATCTACGAAAGATTTTTGCAGCGAACACAACTGCAAGAAGGCTTCAACTCCACCAAGAGTTGAACAACATTCAACAAAGGGACATGTCCATCACGACATACACCTCGAAGATCAAGGAGCTTTGCGATTCGCTCGGCTCAATAAGCGTAAATATTGATGATGATGAGATGGTTCAAATATGCCTCGGTGGCCTCGCACCACGGTTCGGCACGATGCGAACCGCCATTCTAGCACGGGAGAAATCTGCCTCCTTCTTTGAGCTCCAATCAATGCTATTGGTCGAAGAAAACCATGTGCGTACAAGGACCAATGAGTCGGAAGGCCACATGCTCTACACGCACTCGAACGGAGGAAGAGGACGCGGACGGTCGAGAGGCCGATTTGGCCAAGGACAAGGTGGACGAGGTCCGACCTACGATAACAACTCCCAATTTCGGCCGCAAAATGGAAGCCAACGAGAAACCTTCGCAAGAAGGGGGAGCTTTTACGACGGACTGAGCCGTCAAAACGCAATCGAATGCGGATATTGTGGGAAGCTCGGCCACCACGAAGAAGAGTGCCAAAAGAAGATGCGTGAATCGGCTTCCACAAGTCGAAAACTCATGAATTACGCGCACAATTCTGACTACGAAGATCATAGCGGAATGTATGGGCACAACTCCAACTACGAAGATCGTGGTGGAATGTATGCACACAACTCCGATCGTGGCGGAATGTTCATGATGAAACATAGAGCAAACTCTATGTCGGCCTCTACCTCAACTAGTGCCCTCAATCCGGAGGACGTATGGTTTGTTGACCCCAGAGCCTCAAACCATATGACATCTCATAAAGAATGGTTTCTCGAACTTCGAGAGCCGGAGCGACCTGGTTATGTCGAAACCGGAGATGACATTACGCACCTGATTCGGCACATCGGCAATGTTCCGTTCGGCGAAAGAGGTAAGCAAACATACATTAAAAATGTCTTGCATGTTCCCACCATCACGAAGAATTTGGTCTCGGTCGGCCAAATGGTTGAGCAAGGGATGCAAGTACGATTTGACCAAGAAGGGTGCTTCATTGGAAAAGAGGGCCGAATCATCGCGCATGGAAGAAGAGAGGGCCGGATGTTCATTCTCGATTCACACGAGATGAAATCCGCCATGTTTGTAAAAAGCACGAAAGACGACTCCGACATAGAGCTATGGCACAAGCGAATCGGCCACATCAATCTCAACAAACTCAAAGCAATGAAATCAAAAGGAGTCGTTGTCGGACTCCCGACATTCAAAGAGAAGAAGATTGAAGGTGTATGCGAAGCGTGCCAATTCGGCAAGCAACACCGACACCCATTCCCGAAAGAGCGGAACGTGAGCAAAGGTCTACTCAACGTAGTCCATTCCGACGTATGGGGTCCGGCTCAGACGGCGACATTCGGCAGAAGTCGATACTACGTGACCTTCATCGATGACTTCTCTAGGCACACTTGGATCTATCCAATGTGGCAAAAGAGCAAAGTGTTCGGACACTTCCAAAAATTCAAGAATGAAGTCGAGAAAGCCACGGGCCTTCATGTACGATGCCTTCGATCGGATGGCGGCAAGGAGTACTTCTCGGACGATTTCACGGCATATCTCCGAAAGGAAGAAATTCGGCGAGAATTCACTTGCCGACATACTCCGCAACAAAACGGAGTAGCTGAGCGCAAAAATCGGCACATCCTTGAAGTAGCGCGGGCCATGATGAATGAGAAGCATATGCCCAAGTCATATTGGGCTGAAGCTGCAAATACGACCATCTACCTAATGAACCGAAGCACAACATCTGGAGTGCACGAGGTCACTCCGCACGAAAAATACTTCGGAAAGAAGCCAGACTTATCGCACACCCGGATATTCGGTGCGATAGCGTACATGCACATCCCTGACGAGAAGCGTCAAAAGCTTGACCCAAAGTTGGAGAAATGTATCCTCGTAGGATACTCACTAGAGTAAAAGGGGTACAAGTGCTACAACCCCTCAACTCGAAAATCTCGAGTAAGTCGAGACGTCGTTTTTGACGAGTTCGCATCCTGGTACGCACCATAGACAACTTCGCCTCCGACTCCGCTCGACCCGGAATCCGCCGAACAAGAGATAGAGGATGAAGATCGCCTTACGTGCATGTTCGAAGAAAGTCCGATCACGACTCGACTGAGCGGACCACAAGAGCCTTTGAGCGATCAAAGCACATCACGGCCTAGCCTGAAGATGGACAAAGGCAAGGTGAAAATGGCGGAATACGAAGACGATCGCTTCGATGACGATGAATCGACTCACTCACTCGACAATGAGTTCGGCGGCTTTGATGTACCAATCAGAGCTAAGAAAGCCCTCATCTTTGCAAATGAAAAGCTCTGTCACTCCACCTGTGAAAAGAATCTGGTCAGCCGATTCGGCTACAACGACTACATGGCATATCACTATGCTTTTATGATGAAGGTGGCGACAGTACGCGAGCCAGAAACATTTTCCGAAGCAGCCAAGTATCCGCAATGGATCGAGGCCATGAACGACTACAACGACTACATGGCATATCACTATGCTTTTATGATGAAGGTGGCGATATTACGCGAGCCAGAAACATTTTCCGAAGCAGCCAAGTATCCGCAATGGATCGAGGCCATGAACGACTACAATGACTACATGGCATATCACTATGCTTTTATGATGAAGGTGGCGATAGTACGCGAGCCAGAAACATTTTCCGAAGCAACCAAGTATCCGCAATGGATCGAGGCCATGAACGAGGAGATGCAGGCACTATGCAAGAACGAGACATGGGATCTTGTTCCCACCTCACCACACAAAAAGGCGATTGGATGCAGATGGATTTACAAAGTGAAGTACAACGCCGACGGTTCCGTCAACTGCTACAAAGCACGACACGTAGCAAAAGGTTACGCCCAAATGCACGGAGTTGACTACGAGGAGACCTTTGCCCCAGTGGCAAAGATGACGATGGTACGGACCGTAATTGTGCTTGTCGCAGCGAAAGGGTGGCACCTCCATCAAATGGACGTCAAGAACGCCTTTCTACAAGGCGAATTAGAAGAGGAGGTGTACATAATACAACCACCTGGCTTCAACTTGAGCACCCATACAACTGTATGCCGACTCAAAAAGCCATTCAATGATAACGCAATATCTTCATCAAATCGGCTTCCGTATGTCAAAATCGGACAACTCCCTCTACATACGAAGCGATTCTGCAAGTCTGATCGCCATCATCTTATATGTGGATGACCTAGTCATTGGAGGTGAGCATCTTGTTGAAATCAATAAGGTCAAATCCCTCCTTTTCGACAAGTTCGAGATGACGGACATGAAGGAGCTCCACTACTTCCTCGGCATTGAGGTAATTCGGACTCCGGCTGGAATCATGATCTCTCAATGGCACTACATCCTCAACTTGTTATACAAGTTCAGTATGGATGAGTGCAAATCCGCGGCAACCTTGCTCGATCGTAATCTCAAACTAGATGCGAACTCCGGCACCAAAGTGTGTGACCCGACTCAGTATCGGCAACTCATCGGGAGTCTCATCTACCTCACGATCACTCGACTCGATCTCAGTTATCCGGTCGTTCTCCTTAGTCAATTCATGCAAACACCGCGTGATACTCACTTGGATTGCGCTAAACGAGTTCTACGATACGTGAGCGGCACAATGGATTGCGGCATCCTCTACAAGACCGCGATGCCATTACGACTCGAGGGGTACACAGACGCTGATTGGGCTGGCTACAAAGCCGATAGAAGATCCACCTCTAGATTTGTTTTTTTCCCTCGGCAGCGGAGCAATATCATGGAGCAGCAAAAAGCAACCCACCGTCGCTCTTTCGAGCATAGAGGCGGAATACAGGAGCGCGGCAATGGCCGCATGTGAAGCCGTATGGCTCAAAAGGATACTCAAGGATCTAGGCGTACCCATCAAGGATCCGACTTCTCTTTACTGCGACAACATGAGCAGTATCTATCTGGCTCGGAACCCGGTGTTCCACGCGTGGACAAAGTGTTAGGATCTCAGTCCCTCCGGATGGGATATGAAGGCCCGACATCGGAAGACCGGGTGAGAATCGGATGTGAAGTACCCGGCAACGGAAGACCCGATGAGAACTGGATGTGGAGTACCCGACAACGGAAGAACCGGTGAGAACCGGATGACGAGTACCTGGCAAGGAAGACCCGGTGAGAACCGGATGACGAGTACCCAGCAAGGAAGACCCGGTGAGAATCGGATGATGCAGACCGGGTGAGAACCGGATGACGAGTACCCGACAAGGTGATAGGAACTCAACCGCTCCTTACGCACAACGCTCGGCCATAACCGAGCTTAGAATCATACACAGAAAAAACGGGAAATAAAACACGACACGAAGAAGAAGCGAGTGCACAGGATGTTTACGTGGAAAACCCAAAGAGGGAAAAACCACGGCAGCCCACAGGCTGCAAGCTATCACTATGCTAGAATGTACAACAGTGAGTTCATGGAGGCAACGACCTCGTGCTCACGATCCTCGCCACAGGCGGTGGTTACAACAAAGGCAACGACCTCTTTCTCTCTCTCTCTCTCTGTACACTGTTACACGTTCACTCTATTCTTGCACCAACAAGAATGACAACAACCACTAAAAGTTTGCCCTAAGTCATATTTATACTAATATGACTTTTCGGCTATTTACAAATATAGCCTCGATGGACTCTCAGAAACATATTTACGAATATGTCTCTTCATCCGGTGAGCATTCCTCACCGGGTCTGCGCCATCCGGCTCTCCATAGCCGGGTACTCCTCATCCGGTTCTCACCGGGTCTGCACCATCCGGCTCTCCGTAGCCGGGTACTCCTCATCCGGTCCTCACCGGGGCTGCACCATCCGGCTCTCCGTAGCCGGGTACTCCTCATCCGGTCCTCAGCGGGTCTGCACCATCCAGCTCTCCGTAGCCAGGTACTCCTATCCGGTCCTCACCGGGTCTGCACCATCCGGCTCTCCGTAGCCGGGTACTCCTCATCCGGTCCTCAGCGGGTCTGCACCATCCAGCTCTCCGTAGCCAGGTACTCCTCATCCGGTCCTCACCGGGTCTGCACCATCCGGCTCTCCGTAGCAGGGTACTCCTCATACGGTTTCGGCCTCGGCCGAGTTTGTTCATCAACACTGTTCTTCTCCCTTCCCCTCCGAAGGGACCTGTCTCCCAACAAACTCCCCCTTCACTCCGGCATGGGGTGTGTTACTAGTTCGGTCCTCTTCCGGCATGCATCCAGCTTGTCGGGTATCAGCACTTTGGTCAGCATATCTGACCCGTTCTCGGCCGTGTGGATCTTTGTCAGTGCCAACTCCTGGTCATCTACTCTTTCCCGGATCCAGTGATACCTTCGCTGGATATGCTTCATCCGGGAATGGTAGGCTGCATTCTTAGCAAGGTGGATGACACTTTGACTGTCGCAATAGAGTCGGTATTCATCTTGCCGGATACCGAGCTCTCCGATGAGGTCCTTCATCCATAATATTTCCTTGCCGGCTTCCACAGCTGCCATGTACTCCGCCTCCGTGGTTGACAATGCAACCGTCTTCTGCAGCCTCGACTGCCACGAAACATCTCCCCCTGCATATGTCATTACATACCCGGATGTAGACCGGCTAGTATCCACATCAACCGACATGTCCGAATCGGTGAAACCGTCAAGTTGAGGTTTTCCGGAGCCGAATCGGAGACACATATTTGAAGTGCCCTTCAAATACCGGAGTATCCATTTGACCGCGTTCTAGTGCTCCTTGCCGGGATTGCTCATGAACCGGCTCACCACTCCGACTGCGTATCCAATGTCCGGTCGGGTACAAACCATTGCGTACATCAAGCTCCCGATGGCAGAGGCATATGGAATCTTAATCATATACGCCTTCTCTGCTTTCGTCTTCGGGCTTTGCTTACCGGATAGCTTGCAGTTTGCCAGAAGTGTCGATTCGACCAGTTCCGCATCTGACATGTTGAACCGGTGAAGCACCTTTGTCACGTACTTCTCCTGTGACAGTCATAATTGCTTCGTTGACCGGTCCCGAATGATGTGCATCCCCAACATCTGTCTTGCCGGACCCAAGTCTTTCATTGAGAAGGTCCGGTTGAGAGCCTTCTTCAGCATCCGTATTTTTACTTGGTCCCATCCGACGATCAACATGTCGTCCACGTACAAAAGGAGTATCAGGAAGTTGCCTCCTTCAAACTTCTTCACAAACACGCAGTGATGGGCCTGCGTCTTGTGGTACCCTTGATCGGTCATGAAGGAGTCGAACTTCCGGTACCATTGCCGGGGGGCCTGCTTCAACCCGTAGAGGCTCTTCTTCAACCGGCACACCATTCCCTTTCTCCACGAATCCCTCCGGTTGCTGCATGTAGATCTCCTCTTCGAGGTCGCTGTGAAGGAATGCCGTCTTCACGTCCAGCTGTTCTACCTCGAGGTCCATGCTTGCCGCTATACTTAGCACCGTCCGGAAGGAGGTCATCTTTACTATCGGGGCAAATATCTCGTCAAAGTCCACGCCCTTTTTCTGCTGGAACTCCTTCACCACGATCCTGGCTTTGTATCTCGGAGGGTTGCTGGCATCTCCCGGTTTCAACTTGTACACCCACTTGTTTCGGAGTGGCCGCTTTCCTTTCGGCAACTCCACCAATTCGTACGTATGGTTCTCATGCAGGGAATACATCTCATACTACATGGCACTTAACCATTTGCGGCTGTGGGTGTCATCCTTCGCTTCTTCGAAGCTTTCCGGCTCCCCCTCATCGGTCAGCAGAACATGCTCTACATCCGGAAATCTCCGGGGCGCCCTTCTCTCTCTGAGAGGATATCTCCGTCTTCGAGCTTCGGTAACCGGCTCCTCCATATGCTCTTCATCCGAATCCGATTCGGGGTCTTGGCCGGTTCCGGTTTCAGCTTCCTCTACTTCTTCTTCTGCCGGTTCGATATCCTCACTGTAACCGGCTGGCTCCTCGAGTGCTAACCGGTCTCTTGCCGGTTGGGTGTGCTCATCGTAGAGTCGATCCTTACCGGTCGACTCGGAGTTCATTATCTTCTTTTCCGACTCCCAGTCGGCGAGCGTCTTGTCCTCCATGAAGATAATATCTCGACTCCGGAATACCTTCTTGTTGACCAGGTCCCACACTCGGTAGCCGAACTCATCGTCACCGTAACCGAGGAATATGCATGGCCGGGTCTTTGGATCTAACTTTCCTCTCCGGTCCTTAGCTACATGCACGTACGCGAAACACCCGAACACCTTCAGATGCCGGTAGGATACTTCCTTACCGGTTCACACTCTCTGTGGCGTTTCTCCGTCCAAGGGTATTCAGGGTGATCTAATTATCACATATGTTGACGTCGACAATGCCTCAGCCCAAAACTTCTTGGGTAGTTTTGCATGCGCTAGCATACTCCGGACCCTCTCCATTATGGTCCGGTTCATCCTCTCGGCCAGTCCGTTTAGTTCCGGCGTCTTCGGCACGGTAAATTTGAGCCGGATTCCCTTCGAGCGGCAGTACTCCTCGAATTGCCCCCGGTATTCTCCTCCGTTATCTGCTCGAACCGCCTTCAGCTTCCAGCCGGTTTCTCTTTCCACTCTCGCGTGGAGCTCTTTGAAGACAGATAACACCTGATCCTTCATCTTCAACGGTGTGGCCCACAACTTCCGGCTGTGGTCATCTATGAACGTCACGAAGTACTGCGCTCCGGCATGTGACTTCGTGTCTACTTGACACACATCCGTATGCACCAACTCCAGTGGTGCATTACGTCTCATCGGTGGCCTTGGTCGGAAGGAGGTCCGGTTTTGCTTACCGGCCAAACACTCAGTGCAGTTCTCCAAGTGCACTTTCTTCACTGGAATGAGGTTGTCATTTGCAAGCCTCTTCATCCCCTTCTCGTTCATGTGACAGAGCCTCTTGTGCCACAGCTCACCGACAGTGTCGGATGCCATGTTCACTTCTTCCGGACATAACCGAGCATTCATCAGGTACAATGTGTTTACCTTTCGGGCCCGAGCCACAATCAAGCTCCCTTTGCTGAACGTCATGACACCGTTCCGGATGCTACCCGTGTAGGCCTCATCATCTAGCCGACCGGTTGATATCAGGTTCAGTCGAACCTCCGGAACGTGTCGGACATCCCTCAGCAGCAACTTGCATCCGGTTGGTATCGACAGCCACACGTTTCCTATGCCAACAATTCGGCATGTACCTTCATTCCCCATCCGGATACAGCCGTGATCACCGGCTGAGTAGGATGAGAGGCATTTCCGGTCCGGGGTAAGGTGGAATGACGCTCCTGAGTCTACCACCCAGGTCATCTCGTCGCCGGCAAGGTTTATCTCACTCTCCTTGGTGATGAGCATCAACTCCTCTTCACTTGCCGCGATTGCCGTCGTTCCCTTCCGGTCCGGCCCCCTCCGGTCTTTACCGTTCTGGTTCGAGGTCCGCTTCGAATCGGTACCTTCAGTCTCCTTATCTTTTCGGAAATGCCGACAGTTCGTTTGGAAGTGTCCCGGCTTGCCGCAATAGAAGCAAGTGGGCCTCCCCCTTGACTTTGACCATGTCCCCGACTTCTCCCGGTTCTGGGGACTACGGTTTCTATGTCTTCTACGTTCCGATTCGGTAAGGAGCACTTTGGAGTCGGAGCTCGTATCTTTATCTTTCCGACGCGCTTCCTCATCTAGCAAGCTCGACTTTACTCTTGCTAGGGATAACCGTTTTCCTTCCGGCCCGGCGTTGCCCAAAGTGACAACCAACGTTTCCCAGCTATCCGGGAGGGAACCAAGCAGGAGTAGCGCTAGTACCTCATCGGCGAGAGGTACTTCCAATGAAGTTTCCTGGTGGATCAGTCCCTGGAAGGCATTCATGTGCTGCACCATGCTGGAGCCATCTTGGTACCGGAGTCTTACTAGCTTCCGGAATACCGAAACCTGATTAACAACATTTTTGTTCTGAAACATTATGCCGAGCTTGTCCCAGAGCTCATGAGCCTTGCTCTCTTCATTGAAGTTGTTGTACAGGCTCATGTCGATGAAGCACTGTATGTACGCCGTTGTCTTCATGTGCATCAACTCCCATATCGCGGCGTCGATTTTGTCTGGTCTCTTGTCCCCGAACTGAACCGGCAGCTAGAGGTCTTTTGACGGGAACCCAACGTTCCTTATGCACAACGCTCGGCCACAACCGAGCTTAGAATGATACACAGAAAAACGGGAAATAAAACGCGACACAAAGAAGGAGAGAATACACAGGAGGTTTACGTGGAAAACCTCAAACTAGGGGAAAAACCACGGCAGCCCACAGGCTGCAAACTATCACTATGTAGGAATATACAACAGTGAGTTCACTGAGGCAATGACCTCGTGCTCACAGATCTTCGCCACAGGCGGCGGTTACAACAGAGGCAACGACCTCGTCTCTCTCTCTCTCTCTCTGTACAGTTACGCACTCTCTCTTCTTCTTGCACCAACAAGGAAGAATGACAACAACCTACATATTAGTTTGCCCTAAGTCATATTTATACTAATATGACTTTTCGGCTATTTACAAATATAGCCACGATGGGCTCTCAGAAACATATTTACGAATATGTCTCTTCCTCCGGTTCATACCGGGTCTGCACCATCCGGCTCTCCGTAGCCGGGTACTCCTCATCCGGTTCGTACCGGGCCTGCACCATCCGGCTCTCCGTAGCCGGGTACTCCTCGTCCGGTTCATACTGGGTCTGCACCATCCGGCTCTCCGTAGCCGGGTACTCCTCATCCGGTTCATACCGGGCTTGCACCATCTGGCTCTCCGTAGCCGGGTACTCCTCATCCGGTTCATACCGGGCCTGCACCATCTGGCTCTTCGTAGCCGGGGTCCTCCTCATTCGGTTTCCTTCCCATCCGGAGGGACCGTCACTGATCGTCACTGATCTTCTTCCTTCCCATCCGGAGGGACCTGTCTCCCAACAAACACCCCCTTCACTCCGGCATGGGGTGTCTTACCAGTTCGATCCTCTTCCGGCATGCGTCCAGCTTGTCGGGTGTCAGCACTTTGGTCAGCATATCTGACCCGTTCTCGGCCGTGTGGATCTTCGTTTGTGCGAACTCCTGGTCATCTACTCTTTCCCGGATCCAGTGATACCTCCGCTGGATATGCTTCATCCGGGAATGGTAGGCCGCATTCTTAGTAAGGTGGATGGCACTTTGACTGTCGCAGTAGAGTCGGTATTCCTCTTGCCGGATACCGAGCTCTTCGATGAAGTCCTTCATCCATAGTATTGCCTTGCCGGCTTCCACAACCGCCATGTACTCCGCCTCTGTGGTTGACAATGCAACCGTCTTCTGCAGCCTCGACTGCCACGAAACAGCTCCCCCTGCATATGTCATCACATATCCGTGTAGGCCTCATCATCTAGCCGACCGGTTGATATCAGGTTCAGTCGAACCTCCGAAACGTGTCGAACATCCCTCAACAGCAACTTGCATCCGGTTGGTGTCGACAGCCACACGTCTCCTATGCCGATAATTCGGCATGTACCTTCATTTCCCATCCGGACACAGCTGTGATCACGGGCTGCGTAGAATGAGAAGCATTTACGGTCCGGGGTAAGGTGAAACGACGCTCTGGAATCTACCACCCAGGTCATCTCGTCGCCGGCAAGGTTTATCTCACTCTCCTCGGTGATGAGCATCAACTCCTCTTCACTTGCCGCGATTGCTGTTGTTCCCTTCCGGTCCGGTCCCCTACGGTCTTTATCGTTCCGGTTCGGTGTCCGCTTCGAATCGGTGCCGTCGGTTTCCTTGTCTTTACGGAAGTGCCGACAGTTCTTCTGGAAGTGTCCCGGCTTGCCGCAATAGAAGCAAGTAGGCCTCCCCCTTGACTTTGACCGTGTCCCCGACTTCTCCCGGTTCTGGGGACTACAGTTTCTATGTTTTCCGCGTTCCGATTCGGTAAGGAGCACTTTGGAGTCGGAGCTCGTATCCTTATCTTTCCGACGTGCCTCCTCATCCAGCAAGGTCGACTTCACTCTTGCTAGGGATAACTGTTTTCCTTCCGGCCCGGCGTTGCCCAAAGTGACGACCAACGTCTCCCAGCTATCCGGGAGGGAACCGAGCAGGAGTAGTGCTAGTACCTCATCGGCGAGAGGTACTTCCAATGATGTTGCCTGGTGTATCAACCCCTGGAAGGCATTCATGTGCTCCGCCATGCTGGAGCCATCTTGGTACCGGAGTCTTACTAGCTTCCGGAATACCGAGACCTGATTAACAACATTTTTGTTTTGAAACATTATGCCGATCTTCTCCCAGAGCTCATGAGCCTGGCTCTCTTCATTGAAGGTTTTGTACAGGCTCATGTCGATGAAGCACCGTATTTATGTTGTTGTCTTCATGTGCATCACCTCCCATATCGCGGCGTCGATTTTGTCCAGTCTCTTGTCCCCGAACTGAACCGGCAGCCAGAGGTCTTTAACCACGAGCATGTCCCTCATCTTCGACTTCCACACTGAATAGTTGGAGCCGGTTAGCTTGAACATGCTGCCAAACGATTCGTCCATTTTCTGTGTCGTTTCGCTCTGATACCACCTGATAGGAACTCAACCGCTCCTTACGCACAACGCTCGGCCACAACCGAGCTTAGAATCATACACAGAAAAAACGGGAATTAAAACACGACACGAAGAAGAAGCGAGTGCACAGGATGTTTACGTGCAAAACCCAAAGAGGGAAAAACCATGGCAGCCCACAGGCTGCAAGCTATCACTATGCTAGAATGTACAACAGTGAGTTCACGGAGGCAATGACCTCGTGCTCACGATCCTCGCCACAGGCGGCGGTTACAACAGAGGCAACGACTTCTTTCTCTCTCTCTCTCTCTCTCTGTACAGTGTTACACGCTCACTCTATTCTTGCACCAACAAGAATGACAACAACCACTAAAAGTTTTCCCTAAGTCATATTTATACTAATATGACTTTTCGGCTATTTACAAATATAGACTCGATGGACTCTCAGAAACATATTTACGAATATGTCTCTTCATCCGGTGAGCATTCCTCACCGGGTCTGCGCCATCCGGCTCTCCATAGCCGGGTACTCCTCATCCGGTTCTCACCGGGTCTGCACCATCTGGCTCTCCGTAGCCGGGTACTCCTCATCCGGTCCTCACCGGGTCTGCACCATCCGGCTCTCCGTAGCCGGGTACTCCTCATCCGGTCCTCACCGGGTTTGCACCATCCGGCTCTCCGTAGCCGGGTACTCCTCATCCGGTCCTCACCAGGTCTGCACCATCCGGCTCTCCGTAGCTGGGTACTCCTCATCAGCACTGTTCTTCTCCCTTCCCATCCGGAGGGACCTGTCTCCCAACACAAGGAAGACCCGGTGAGAACCGGATGTTGCAGGCCCGGTGAGAACCTCTCACCGGATGAAGGGACATATATGTAGATATGTTTCTGAGAGCCCATTGGGGCTATATCTGTAAATAGTCCTAATGTCATATAGTATAAATGTGACCTAGGGCAAACAGTGTGGAGAAGATTATTGTTGTTATTATCTTTGTATAGTGTAATTAGTGTAACGACTGTACAGTGAGAGAGAGAGAGAGAGAGCGATACAGAGCATGTCTCTGTTGTAACCGCCGCCAGGTGAAGATTGTGAGCAAGAGGTCGTTGCCTCTGTGCTCCCTGTTGTACTCCTTAACATAGTGATAGTTTGGAGTCTGTGGACTCCCATGGTTTTTCCCTCTCAGGGTTTTCCACATTAACATCCTATGTATTCTCTTTCTGTTTGTGTACTTACCTCCATCCCCATTTCTTCTGTGTTTGATTGTCATCAAGTGATCTACGCTTTGGTTGTGGCCGGAGATTATTCTGCTGATTTCTTGACAAACTGGTATCAGAGCGAAACGATGCAGAAAAATGGATGATTCGTTGGGAGGCATGTTCAAGCTCAATGACTCCAACTACTCAGTGTGGATGTCAAAGATGACGGGCATGCTCGTGGTTAAAGATCTTTGGTTGCCGGTTCAGTTCGGGGACAAGAGACCAGACAAAATCGATGCCACGATATGGGAGGTGATGCACATGAAGACACCGACGTACATACGGTGCTTCATCGACATGAGTCTATACAACAACTTCAATGAAGAGAGCAAGGCTCATGAGCTCTGGGAGAAAATCGACATTATGTTTCAGAACAAAAATGCTGTTAATCAAATTTCGGTATTTCGGAAGCTAGTAAGACTCCGGTACCAAGATGGCTCCAACATGGCAGAGCACATGAATGCCTACCAGGGGCTGATCCACCAGGCAACATCATTGGAAGTACCTCTCGTCGATGAGGTACTAGCACTACTCCTGCTCGGTTCCCTCCTAGATAGTTGGGAGACATTGGTTGTCACTTTGGGCAACGCCGGGCCGGAAGGGAAACGGTTATCCCTAGCAAGAGTGAAGTCGAGCTTGCTAGATGAGGAGGTGCGTCGGAAAGACAAGATACGAGCTCCGACTCCAAAGCTCTCCTTACCGAATCAGAACGCGGAAGACAAAGGAACCGTAGTCCCCAGAACCGGGAAAAGTCGGGGACACGATCAAAGTCAAGGGGGAGGCCTACTTGCTTCTATTGTGGCAAGTTGGGACACTTCCAAAAGAACTATTGGCACTTCCGAAAAGACAAGGAAACCGACGGTACCAATTCGAAGCGGACACCAGACCAGAACGGTAAAGACCGGAGGGGACCGGACCAGAAGGGAACGACGACAATCGTGGCAAGTGAAGAAGAGTTGATGCTCATCACCGAGGAGAGTGAGTTGAACCTTGCCGGCGATGAGACAACGTGGGTTGTCGATTCCAAAGCGTCGTTCCACCTTACCCCGGAGCGGAAATGCTTCTCATCCTACACAGCCGGTGATAACGGCTGTGTCCGGATGGGGAATGAAGGTACATGCCGAATTGTCGGCATAGGAGACGTGTGATTGACAACACCAACCGGATGCAAGCTGCTGTTGAAGGATGTCCGAGACGTTCCGGAGGTTCGACTGAACCTGATATCAGCCGGTCGGCTAGATGATGAGGGCTACACGGGTAGCATCTGGAACGGAGTCATGAAATTCAGCAAAGGGAGCCTGATAGTGGCTCGGGCCCGGAAGGTCAACATGCTGTACCTGATGAATGCTCGGTTATGCCCGGAAGAAGTGAACGTGGCTTCCGACCATGCCAGTGAGCTGTGGCACAAGAGACTGTGTCACATGAGCGTGAAGGGGATGAAAAGGCTTGCTGATGACAACCTCATTCTGGTGAAGAACTTGCATCTTGAGAAGTGCACCGACTGCTTAGCCGGTAAGCAAAACCGGACCTCCTTCCAATCAAGGACACCGATGAGACGTAATGCACCATTGGAGTTGGTGCATACCGATGTGTGTCAAGTGGACACGAAGTCCCATCCCGGAGCGCAGTACTTCGTGAAGTTCATAGATGACCACAGCAGGAGGCTGTGGGCCACACCGTTGAAGACGAAGGATTAGGTGTTATTCTTCTTCAAGGAGCTCCACGCAAGAGTGGAAAGAGAAACCGGACGAAAGCTGAAGGCGGTTCGAGCAGATAATGGAAGGGAATACCGGGGGCAATTCGAGGAGTACTGCCACTCGAAGGGAATCCGACTCGAATTTGCCGTGCCGAAGACTCCGGAACTAAACAAGCTAGCCGAGAGGATGAACCAGACCATAATGGAGAGGGTCAGGAGTATGCCAGCACATGCTAAACTACCAAGACGTTTTGGGCTGAGGCGCTGTCGACAACGACGTATGTGATAAACAGATCACCCTCAGGGCCCTTGGATGGAGACACTCCGCAAAAGGTTTGGACCGGTAAGGAAGTGTCCTACCGGCATTTGAAGGTGTTCGGGTGTCTCGCGTACGTGCATGTTGCTAAGGACCGGAGAGGAAAATTGGATCAAAAGACCCGGCCATGCATATTCCTCGGATACGGCAATGATGAGTTCGGCTACCAAGTGTGGGATCCGGTTGACAAGAAGGTTTTCTGGAGCCGAGATATTATCTTCATGGAGGAAAAGACTCTTGCCGACTGGGAGTCGAAGAAGAAGATAATGAACTCCGATGAGATTTGGACCCACCCGGCTAAGAGCCGGTTGACACTCGAGGAACCAGCCAGTTACGGTGAGGATACCGAACCGGTAGAAGAAGAAGTAGAGGAAGCTGAAACCAGAACCGGCCAAGACCGCGAATCGGATTCAGATGAAGAACAAATAGAGGAGCCGGTTGCCGAAAGCCAAAGACATAGATATCCTCTTAGAGAGAGAAGCCCCCCCCAGAGATTTCTGGATGCAGAGCATGTGCTGCTGATCGATGAGAGGGAGCCGGAAAGCTTCGAAGAAGCGAAGGATGACACCCATAGCCGCAAGTGGTTGAGTGCCATGCAGGACGAGATGGATTCCCTACATGAGAACCACACGTATGAATTGGTGGAGTTGCCGAAAGGAAAGAGGGCACTCTGAAACAAGTGGGTGTACAAGTTGAAATCGGGAGATGCTGCAACCCTCCAAGGTACAAAGCCAGGATCGTGGTGAAGGGGTTCCAGTAGAAGAAGGGCGTGGACTTCGATGAGATATTTGCCCCGGTAGTAAAGATGACTTCCATCCGGACGGTGCTGAGCATAGCAGGAAGCATGGACCTCGAGGTAGAGTAGTTAGACGTGAAGACGACGTTCCTCCACGACGACCTCGAAGAGGAGATCTACATGCAGCAACCGGAGGGATTTGTGAAGAAAGGGAAGGAGCACCTAGTCTGCCAGTTAAAAAAGAGCCTCTACGGGTTGAAGCAGGCTCCTCGGCAATGGTATCGGAAGTTCGACTCCTTCATGACCGATCAAGGGTACCACAAGACGTAGGCCGATCACTGCGTATTTGTGAAGAAGTTTGAAGGTGGAGACTTCTTGATACTCCTCTTGTATGTGGATGACATGTTGATTGTCGGACAAGACCAAGTCAAGATACAGATGCTGAAGAAGGCCCTGAACTGGACCTTCTCAATGAAAGACTTGGGTTCGGCAAGACAAATGCTAGGGATGCATATCATCCGGGACTGGCCAACGAAACAATTGTGGCTGTCACACGAGAAGTATGTGACAAAGGTGCTTCAGCAGTTCAACATGTCAGATGCGAAACCGGTCGGATCGACACTTCCGGCAAACTACAGGTTATCCGGTAAGCAAAGCCCGAAGACGAAGGCAGAGAAGGTGGATATGATGAAGATACCATATGCCTCTATCATCGGGAGCCTAATGTACGCAATGGTGTGTACCCGACCGGATATCGGATATGTAGTCGGAGTGGTGAGCTGGTTTATGAGCAATCCCGGCAAGGAGCATTGGAATGCGGTAAAATGGATACTCCGATACTTGAAAGGCACCTCAAGTATGTGTCTCCGATTTGGCTCAAGTAAACCCCAACTTGACGGTTTCACCGATTCGGATATGTTGGCTGATGCGAATACCAACCAGTCAACATCCGGATATGTCATGACATATGCGGGGGGAGCTATTTCGTGGCAATCGAGGCTGCAGAAGACGGTTGCGTTGTCAACCACGGAAGCGGAGTACATGGTGGCTGTGGAAGCCGGCAAGGAAATACTATGGATGAAGGACTTCATCGAAGAGCTAGGGATTCGGCAAGAGGAATACCGGCTCTATTGCGACAGTCAAAGTGCCATCCACCTTGCGAAGAACGTAGTATCATTCCAGGACGAAGCACATCCAGCGGAGGTACCACTGGATTCGGGAGCGAGTAGAAGACCAAGAGTTCGTGCTGATGAAGATCCACACGGAGGAGAACGGGTCGGATATGTTGACCAAGGTGCTGACGCCCGACAAGTTAGACGCATGCCGGAAGCGGATCGGATTGACGAGGCATCCCATACCGGAGTGAAGGGGGAGTTTGTTAGGATCTCGGTCCCTCCAGATGGGATACGAAGGCCCGGCATCGGAAGACCCGGTGAGAACCGGATGTGGAGTACCCGGCAACGGAAGACCCGGTGAGAACCAGATCTGGAGTACCTGGTAAGGGAAGACCCGGCGAGAACCGGATGTGGAGTACCTAGAACCGGATGATGCAAACCCGGTGAGAACCGGATGACGAGTACCTGGCAAGGAAGACCCGATGAGAACTGGATGACGAGTACCCGACAAGGAAGACCCGGTGAGAACCGGATGTTGCAGGCCCGATGAGAACTTCTCACCGGATGAAGGGACATATATGTAGATATGTTTCTGAGAGCCCATTGGGGCTATATCTGTAAATATTCCTAATGTCATATTAGTATAAATGTGACCTAGGGCAAACAGTGTGGAGAAGATTGTTGCTGTTATTATCGTTGCATAGCGTAATTGGTGTAACGACTGTACAGTGAAAGAGAGAGAGAGAGAGAGCGATACAGAGCATGTCTCTGTTGTAACTGCCGCCAGGTGAAGATTGTGAGCAAGAGATCGTTGCCTCTATGCTCCCTGTTGTACTCCTTGACATAGTGATAGTTTGGAGTCTGTGGACTCTCGTGGTTTTTCCCTCTCAGGGTTTTCCACGTTAACATCTTGTGTATTCTCTTTCTGTTTGTGTACTTACCTCCATCCCCATTTCTTCTGTGTTTGATTGTCATCAAGTGATCTACGCTTCGGTTGTGGCCGGAGATTATTCCGCTGATTTCTAGACACAAAGCACATTGAAGTGCACTATCACTTCATCCGAGAGTGCGTTCTAGCTGGCGATGTCGACCTACAACACATTAGCACAAACCTTCAAACGACCGGCATCTTCACTAAGGCCTTAGGAGCCGACAAGCTATGGCAATTCATGACCGATTTCGGGTTGACGATCCTTGACCTGCCAAGCTTGAGGGGGAGTACTGAAGACACTATGCAATAACGCGTGGATTTCGCAACTGTGCAACGAAGCCGCGAAGAGAAGACACTACGTAATAACGCGTGGATTCCGCAACCGCGCAATGAAGCCACGAAGAGCCGATCTACAGCACAAAGCCGCGAAGAAAGACGCAAGCTAAAGCACGGACTTCGAACTACGCACAACGCAAGCTGGAGCACGGATTCCACAACTCCGTATAAATGAGAGTCGACGCGGACTCCAGAACACGAGTTGAAGCGCATTTCGGATACTGCTTGAAACCGACCCGACTTGAGCTTGAGGGGGTGTGTTGAGAATCAAGCTCAACTTGGTCTAGTGTGTGAACTCACCTTGAGAGTGAATAGACACTCCAATGGTCAAGAGTCACCATTATGTCACCACTTTGTATTCTAGCATTTAGTATGAGCCATAGAATCATATTCTATGACACATAACTTATGAGCTTTCACATTCCCCATGCTCCATGAGTCTTGTAGTTAATGAAGAGAGAGGGTGACTATATAAAGCACCCTCCTCCCACCTTGTATTATGTTGAGCCTTTCTCCTTTGTTAATATACTTTACTTTGCGTATTCTCTATGTCTTTACGTGGAAAACTACAAGAGACTACGCAAAGTAAAGTATATTAACAAAGGAGAAAGACTCAACATAATACAAGGTGGGAGGAGGGTGCTTTATATAGTCACCCTCTCTCTTCATTAACTACAAGACTCATGGAGCATGGGGAATGTGAAAGCTCATAAGCTATGTGTCATAGAATATGATTCTATGACTCATACTAAATGCTAGAATACAAAGTGGTGACATAATGGTGACTCTTGACCGTTGGAGTGTCTATTCACTCTCAAGGTGAGTTCACACACTAGACCAAGTTGAGCTTGATTCTCAACAAGCTTTAATGGAAAGCTTCTTATTTAAGTACAATGTGTTTCTCTCTCTAAGAGATTACAATGGCCTGCTCGTCGTCTTCTTCCTGGTCAAAATTTACAATGTTAGGTATTCGCTTATATACTATGCCCTAACTTATTAACGAGTTTACACTTGGACAGATACAACTTGGAAGGAGTTGGCCTTTTATGTCAACAAACTCCCCCGTAAAAGGACTACTCTTTCTTGCATGTACAAGTGCTTGGGGTTATCTCCCCCGTAAACCTAGATTACAAATTTAACTAGATCTTATGTTACAAGTTTGTCGGCAAGTAGCTAAGTCAACAGAGGTATAGTATGAATGTCGATCACCTCTTACCTTTTTCTCCTGTTCGGCTTTCTTCAGCTTGGTTGCTTGTCGTAGCCCCATCTTTGTCCTTAGCGTTGTCGTGAAGATCCGTCACTATGCGCGGATCGTGAGGCGGAACCGCCGGGGTTCTGGACCGGAAGGACTCAAAGTACGCACTAGCTTTAGCGAGAAAGGATTTAAGATAGATTGGGGGGGAGAGAGATTGAAATAAGATAGAACGCTTGACTTTAGATTGAGAGAGAGATTAAGATTGAACTCTTGATTTTAGATTTGAAGAACAAGATTAATATATCAATTGGATAACGAATTTTCTTCTTAATATTAATTTTGATATAAAGTACAAAGCTCTTGATAAAAATCCCCTTTCATCTTTTTCCTCTCCTCTTTTATAAATGCCCTTATGCATTTAGGGGTACAAGACATGCATAAAATGCATGTTTGCCATTTGGCGCTCATGTATTACATGTGGTGCATGATAACCATGTCACTCATTTTAGCTCTCATGTATGAGAATTTATATGTAAAGTTATAATGATAAAAATATAAATCCAAGAAAATGTGCTGGGTTAGTGGTAAGCTTATTGACTCTCAACTTGGAGGTGCAAGGTTCAAATCCTTGCTTTCCCTCCTTGTGTATATGTATAAATATTTATTTATATAGCCGCCGGTTGCTGTATGTTGGTTAGCGTTCTGTCGCCGGTCGCCGAATGTCGTTTACCGTCCGGTTATTTTGTCGTTTGCCACCGGCTCACCAGTTCCGTCGCCGGTCTGGTTTTGGTTGGCCAAAACCTTTGCAAGTACCCAAGCCAAACCCATTTATCCAATAACTTAGTTCAAGTCACCTTGAACTCTCTATGCTCCACACATAAACACAAAGATAATAGGTTTTGCTCTACTTTATATATGGTGAGATCCTTACTTCCTGTCTATGTGGGATATTTCACAGTTTTATTTTTCTCTTTTTCTTATGCAAATCTTTATACCCTCATAACTTGATACTTAGATGTCCGTTGTCGTAGTGTATTTTGTACACTACGTGAAAAACTTATAAAGTACCAATTTAATAAATATGAATAAATAGTAGAAAATATTAAAATTTATATAACATGCATAGGGCAAGATTCGAACCTTGCACCTCCATGTTAATAATGTAATGTCTTACCATTACACTAGCATTTCATTTGTGTTTAAAAATAGATGTTCCACATAGAAAGCTTAGTTCACCTAGGATAAACTTTAGTTAAAAGAAAACGCATGCTAAAAGAAAAAGCTACACATGCACATCTAGCGTGCATGAACGCTATAGTTGATAAAAAAAAACGCACAAGTTAGAAAAAGCATGATCACTTTAGATAAAGCATATAGTCTATCTATAGGAAAAGCATGGGGTCTATAGTTAGAGAAAAAGCATGGATTACTAAGACTTCCTCATCACTACATAAGGATGGGAAGCACAATGTAATTGTGTGTGAAAAATATTTGGGAAATTGGATATATTTCCTAAAACACCAATTAATAAAATATACTCGTGGGATTCACGAAGTTTAAGATAATCTATCTCTTTCAATCTAAATTCATATTCTTACATAAATATTGATTAATGTAATACTTGTGGGATTCACAAGATTAGCCTCATCTCATATTCTTCTTTTTCCTAGTCCAAAACCTCGGTGGTTCCCACCCGACTCACGCAACGATCCGGAGCCGAAAGGCACGACACAGTTGGTGAACCCGACGTGAAGGCGGGTGGCAAGGAGATGGAGAATCAACAAGAGGCGATGAACATGATGATGATGATGTTCGAGAGAATGCTACAAGAACAACGCGAGATGTCGGAGATCACGACAGTAGTACAACGGCTCGTGCAACAGAACGGGCAATTCGATGGAAAGGACGTGTCACGCTATCTACGTGACTACAAAATGGAGATGTTGCGATATGGTATCTCAGAAAGATTGCAAGTGTTATCTTTCAACCGGGTGGCTACGGATGAGCTTCAAGAGAGAATCCACGAGATACGGCAACAAAGCCCGATGTGGGAGTCCTTTGAAGAAGCTATACGAGACACATATGACTATCTAAGACCGAAGCGGACGAGGACATGGTCCACGAACGGCGGTCAACAGTGGGTGAAAAGCGGCCACCGACTACCACCGAAGGAGAGCTTGATGTGGAAGGGTTCGGAGATGCATGAAAAGTCGCAAGTCGACATTGAAGGGGAGCTTAAAACCGAACCAAAGTCGAGGCCAACAAAGGACGAGGAGGAGGAAGATCGAGGACGAAAGGGTATCCCCACACCGGTTCCAAAGACTTCGGCGGTTGTGCCCGTGCACCAACGTGAGACCGGAGAGACGGAATGTGTCGGCGGAAAAGTGGAGGACCGGAAGGGCAACGAGGAAGACAAAGTAAATGAGCACGAACGAAGGGATTCCTTCACCATTGTTTCGGAGACTTCGGTACTCGAGCCCGGGTGTCGACATAACACCGAAGATAAGGAAAGTGGCGGCAACGAAACGAAGGTCGAAGCCGATGCATACAAAGGAGAGATAGCCAAGGAGAACATGG
Source organism: Azolla caroliniana (assembly GCF_043228905.1). Lineage (NCBI taxonomy): Eukaryota > Viridiplantae > Streptophyta > Polypodiopsida > Salviniales > Salviniaceae > Azolla > Azolla caroliniana. The sequence continues at coordinate 19,584,894 of NW_028230441.1, forward strand.
CTATGGGTGAAACAACGGAAGATGATAATACCGAGGATTCCTACCCACTAATTCTAGAGACTTCGGCGGTTGTGTCCGAGAACCAACGTGAGACCGGAGAGACGGGAGGTGGCAACAAGGAAGGTAAAGTCGGAAGCCGGTTCGGATGGAAGATGATCCGTCTGAAATTCCGATGTAAACAAAAGCATGACAACGCGAAGGTCGGGTCTACGATGGGAGAAGCATGTAATACGGAGCACGCACTACAGCACCAAAAGAAGCACGTGCTACGGCGTAAAAAGAAGCACGCGCTACGGTGCAAAAATAAGCATGCACTACGGGGTAATACGACGCATGCACTACGATGGAATACGAAGCATGCACTACGGCCTAATACGACGCATGCGCAACATCGAGAAATAAAGCATGCATTAAAGCCGCACAAGGACCTAACAGCGAGCGCGTATTCGGAGGTCGACATCGACGCGTGGGTAGAACCTACGGAAGACAAGCGCGGAGTGGAGAGAGACAACACACCGAGATGCTCAAGAGTACTACAAGGGACCATGACAACCACTCATGGCAATGCAAAGAATGAACGAAGATTATGGTGGATCGGATGGCGACAATGGTTCGGGTGGAAAGATTGGATGTGCTCAAAATGGAGAGACAAAGCCGACATAGCAAGAGAAACGGAGGGTACTACAAGTAAAGATGAATTACGAGGGCCGGTAATTGGAGACTGGATAGAGCCTGCAACCGAACAAAACTGGAAACCGGGCGAAGTCGACAACCAAAAACGGGAGACCGAATGGGGCCGACAACCAAAAATGACCAGCGACGAAACCAACCATGCGGAGAATGGACGGACGAGACTAACAATCACCGACAACTTCGGCACATACCGGAGGATGTGCGGGTTCGGAGGGGGCGAGTGTCGTAGTGTATTTTGTACACTACGTGAAAAACTTATAAAGTACCAATTTAATAAATATGAATAAATAGTAGAAAATATTAAAATTTATATAACATGCATAGGGCAAGATTCGAACCTTGCACCTCCATGTTAATAATGTAATGTCTTACCATTACACTAGCATTTCATTTGTGTTTAAAAATAGATGTTCCACATAGAAAGCTTAGTTCACCTAGGATAAACTTTAGTTAAAAGAAAACGCATGCTAAAAGAAAAAGCTACACATGCACATCTAGCGTGCATGAACGCTATAGTTGATAAAAAAAAACGCACAAGTTAGAAAAAGCATGATCACTTTAGATAAAGCATATAGTCTATCTATAGGAAAAGCATGGGGTCTATAGTTAGAGAAAAAGCATGGATTACTAAGACTTCCTCATCACTACATAAGGATGGGAAGCACAATGTAATTGTGTGTGAAAAATATTTGGGAAATTGGATATATTTCCTAAAACACCAATTAATAAAATATACTCGTGGGATTCACGAAGTTTAAGATAATCTATCTCTTTCAATCTAAATTCATATTCTTACATAAATATTGATTAATGTAATACTTGTGGGATTCACAAGATTAGCCTCATCTCATATTCTTCTTTTTCCTAGTCCAAAACCTCGGTGGTTCCCACCCGACTCACGCAACGATCCGGAGCCGAAAGGCACGACACCGTTTCTTATGTAGTAAAAAGCATTTGAAAGCTCTTGAAGACCTCCATCTTCCCGTACCAAGATATTAAGCTAATCTAAAATAGTATCTTCACTATTATTGTTTTATATTATTCATACTCGATTTCATATGTTTTATGCGATTTTCACACCATTGTCGAAAATGTTCACGACATCCACTCCCACCAAATCACACGTCCTTCGGTACGTGCCAAGAAGAGAGAATGTGAGATTTCGGCAATGATGATCAGCATGACTCCTCAACGTCGAGCATGTCTATTTCTTTGTAGTCGAATCATTTTTGCCACCCAATCCACCATATCATTCATTTTTTCTTTACTTTACCATGACTTATTGTCATGGCCCCTTGCTCTCTTCTTGAGGATAATCGTTTAAGTCTCATGAATGTTCCACCTTTGTCTCGATCGTCTCCTTGCTCAAGGCACTTTGACTCGTTCACAGTAGTGTCTTTGATAGATGTTTTGATCACATCCTTCGGATCCTCATGGCTTGCTTGGCCATCGCCATCCAGGCTTGTCATATTTTTCTCAAACTCTTTATTGCACATATCAACTTTAACCCTTGCTTCTTCCCATCACTATCCTTCTCTTGGGTCTTACATCGGTTAATGCCCAAGTCTCTAGAACGAGTGTGGAGGGACCCATACATTTCCATCGTTCGCCTTTTTCGTGCTTCACTTAGCCATTTTCATCTTAAAGTTGCTCGAATTAGCATTAACCTTTGCTTCCTCGCTGCTGTTGCTCGAATCAGTATTGACCTTTGCTTCCTCGCCGCCAGCTTCCATCTCTTGGGTCTTACATCGGTTAACGCCGAAGTCTCTAGAACTATTACGGGGAAAGGCTCTTCATGGCCATTCACCATCTTTGCCTTGACGTCATTTTCCATAACTATTCCTTCAAACTCATGGGCCTCGTACCCATCGATCCTTTTTATTGAGCAATCCTTTATTATGCTCCTCTCTTCGCCACATGTATTAGTTTCGACCTTCGGTTCTTCGCCATCACTTCCCGTCTCTTGGGTCTTACATCGGTTCTCAGACGCAATTGCCCAAGTCTCTGGAACAAGTGTGGAGAAAATTTGGTCGTCGTCATTGGCTGTGTTATCTTGGTCCTTCTCTTCCTTTTTGCCACCATCTGTCTCTTGGGTCTCATGTTGGTTCTCGGGCGCAACTGCCCAAGTCTCTAAATGAAGTGTTAGGAAAGTCTCCACATGACCATCCGCCATCGGCTTGTTCATAGCCATCTCCGACTTGATGTCGTTTTTCGTGGCGATCTCTTCAATCTCATGGGCCTCGCACCCATTGAACCTCTTGATCGAGCAAGCTTCGATTATCCTTCTCTCTTCATTGCATATATTCTTTTCGACCTTCGGCTCCTCACCAACACCTTCCGTCTCTTGGGTCTCACATTGGTTCTTTGATGCAACTACCCAAGTCTCTGGAGCATGTGTGGAGAAAATCCGGCCATGGTCATTGTCGACGCTTGTTATCTTGTTTAAAGTCACCTCCTCAATGTCATCTTTAGCGGCTAGATCGATGACGCATGTCGATCTTGTTGCATGCTTGCTTCACTGCAACCCAGTCCACCACAAGCCCGTTTGCTTGGGTATCATCTTCGAGGAGAGTCCCCAACTCTCATCTATCCTTCATGTCCACGGCTTTCAAGAAGTACAAAGTCTTGTCCTCCTCAAGCAGCATTTGGTCTGTGTTAGGGAGATGACTAAACATTTGGTCGAACTCGTCGTACACCCTCGAGGCGCTCATCTTCTTATTTTTCTTTTCTATCCACTTCATCAAAGCATGTCAAGTCATCCTCAACAAATCTTCTGTTGCGAACTCTGCTAGTATCGCTTTCTCGAACCCGGACCATGTTGTCTTCCCTTCTTGAAGCTCGATGATGCGCCTTTGGACATTGTTGGTGACCACTCTCTTGAAACTTGCGATTTGACGTGCTTCGGACACGTCCCTCTGATTCATCTCCCTTCTGTATGCATCAAGGAACTCCATAATGTTCCTTTTGTCAAATTGACCCTCGAGCTCAATGACATGGTCGACGGCCTTTCCCACGCTCGCATCGTTGTCTCGAGATCTCATCATTTGTTCGACGATCAACATCATCTTTTCGAACTCTCCCGCTTGATTGCTTGAGGACGCCATCTCCAAGTATCAGTCGATCCTCAATTTAATCCTTCCTACCGCCTCTTTCACGTCGGGTTCACCACTTAATTATGTCGTGAAAATCCGTTACTATGCACGAATCGTGAGGCGGAACCGCCAGGGTTTTGGACTGGAAGGACTTGAAGTACACACTAGCTTTAGCGAGAAAGGATTTAAGATAGATTGGGGGAGAGAGAGATTGAAATAAGATAGAACACTTGACTTTAGATTGAGAGAGAGACTAAGATTGAACTCTTGATTTTAGATTTGAAGAAAAAGATTAATACATCAATTGGATAACGAATTTTCTTCTTAATATTAATTTTGATATAAAGTACAAAGTTCTTGATAACAATCCCCTTTCATCTTTTTCCTCTCCTCTTTTATAGATGCCCTCATGCATTTGGGGGTACAAGACATGCATAAAATGCATGTTTGCCATTTGGCGCTCATGTATTACATGTGGTGCATGATAACCATGTCACTCATTTTAGCTCTCATGTATGAGAATTTACATGTAAAGTTATGATGATAAACATATAATTCCAAGAAAATGTGTTAGGTTAGTGGTAAGCTTATTGACTCTCAACTTGGAGGTGCAAGGTTCAAATCCTTACTTTCCCTCCTTGTATATATCTTTCCCTCCTTGTATATATGTATAAATATTTATTTATTTATTTACCTAGCCGCTGGATGTCGGTTGCCGGATGGTCGCCAGATCCCGGTTCCGTCGCCGGTTGCTGGTTGCCGGATGTCGGTTATCGTCCGGTCGCCGGATCCCGGTTCCGTTGTCAGATGCCGATTACTGTCTGGTTCTGCCGCTGGACGCCGGTTACGTTGCCCGTCGCCGGTCCGGTTTTGGTTGGCCAAAACCTTTGCAAGTAGCCAAGTCACACCTATTCATCCAATAGCTTAGTTCAAGTCACCTTGAACTCTCTATGCTCTACACATAGACACAAAGATAATAGCTTTTGCTCTACCTTATATATGGTGAGATCCTTATTTTCTATCTATGTGGGATATTTCATAGTTTTATTTTTCTCTTTTTCTTTTGCAAAACTTTATACCCACATAACTTGACACTTAGATGTCTGTTTCTTATGTAGTAAAAAGCATTTGAAAGCTCTTGAAGACCTCCATCTTCTCGTACCAAGATATTAAGATAATCTAAAATAATATCTTCACTAATATTGTTTTATATTATTCATACTCAATTTCGTATGTTTTATGCGATTTTCACACCATTGCCGAAAATCTTCACGATAGCGTTTTGAAGTGTTGATCTGGGAGTGACTTCGTCAGGCAATCGATGATGTTCACCTTGGTGTCGATCTTCTAGACTTCGAGTTTCTTCTCGGTCACGAGCTCCTAGATATGATGATATCGCACCTCAATGTGCTTTGTCTTCGCATGGTAGAAGAGATTTATGATGAGGTGTATTGCACTCTATGAGTCGCAATAGATGGTCAGTACTGGTTGGTCTATTTGGTTTGCAGTTCCGAAATCGGCAGACAATCCGTGCAGCCAGATCGCTTCCTTCGTTGCTTCCGACGTTGCTATGTACTCGGCTTCTGTGGTAGACAGAGCCGTGCACTCTGGAAGTTACTATTACCGGCCGGCAAAGGAGTCCAGAGTGGGAAACAGAGAGTTATTTAAGTAGTAGGAATGTGGTTGTAATTAAGCTATGAGTGTGGACGGATGGACCGGAATCGGTATGCTGTTCCGGATCCGGACCGATCCCGAACAGGTGCGGATGGCACCGTTTTGTAATACAGACCGGAAACTTATTTAAAGGCCCGGATACAATGTAATGAATAGCGGTTAATTAATAAAAGCTTAGCGTTGTTATCTCTCTGTGTTAATTGTCGTTCTGTCTTAATTGTTATATCTTACGCGTGTGATTATGAAAGACGATCATGCTAAGTAACTTAATTAAGTCGGAGTAAGCGTTGAGTCTAATCCGGTTGCCGTAACACCCTTTGGTGAAGTGTCTTCCGTAGACACCCTGTGTTAGGCCATTGTCCGGCCCTAAGAGTTAACACAATTTTTGGCGACCACGATTCCTGTTTTTGTAGCGAACGACAGCATGGATGGATGTCTAGATCAACGCACGACCTGGTTACAGATCGAACTCGACGCCTTGCCGAAAGGCAAAGGAGACGTGAGGCTTTCCAGCAAGCGGCGCAGGAAATTAGAGCGGATCGCTCATTTTCCAACGTAATCCCGAGAGTAGCGGAGGACTCCCTCTGGTTACAGCAAACATCGCACCCGGACGACGGCAGCAGCCTAAGCAGCCTCCGGGAAACCGAATCCCTTCTCCACGCGTTGGCAAACGGAGAAGGCGAAGCAGAAGCCTTTTCAGCATATGAATCAGACTCCGAAGGGGAATACAGCGTGCACACGAACTACCGTAGCAGCAACGAAACCCCGGGTGGACCGGAGGACGAAGGATTGGATACCTTACCGACACCGGAACCGGAAGTGCTAACGCTGGAACCCCCGGAACCAGCAGAGGAAGAGCGACCTTCGACACCGGAAGTCGAAGAGGAGAGGCTTCCGTCACCAAAAGAAGAGGAAAAACCACCGACACCGGAAACAAATCGGGAAAGACCACCGACGCCAGAGAAAATTCCGGAACGAGCACCAACACTGCCAGCCCGCACACCGATACCGGACGATGACATGCCGTTCCAGTACTCCAAGTATAGAGATGATCCGGACGTGGAAGCTCATGTGCACGCCTTTGAACAGACATGGGAAGCTAACCATGTGTCCCAGCGATTGACCCCGGAGGAAGAAGAACGCTCTAAGATAGCGGATTTTGGCGTCACATTGGAAGGACCGGCAGCAAGATGGCGCCGGACGCAGGACCCGTCTACCATCAACACCTTTGCAGATTTAAAAGCTAAATTCTTGCATTTTTTTCAAAAGGAGGTGGACCAGACCGTAATGGTAGGCTTATTTTATACCATCCGACAGGAGGCAGGGGAGAGCATTCCACAATTTGTCATCCGGTTTCAACGGATGCATAGTCAGCTTGCCCGCGCACCCCCGGAGGAGGAATTACGGACTATATTCCTAAACACGCTCCGGGAACCCCTACGCACGGTTTGCATGGTAATTGACTTCCACACAAGTACCATCGACCAGGTCATTGACCGGGTGAGAGAGATGGAAAAGACAAGTTCCTGGCTTACACTAGGAGCACTCCAACGAGCGTTACCGTCCGATGAAGACCTCCGGTTTCGGCAAGCAATACAGTGCACAACCTGCTTGAATTCCGGACACTCGGCTCTAGAATGCACTATGAGGATGCAATGTGTAATCTGTCAATCCAAGAGCCATACGACGGATAGGTGCGAGTATAATTTGTTGAACTGGCAAGCACCGCCCGTCCGACAAATTGAGCCACACAGCAGCCGGGATGAAGAAGACGAACGCTGGCGGCGAATGGACCGCGACCGACCGGCACAGGATGTCCGGTATAGCGATCGACGGGAGAATGATGTCCGGTACGGTGATCGACGGGATAACTATGACCGGCATGATCGGTACCGGGATTACAATAGCAGATACGAACATTACGACCGGGAGCACTCCCCCGAGTATCGTCAGCAACGGGAGGAATACGGCAGATATAACGGGCAACCCCGTCAAGAGTACCGCAATAAGAAGGGCTATAACAAAAAACGGCATTTTAAAAAAGGCGGCTACCCCCGGGATCCGGAACAAGGAGCTCCAAGCAGCTAACCGGTCCAAAACCCCGCGCGTACCGCAGGACCTGCCTCGGGTACAACAGACAATCCCGAATCTAGCAATACTCGGAAAGCCTACTACTACTACTGCCGACAGGAAGGCCATTATAGTAACCAATGCCCGGTGAAGAGCTATGAAAAACGACCGGCGGTAAATATGGTAGTCCCTGAGGTGGCAGATCTGCAGCAGGTGACCACAAGGTCGAAGGGCATGGCCAAGGAATGGGAGACGCAGGAGACCATCCAGAAACAAGCAACAGAATGGGTAAAGAAAGCAAACTAGCAGAATGTCACAAACTTACAGCGGCAAAAGGAGAACACCGGAGGGCTTGCCGGTGGTAGTCACTCCGAGAACGACACATGGCAGGCATTGCAAGAATGCCAGATTACGTTGCCACTAGGAAGACTCCTACAACTCGTGCCAAGATTCACGGAAGGACTGAAGACGGCCATGACGGCAGGAGAACCATCACCGGCACCGGTACTCTTCTTGAATCCGGAGGAGGGACCAACGGTGGTGGACACCAGTAGTCCGGTAATCACGGCCATTGTAAAAGGGAAAGAACTCCCCGACATAGTTATAGACGGAGGCTCTGGGGTGAATGTAATAAGCCTCCGGACGTGTGATGCCCTAGGAATCCATGAGTGGGAGCCGTGTCCGTTCTGGTTGCAGATGGTCGATACAAGCTTAGTGCGGCCAATAGGATTAATACGGAAATTAGAAGTCACCGTCGGCGGTCATACATTTCACATCTCGGCAGTAGTACTACAATTACAGGCACAAGGCGCATACCCGCTATTGCTGGGGCAGCCATGGTTGAAAACGGCACATATCAAACAGAATTGGAGGAAAAATATAATTACCTTCCGGCGAGGAAAAGCCAAGGTACGGGTACCAACACAACCAAGGACGAGCATTGGCAAGGAATGTACACCGTTGTATGCGGAATGCGTCAACATGCTAGAAGGGTTAGCTGACGAAGAAGAAGCTCAGTACTTGCAGGAAAACCCGAAAATCATACCCCTCTTCGAGATTGACATTGCCGAAGCAGTAGCACCATACTTACCGCAACCGAAAGAGGCTGAAGCAGAACCGGATAAAGACGCAATCCGGTTCGAGATGTACGGAGAGCCAAGTGTGATGAGCGAGGGTCGAATGTTATCATAATGTTGTTGTGTATGTGTAGGGGGCATAAATGTAATTGTGAGTCGATACGTATGTGAACACATGCACACGTGTGTGCATGTGGATGGATACAAGGAGGTATGAGTGAGTGTCCAGTATGAATGCTCTAGGGGGCTTACACCCCTTTGTATCTACCCCCTCTTGTACTATTTAACCCCCTTATGGGGAATGAATGATGAATGAACATTTTCTCTCTCAATCTCTCTCTCTTGTCATCTCTCTTTCTCTCTCTCTCCCCCTCAACGTTGAATCCCCTTGGGAGGGGGGTGGAGCCATTCTAGGCACCACCCCCCACCCCGCAATGCTTCTCAATGCACATGATCTCTCTCGCCATCAATCCATACTCTCCATCATCATCATAACCACCATGTCTATCTTTATCATGATTATCATCGTCCTTAACCCTAACCCTAAAACATATAACAGTTACGACCTCCATGATATTGCACCGCCACCATAGGTGAAGATGTAGCTTGATGTCGATTTCCGATTATCTGTGTTTCCAGCGTAGTCGGAATCGTTGTAGCCTTTGACTTCGGTTGATGTTGTCGAACCAAATGTCAAATGTGCATCTGTGGTTCCTTTCAGATACCTAAGGATGTGCTTGACGGCCTCCCAATGCTTCTTTCTTGGGTTTGACATGTACCGGTTGACCACCCGTACAGCATAGGCTAGGTTGGGTCGGGTCGCCACCATTGTATTCATGATACTTCCTACTGCCGATGCGTAGGGTATATTTCCATTAAGCTCTCTCTCCTTGTCCACATCAGGAGAGTCTCTATCCAATAGTGTGATCGACGTCGGAAGCGGTGTCGATGCTGGCTTCGCATTCTCCATGTTGAAGCGCTTTAGCACCTTGTGGATGTAGTCGGATTGGGAGAGTCGGAGTGTCCTGGTCATTCGATTTCGCTCTATCCTCATGCCCAATATGTGTCGGGCTTGTCCTAGTTCCTTCATCGCGAATTTTGCGTGAAGGCTCCACTTGAGCTTTCCAATCTTTGCTTGATTGCTCCCCTGCAATCATCATGTCATCGACATAAAGGATCAAATAGATCCTGGACTCGTCGGCCAGTTGCCGAACATACATGCATGGATCGGAGTTTGATCTGTTGTATCCAAGCTACCTTATGTGGGAGTCGAACTTCTGGTATCACATTCTCAGCGCTTGTTTGAGGCCATATAGACTTTTCTTTAGTCGACATACGAGGTGACTGTCCTCCCCCATCGCCGTGAAGCCTGCCGATTGAGACATGTATATGTCTTCTTCCATATCTCCATGTAGGAATGTCGTCTTTACGTCCATCTGTTCGAGCTCTAGGTCTTCTGTCGCTACGACTCCTAGTAGGAGTCGGAGGGTGGTCATCTTGACTACTGGTGAGAATATCTCGTCGTAGTCAACCCCGTATTCCTGTTTGAATCCTTTCGCGACAAGCCGAGCTTTGTACTTGGGTTTCTCTGAGTCGGATACATACTTGTATTGGAACACCCATTTGCAAGGCAGCGGCTTTCTTCCTGCTGGTAATTCGACCAGATCCCATGTCGGATTCTGATGAATCGAGTCCATTTCTGATTTCATGGCTTGCAGCCATGTTTCGGCGTCCGGTGCGGCCATAGCTTCGTCATACGTGCTTGGTTCGCCTACATCCGTGTAATTGACGTAGTCGAGGCGTGGTTGATAAAACTTTGTTTTCCTTCGAGCTCATCTAGATCTCTGGGTTCTGTAATATCTGGTTCGGATTCTTCGATCGGTTCTTTTTTATGATTGGCATTTGTTAAACCAGTTGAGTCATGAGTCATGTTCAGTATTCTGGCCCCGGTTTGGGATTTCGACGGTGTCTGATTGTTCTCCCCTGTGGTTGTCGTTGACTCGGTTTTGACTTGCCTCTTAGTGACTCTGCCTTTGTCGACTCTTGTCGATTCGGCTTTGTCTTTGAGTTCGACATTAGGACTTGTTGCCAATTTGGTGTTGGCAAGGAAGTTGGCAGTTTGTTGGAGTTCGACTGTTTGTCGAGTCTCCGATTCGGCCTGGTGGGTTATTCTTTCTATGATGACGTTTTCATCTTTGAAGGATACCTTCTTGCCCACTGTTTTCTGTTGGTTCCATTGAGAGAAGATGGAGTCTTCATTGAAGACTACATCATTGCTCCGGATCAATTTCCGGTTCTCACCTCGATCGTTTGGTTGATCCGTTCAACCACCCCATTCTGCATGGGTGTGTAAGGAACGGTCTTTTGATGCCGGATCCCTTTTTCGGACAGGTACTGTTTGAAGGCTCTGGAGGTGTACTCACCTCCGTTGTCGGATCAGAGTGTCTTCACTCTGTGTCCCGACTGGTTCTCCACTTCAGATATCCATCGAGTGAAGACCTTGAGCGCTTCATCTTTGGACTTGATGGAGTATGCCCAAACTTTCCATGTACAATCATCTACGAATGTGATGAAGTACCGGGAGCCTCCTAGTGATCGCTCTGGCATGGGCCCACATATGTCTGTGTGCACGAGCTCTAGGGGTTGTTGTACCGTCTCGTAGTGGAGAGAGTGCGGACTTTGGGTCTATTTCCCGTATCGACAATGCTCGGAGAAGTCCTTCTTTGCTTGGAGTTTCGGGATGTAGCCGACGGACATCAGCCGATCAAGCCTGGCTTGTGACATATGGCTGAGTCGGCCATGCCATAGTTCGGGTCGGTCTTTTCGGTTACGTTCACGCCCCCTTCAGGGTTGATCGCTATCAATGGGTACAGATTGTTGTGCTTGTACCCACTCTCAATTTTTAGGTTTCCCCGGCTGATCACCCATGTCGACTCGTGTAGAGTTGTTCGATACTCGTCTTTGGCTAACATAACGATGGAGACCAGACTCCTCTTTAGATCGGGTACGTGCCGAACTCGGTGTAGGGTTATTGTGTTTCCATTTGACAATTTGATGGGAACCTCTCCGGTTCCGGCTATCTTGCACTCCTGCCTGTTTCCTGGTCGGACTGTGCCGCTGGCGTCGACTGAATAGTTCGAGAACCATTCAACGTTGGGGGTCATGTGAAATGTGGCACCAGAGTCTAGTAGCCACGTGTGTGCAACTTGTACACTATAGAGGACTTCTCCGATCATTTCTCCGGATCGGGTGTCGGCAACAATGATCTGGTTGCCGACTGGAGAGTGGTCCGAGTCAGAACGTCCCCGATTCTACTCAGATCGCCGACCACTCTCTTTTCTTTTTATTGACCAGCAGTCGGAAACATTGTGAACAACTTTCCTGCAGTGTATGCAGTACTCATTTGTTCGGCCCATTTTCGACTTCGACCGTTGTCGATCTCCCCTCGTTCTCGATCGACTATATCGTCGACCGGTTCTATCGGCTTGTTCTTTCGGTCGACTCTGTCGGTTGAACGACTCAGTCAAGTGGTGGGCTTCTGCCGACTCGTCGATGGATAGTCCCATCGATTTTCGCTTGATGTCCTCTATGAGGACTTGGCCGGTTGTTTTGTCCAAATTCAGGATTGGTCGGCTATTGGCGTATGTCGTACAGAATAACTCCCAACCGCCGGCAAGCTCAATAGGAGGGCAAGGGCTTTCACTTCTTGTTCGAAGTTGATCCCTTGGGACAAGAGCTTTGACAACACCCGGCTGAAGGTGTTGATGTGGGAGGTTGTCGGATCGGTCTCTTTCATCTTCATGTTGAACAATTGTTTGATCAATATCAGTTTTGAAGATGCGGACTTGTTCTTATATACGGCCTGTAATTTCTCCCACAATGAGAACGCTATTGTCTGCCTTGCCATGTTGAAATAGACGTTTTCAACCAGATGCATTCGGATGGTGGAGCATGCTATTTCATCCATTGATCTCCACTCTTCTATTGTCATCGAAGCAGGCTTTTCATTATGCCGAATGGCTTCGACCTGTCTTCGGATAATCAGCACATCCTGCATCATCTCTTTCCACAGGGCAAAGTTTTTGCCGTCGAACTTTTTGATTTCAACTCTTGTTCCGGATGTTGAAGCCATATTCTTTCTATGGATTTGATGTTTTTGACATGGTCTTTTCTTTCAGTTTCTTCTTCTGTTATCTATTGCCACCGCACAGTAGAACACAGCTCTGATACCACTTGTTGGTTAATGTCGACAGTTATGCGGAAGTGTGTGTTTGAATCTTATGGCTATGAACAACAAACAACATACACACCGAAGATAGAGAAGGCAGATATAGACTTACACAGATACAAGCTTTAATGGAAAGCTTCTTATTTCTGTACAACGCGTTTCTCTCTCTCAGAGATTACAATGCTTTGCTCGTCGTCTTCTTTCTCGTCACTCATTACAATGTTAGGTATTCGCTTATATACTAAGCCCTAACTTATTAACGAGTTCACACTCGAACAGATACAACTTGGAAGGAGTCGTCCTTTTATGCCAACAGTTTCTTGACCCGCCAAGCCAATCGATTCGGCTCCTTCGAATCGAACGCCTCTTCTAAATCCGGTGCCTCCGATTCGTTCCAGCTCTTGTCTGAATTGACTGTCTCCAATTCATCCTCAATCTGTAGGCTCTTTACCCCATTATACCATGTCTGGTTTTTGGCCTTCTTCTTCCGGTCGACTCTGACCTTCTTGACTCTATTGCTGTCACCGCTTGTTCCAACTTGTTCGTATGTGCCGACTTGTTTGGATGTGCTGACTTCTTCAATCGACTCAGCTCCCTTTTTCCTCTTGTCTCCCCCATTTCGGTTTCCTTCTCTCCGGCACCTCGTCCGGTGCCATTACCTGCCTTTCTGGTTTTTGTTCCAGTTCTCCCCCTCATGTGCGGCATGTCGAGATGTTGACGACCAAGCATCTTCGAAAAACACTACAACTTGTCAGTTCCAAGGGCCTTGGTGAGGATGTCGGCAACCTGTCGATCCGTTTGGACATACCGGAGTTCGACTTCACTGCTCAAGACCCGCTCACGCACAAAGTGATAATGTACTTCTATGTGCTTTGTCTAAACATGGAACACAAGGTTCTTGGCTAGCTGCATGCTGCGTATGTTGCCATAGTAGGTCGGGATCGGAGTCGGTACATTGATCTGGAGGTTTTGCAGCAGCCGCCATGGCCAGATGGCTTCACAAGTGGCAATGGTAGCGCCTTGATACTCAACCTCAGTGCTCGAAAGAACCACTGTCGGCTTCTTCTTGTTGCTCTACGCAATAGTCGTGCTACCAAGAGAAAACATATAATCGGAAGTGGGCCGACGATTCGATGCATTACCAGCCTAGTCGACATCCGTATATCAGACTACCTTTTCAGTTATACTGTGTCGGTATAATAGTCCCCAATCGTTAGTGCCGCTAACTTACCTCAGTGTTCGGTGCACGCACTGAAGGTGCTCCATGGTTGGCTTCTGCATGAATTGACTGATCGCTCCGAACAAATAGCTAATGTCGGGTCAGGGGATCATTAAATAAATAAGGCTTATGACAATTTGTCGGAACCATGTCTCGTTGCAGGCTGATCCGGAGTCCGGATGGAGCTTGAGATTCCGGTCCAATGGTGTGGAGATGGATCGGCAATCTGTCATGCCGAATTGGTATAGCATATTCAACACATAATGGCGTTGATATAACAATATGTTGTCGGGGGTATGGATCACTTCAATCCCAAGGAGGTAATGAAGGTCCCCCATGTCCTTCATTTCGAATGCATCCGACAACTAAGACTTTATTCGGCCGATTTCAGCAAGTCCGAGTCCGGTGATGACTAGATCATCCACATATAACAGGATACATATCGTACTATCCAGATCTTTCCAGATGAACAGGGAAGAGTCCGACTTCAAGGCTGCAAACCTTATCCTATGCAACTGTTGCGTGATCTTTGAATTCCAAGCACGGGGGGCTTGCTTCAGTTTGTAAAGGAACTTTTTGAGTCAGCACACTATCGACTTGTTCATCTTCGATTGAAAACCAAGGGGTTGGATCATGTAGACCTGTTCTTTAAGGTCACCCTAAAGAAACGCATTCTTCACATCCATTTGGTGAAGATGCCATCCCCTTGCCGTAGCAATTGCTAGCACCACACGAACTATCGTCATCTTCACTACCGGAGCGAAGGTCTCATAGTAGTTGATTCCATGGGTCTGCGCATATTCTTTCGCCACTAACCGGGCCTTGTACCGGTTGACCGAACCGTCGGCATTGTATTTCACCTTGAACACCCATTTGCAGCCGATCGGTTTGCAGTGTCAAGGAGGGTCCACCAGGTCCCATGTGTCATCGGCATCGAGTGCCTTCATCTCTTCCTCCATTGTGGCATGTCAATTCACGTCTTTTGCCGCCTCTGTGTAGATCTCCAACTCACGGACTTCCGCTACCTTTGTCATTGTTGAGAGATCAAGCTCAACTTAGTTTAGCTAGTTAGTCAACCATGTAACTTCGTAGTTACCTAGATAGAATCTAGTTAGAAGTGTTGATTATAACGCCTTAAATAGGACCTTGTACTTGAGTGGGATATTCTAGATCCTCCACTCCTAAGTACATTTAATATAGGACTTACACCTTAGTACCTATATTCTACTCACACATGTGCACCTTTGCACATGAGATGTATATATACCGCATTGTGGGTATTTTTGTATTTGATGATGATGATGATGATAATGCTAATTTAATATAGTTACTCATCCCCCATCTTGAGTTGTTCATAAGTGTATCTCTCTCTCTTTCTCTCTCTCTCTCTCTCTCTCTCTCTCTCTCTCTCTCTCTCTCTCTCTCTCTCTCTCTCTCTCTCTCTCTCTCTCTCTCTCTCTTCCTCTCACACACATACACACACATATCACTTAATCTTCCGCTTAACTTAATCACATAGTTAGGCACTAATTAACCCTTTCTTAATTACTTACCTAATTCTTAACATGGTATCGGAGTGTGTGGTTTAGAAAATCCACTAAGCCCACCCGACTCCGTGATTGTGTGTTCGAGATGCCGACGACAACCGCTACGTAGCACGTGTATGTGATCAAAGGAAGAAAAGCAAAAGAAGAGAAGACACTACAATCAACATGAACACACAAATGGGTAGCTCGCTCCTTAGTGAAAAGCTAGACCAGAGCAATTATTCATCTTGGGAGTACAAGATGACCCAATACCTCGTCGGCCAAGGGTATTGGAGCTACATTCACGGCGCACTCGAAAACAAGCCCAACATCACAAATGCCAACTACCCAACGTGGGAGAAAGGAGCGAGTTGGGTAATGTATTGCTTGGCAACATGTGTCCACGACCACATGCTTAGCCACATTTGAGATGCCAAGATGCCTAAAGAGGCGTGGGAGAAATTAAAGAAAATGTTCGCCGCCAAAATGACTGCTCGAAAGCTTCAACTCCGACAAGAGTTGAACAACATTCGGCAAAAAGACATGTCTATGTCAGACTACACCGCCAAGATCAAGAGCATTTGCAACTCGCTTGGCTCCATCAAAATAAATGTCGACGAAGACAACATGGTTCAAGTATGCTTGGGCGGCCTCATACAACGATTCGATCCATTACGGACGAGAATCTTGGCGAGAGAAAACCCTCCTTCATTGTTCGACCTCCAATCAATGCTATTGGTGAAAGAGAACCACGTCCGAACCAAAAGCAAGACGTCGGAAGGACAAATGTTCTTCTCCAATTCGGACGATGGTCGACGAGGAGGTCACAGCGGTAGACGAGGTCAATTCAACCCATCACACGAAGGGATCTCAAACCCTCATGGAAGCCATCAAGGAACCTTCGGAAGAAGGGGGAGCTTCCACGCCGAACATGGTCGGCAAATGAGGCCCTCAACTTGCAATTATTGCGGCAAAATCTGCCACTACGAGGCGGAGTGTCGGAGAAAGAGAAGTGAGTCAGCTTCAACAAGTCGACAACTCACAAACTACGCATCGAACTCCGACTACGACAATCGTTGCGAAATGTTCACGAATCATGCATCGAATTCCGACTACGACGATTGTAGTGAAATGTTTACAAATTACGCCACAAATTCCGACTACGGTGACCGTGGCGGAATGTTCGTAATGAGGCATAGAGCAAACTCTCTGACGGCCTCCAACTCCGCAAGCACCTCCAATTCGGAAGACGTGTGGTTCGTCATTTCCGCATCTCACATCACATGACATCCCACAAAGAGTGGTTCAATGACTTGCATACACCAAATCGACCCGGCTACGTAGAGACGGGAGGCGACACCACGCATCCCATTCGGCACATCGACAACGTTCCATTCGGCAATGATGGCAAGAACAATTGCATCAAGAATGTCTTGCATGTGCCCACGATAACGAAGAATTTGGTCTCGGTAGGCCAAATTGTGGAGCAAGGAATGGAAGTTCGCTTCAACAAAGAAGGATGGTTCATCGAGAAATATGGTTGACTCATAGCGAAGGGGCAGAGAGATGACCAAATGTTCATCCTCGATTCGAACGAGGTGAAATCAGCAATGTACACTAAAAGTCTCAAAACCGAGACAAGCATCGAGTTGTGGCACAAGAGAATCGGCCACATAAACCTCCAACAGCTCCGAGCTATGCAAACAAAGGGAGTTGTCATCGGACTTCCGACCTTCCAGTTGAAACGCGTTGACCGAGTATGCGAAGCGTGTCAACCGAGTATGCACCGGAGACAACTTCGACTCCGACTCCGCTCGACCCGGAATCCGCCGAACAAGAGGTAGAAGATGGAGATCGCTTCGAACACATGTTGGAAGAAAGCCCGATTACGGCAAGGCCTAGTGGGCCAAAAGAGCCCCCACATGACCCAAGCATGTTGCAGCCAAGTACGAACTTGGACAAAGGCAAAGGTAAGATGCCTGAATACAAAGTCCACCACCCCGACAACAATGATTTGGATGGATCGGCTCCCTCACTAGACAGTGAGTTTGGTGTACCCATCATGCGTACACCTGGAGTAAAGACGATGCTCACATTGGTGAGCGAAAAACTTTGACGCTCTTCTAGAGAGAAGAATCTCGTCACTCAGCTCGGCTACAACGAGTATATGGCCCATCATTACGCCTTCGCGATGAAGGTAGCAGCCGAACAAGAGCCCAAGAGTTCCACCAAAGTGGCTCGTAACCCATGATGGGTGGAAGTAGTCGACCTTTTCCCACACACTACAAGCCTTCGTCACTGGCTTGAGGGGGAGGAACCGAAACTGCCACAAAAACGTCGACGCCGAAAAAAACAATACCGGCCATCCAAAGCTGAAGTCGATTCAACGAATCGAAGATCCGAACGTCGAAAGCCAAAGCGGACATCGGATGCCCCGTACTTGAGCTTGAGGGGGCGTGTTGAGAGATCAAGCTCAACTTAGTTTAGCTAGTTAGTCAACCATGTAACTTCGTAGTTACCTAGATAGAATCTAGTTAGAAGTGTTGACTATAACGCCTTAAATAGGACCTTGTACTTGAGTGGGATATTCTAGATCCTCCACTCCTAAGTACATTTAATATAGGACTTACACCTTAGTACCTATATTCTACTCACACATGTGCACCTTTGCACATGAGATGTATATATACCTCATTGTGGGTATTTTTGTATTTGATGATGATAATGATGATAATGCTAATTTAATATAGTTACTCATCCCCCATCTTGAGTTGTTCATAAGTGTATCTCTCTCTCTCTCTCTCTCTCTCTCTCTCTCTCACACACACACACACACACATATCACTTAATCTTCCGCTTAACTTAATCACATAATTAGGCACTAATTAACCCTTAATTACTTACCTAATTCTTAACAGTCATGTACGTATAATGATGGGCCATGTACTCATTATACCCATACCAATTGACAAGGTTCTTTGGCGGGTTGATCGGTGTAACTTCTCGTTAGCCGATTTCAAGGCCCTCTTGACCGGTTCGGACTTCGTTCCCGGAGGTCCATCTTTGTTCTTTCCAGAGTCGGCCTTGCTCCAATCCGACTCTTCTCTTCCGATATCATACTCCCACATCTTCTTCTTCCCCTTCTCTTTGCGTGTGAACCGTCTCCATGTTTCCTTACGTTGGGAGAGCACAGTTGAGTCTTCGTTGCTCACTGGCTCATCATCGTGCTGGTTATTCCGACTGAGCTCTTCATTCGGCGCGCTCAGTCGGAATGAGATCAGACTCTCATCTAGAGTACTGAATCCTCCTCCTCCTTCCGCCCAGATCATTTCGGGCTCATTGTCCTCATCTTCCGGAATCAGGTCGGAGTCGGTAGAGTGTACCATGATGCCAAGTCGTCAAACTCGACATCTCGGCTTACTCAAACTGTCTTTGTCCGAGGGTTGTAGCACTTGTACCCCTTCTACTCATGAGAGTAGCTGACCAATATGCACTTCTCCGACTTTGGGTCCAACTTCCTCCGCTTCTCATCCGGTACATGCACATAGGCAATGCTACCGAATATCTTAAGGTACCTTAAATTCGGCTTGCGCCCGGAATATAGCTCATGTGCTGACACCTTATCCCCGATCCAGTTTTGGATGTAAACGACCATTTAGCCCAGTAGGACTTGGGCATGCTCTTCTCTTCCACCATTGCCCATGCTGCCTCAACGATCGACTGGTCCTTTCTTTCGGCCACACCGTTTTGTTCTTGTGTGTATCAGAAGTTGAATTCCCTCCGAATTCCTTTATGTTGCAAATAACTGTTGAACTGCCTAGAAAAGTATTCTTTTCCGCCATCCGACCGCAGACACTTGATCTTTCTCTCTGTTTCCAGTTCAACAAGACTTTGTAGGTTCCGGAAACAGTCGAAGACATCGCTTTTCTTCTCAATGAGAAAGATCCACGTGTGCCGGCTATAGTCGTCGATGAAGGAGACGAAGTATCGGCTCCTGCTAAGACTATCGGCTTCACAAATTTGGGCCTTCCGGCCACTAAATTTTGGCAATCCGAAAACAACATGTTTCGATTGTAGGTCTTGAAGCCTCTGATAGTTGACGTGGCCAATCCGCTTGTGCCATAAGTCAATATCCGACTCAACCTTTTGACCCTTTGCAAATAAAGCGGTGCCAACGTAATTGTTGTCAAGGATGAACATCCTCCCGTCCCGGCGCCCTTGCATGATGACTTGGCCCTCTTCCTCGATGAAGCACCCGAGGTGCGTAAACCGCACCTGCATCCTCTGGTTGATGATCTACCCGACCAAGACCAGGTTCTTTGTGATTGTTGGGGCGTGAATCACATTCATAAGCTTCCCTTTTTGTCCGTTCTTTCTTCGATCTGTTCTCTTTTCTAGAAGTTAGGTTTTTTCTTTGTTCTACTTCAGCTTTCTGTCGGTAGTAGAGGATTCTCAACCCTCACGCTCTAGTACCATGGAAAGAATTATGTGCGAAAGCTTGAAGACTTAACCGACTTCACCGGATGTTAACAAAGAATATACACAAGTTTAATGGAAGCTTCAAACCACACACAGAAGAGTACATGCGAGAGAGAGAGAGAGAGAGAGAGAGAGAGAAAGAAAGAAAGAAAGAAAGAAAGAAAGATATATTAACGTCTTCTAAGGCCAAATTTGGCCCATGAGACAATTGGTTTACAACAAAAGAGTATTTATCCAATTATCATAACTAAAATAAAATTAAGTAAAAAATAGAACTTAAACTAAAAGAGTTCTAGTAGTGTACAATATGTAGTATACTCGAAAGTGACGATACACTAAGCCTAATTTTATTTCCACCCAAGCCTCTCGAAAAGAAGTGGGGGGTCAAAGGGTCTTGATGTGGGTTCCAATGTAGAGAGTGCCCTAGCCATGGCTTCTAGGCAGTGTAGCTCATGTTCCCTTATTTTCAATATTGCTTCCACATCACGTCGAGTTGCTTTGAAACCCGGCACCCGAGGACGTCTGGTTCTTCTCTGGTTTTCTGCCTCATCAATGGAAAGGCCGAGTGGTGCAAGTGTGTCGGCATTCGTTGTCTCCTCATGTTCCTGAAAACTTCATTTGTTACATGTTCGTGATCATTAGCAACATTATTGTCAACATTTTGTAACTTATTCTCTCTGTGTTGTTTTAGCTCTAGAATGTATTTGCCTAATTTCTTTATATCTAGAGTATCTAATAGTTTGGGGAGGGTGGGAGACGAACCAAGTATGTCTTGGTATTTTGCCCTTATCTCGGCATAGGTTGGACACTTGCATGTAAAGTGGTACTCATCCTCTATCTCTATGTGACATAACCTACATATCCTTTCCTCCCTAGGGACTCCACTAGTACGGCCATTCTCAATCTCAAGTTGGTGAGATGATATTCTAAGTTGTCCAATGGCAACCCTTAGTGCATGTGGTAAGAATACATCTAGATATTTTGGCCGCATGATAAAACTTAACTCAAAGAAGTGCATGAAGTGTTTCTTATAGTACAACATTTTAGATGGGAGTGGCTCTAGTGGCGTGATCCATTTACACCGAGTGTAAATTTGCCATATTTCTTGGCGTATTACTTTATTGCGGTCCTCATGAGAGATTAAAGTGTTATCACTCGTGTGGTTGTACCTAAGGGGAGGTAGGTTATTAATGTCTAGACCATTCGCAAGAAGCCAACTCACCATCATGCCATACCATGAGCTAGTATAGCCGGACTCATACAATGATCGAGAGGCCTTAAAGGCTTGATGAGATATTCTATCATGTGGTTGGCTATGTATCCTGTGAATGAAGACTACAAGTTGAAAAAGTGCCTCTACTATCATTGGGGGTAACGTGAACTTAGCCCTAATAATGTCATGTGGTACAATCGATTTGCTTCGGAGTTGGCGTGATAGCATCATCACCAATGGTCTCTCTAATTGTGTCCACATGAAAGATGGTAATCCTGGAGCCCAAACCGTTGATGCATACATGAGGGAGGGGGTCACTAATGAGTCAAAGAGCCACCCTTTAGTCCGTGGCTCTTGAAAGTGTGCTTGGTGGCATTGTCTCTCTAAGAGTGAGAGGGATGCATGTCCTCTCGTGAGTCTATCCTTCGCTGCCTGTGTCATCGAAAATTTACCTAGCGGGCACTAAAAGTGACTCCGAGATAGACGTATGATCCAACCACCTCGACTAGGCTATGGGAGATAGTTAGGTGACACTTAGCTCTAACTTGGGCCGATGTGTGGAAGATAAGGACTTTCGTTTTCCCTAGATTCACTACCAATCCTCGTTGTACACAAAAGTCATCTAAGGCATTAAGGTGCCTTAGTAGGTCGTGTTCGGATTCAGAGAGCAAAACTATGTCATCCGTATAGAGCAAGATACGAACCTGCGTATCCCCAAGGACCACTCCGGTGCCTCCCTCACGAGCAATAAAATCTGTGATCTCATCAATGTAGATCCCAAAAAGCGTCGGTGATAGGGGGCAACCTTGTTTTACACCAATAGTGCTAGTGAAACGATTAGATAGGCCACCTGGGCATCGGACACACCCGGACACTTGTTCATATAGTGCGTAGATGGCCCATACCATATCATCTGGTATCCTCAAGCTTTTAAGTCTATCAAACAACCGCTCTCTAGGGACTGTGTCAAAGGCTTTGCGGAAGTCCACAAAACAACAGTATAATTTCTTCTTGCGAGCCTTAGTTTGGTCAATTAGGCATCGAAGTGTGAAGATATGATCAATAGTGGAGAAGGCTCGTCTAAAGCCAGCTTGTTCAGGTGCACGAAGGTTTAGGGTCTCCATATAGTCGCTAAGCTCTGCTTCCATTACTGCACCATATAACTTAGCAAGGGTATGGCCTATCATAATGGTCCTATATGTATTTGGGTCCATGGGGTTCCCCCCTTTATGTATGGGGGCCACTGTATTCATAGTCCACTGTGGTGGAAAACCCTCCGCAAGGGCACGATTGAAGATTAGAGTTAGCAAGGGAGCTAGGCACTCTCTCGCATATATAATGTGTTCTGCTCGCAATCTTGTGTGGTCCATGGACTTCCTATGTTGTAATTTATTTATGACTTTCACAACCCTAGAGGTCGTGAAAAGTGTCCCCGTGGTAGGCCAGGGTGTGGAAGGCATTGGAATGGGTGGTTGGTTTGGGATTTGGTAAAGTCTCTCTGTATATGTGTGCCAAGTTTCGGGATCTTCGATGGGTGTTTGTGGTCTTGGCTCCCGTAGTCTCTTCCATGCCGTGGCGCAATCGCTACTCATGAGCATATGGTAGAGTTCCCAGTATTGGGATGCCTCCCACGCTCATCTCTTACGACGTGTCATCTTACGCATTTCTTTGCGGGCTTGTATGGAGGTAATACTACCATTGAGTTGCGATACTGTAAGTTGTCTATGTAAGTCCCTACAATCCTCGTCATACCATTTATTTTGTGGCATTGATCCTGATCTACCTTGATTTGAGTGTTTTGTATATGGGAAACTGCTAGCTGCTGCGGAGTGAAGGATGTGTGTGAGTTTTGTACTAAGGCTTTCTAACGGTAGGGAGGGATCAAGGGAGGGGAGATGGCCCTGAACATGTTGAGAGTATATGTCAGAGAGCTCATGTGTGAAATGTATTGTGGTGTGATGGCATGGTTGACTAGACTTGGTGACCTTAGAGATATCACATTTTAGCTCGAAGTATAAGAAACTATGGTCTGCGCCAATAGGGCATGGGGCCACTCGGAAGGAGTTAATCATGTGGGTAGCTTCAGGGCACCCTATTAGATAGTCAACTGTGCTTTCCCCTCCTCCATGTGGGAAACATGTGAGCTCTTCCGAGCCCGGCCACTTAGCTAAACCATTATATATGACCATCCGGTGCCGACTGCCAAGTTCGAGCAGATGATGGCCAAAGCTCGTGGCGTCCGCGCCTTGATCCTTTGATCTACGTGTGGTGCCTATGTCTAAAGGATCAACATTTACCATTTCTAGGTTTCTATTCATCTGAAATATTGTGCATTGTCGGGATTGGGTTCTCACATTGAAGTCTCCTACAAGAAATACTTCTCCTTGGGAAGAATATCGGGTTATGTCATCCGATAGGGGTTCGTATGAAGAAGGCCCATGTGGCATTCCTTCATCAACTAATCTCGTCAAGCCACCAATATTATAACGGGATCCTTTTGGGGGAAAGTAACAAATGGCGAAAAATATTGCCTGGTCTTTGCTTGTGGAGACTTTCACCCACATAAAACGAGCTTATGGGTCTATCTTTATTATTTCTATCCTATTATGTAGCTCTCTACGAAATAGTATCGCGACACCTCCAGATCCCCTAGTAGTGTGTCGACGTGAGGTTTGTCTAAAAGCGGACTCCCAACGGAATCCTTCGACCCGTGGGAGTCCTCTATTTGGGCTCTGATGTGTTTCTACCAAGAAAAGTATATCAGATACCTTTAGTATCTCCTTTAGGCGGCCAGGGTGTGCCCAGAGTGCGCCATTACAATTCCATAGAGTCATCCTAAGTGCATTTTCTGTCACATGGGCCACACGCCGTCAATTAGTAGTGCGATCATGTTGAGAATCGACGCTCCGATTCACCTTCACCTCTCGGCCACAACCAAGGAAATACACGAATCGTTGTTGCAGAAAAGTGGGAAATACAGAGAAAGACACGATAACACAGGGATTAACGTGGAAAACCCTATACGGGAAAAACCACGGGAGTCCTCAAACTCCAACTATCACTATGAACAGGGATGTACACTGGTGAAGCTACAAGGCAACGACCTTGAGCTCACTGTCTTCGCCACAGGCGGCGGTAATACACAGAGGCAACAACCTCTTCGTCTCTCTCTCTCTCTCTATCTCTCTCGGCTGCTCTCACTTCGCATAAAAATGAGCAACAACAAAAAAACTGTTTGCCCTAAGTCATATTTATACACATATGACTTTCGGGCTATTTACAAATGTAGCCTCAAGGGCTCTTGGCAAACATATTCACAAATGTGTCCCCGCATCCGGATCTCTCTCCGGGTACATTCGGCATCCGGCTCCGTAGCCGGGGTCTTCATCATCCGGCTCCGTAGCCGGGGTCTTCATCATCCGTCTCCATACCGGGTACTCTTCACATCCGGAGAGTGCGCTCACCGGGCCTGTATCTTCATCCGGTTCCGTAACCGTAACCGGGCTTGCCGTCATTCTCTCCGGACATCCCATCCGGAGGGACCGATATCCCAACAAACTCCCCCTTCACTTCGGCATGGGATGTCGCTCCAATCTGATCCTCTTCCGGCATGCTTCCAGCTTGTCGGGTGTGAGCACCTTGGTCAGCATATCCGACCCGTTCTCGTCCGTGTGGATCTTTGTCAGCACGAACTCCTGGTCTTCTATCCTTTCCCGGATCCAGTGATATCTTCGCTGGATGTGTTTCGTCCGGGAATGATAGGCCGCGTTCTTTGCAAGGTGGATGGCACTCTGACTATCGCAGTAGAGTCGGTACTCCTCCTGCCGGATCCCGAGCTCTCTAATGAAGTCCTTCATCCATATTATTTCCTTGCCGGCTTCAACAGCCGCCATGTACTCCACCTCCGTGGTTGACAACGCAACCGTCTTCTGCAGCCTCGACTGCCACGAAACAGCTCCCCCTGCATACGTCATCACATACCCTGATGTGGACCGGCTGGTATCTGCATCAGCCGACATATCCGAATCGGTAAAGCCGTCAAGTTCGGGCTTACCGGAGCCGAATCGGAGGCACACGTTTGCCGTGCCCTTCAGGTATCGGAGTATCCACTTGACCGCGTTCCAATGCTCTTTGCCGGGATTGCTCATGTACCGGCTCACCACTCCGACTGCATATCCTATGTCCGGTCTCGTACACACCATGGCGTACATCAAGCTCCCGACGGCTGAGGCATACGGCACTTTCATCATATCCTCCTTTTTAGCCTTTGTCTTGGGACTTTGCTTGTTGGACAGCTTGCAGTTTGCCGGGAGAGTCGACCCGACTGGTCTTGCTTCCGACATGTTGAACCGTTGAAGCACCTTTGTCACATACTTCTCCTGTGACAGCCACAACTGCTTCTTCTTCCGGTCTCGGATGATGTGCATCCCTAGTATTTGCCTCGCCGGACCCAGGTCTTTCATTGAGAAGGTTCGGTGGAGAGCCTTCTTCAGCATCCGTATCTTGACCTGGTCCCGTCCGACGATCAACATGTCGTCCACGTACAGGAGGAGTATTAGAGAGTCTCCTCCGTCGAACTTCTTCACAAACACGCAGTGGTCGGACTGCGTTTTGTGGTACCCTTCGTCGGTCATGAAAGAGTCGAACTTCCGGTACCATTGCCGGGGAGCCTGCTTCAGTCCATAAAGGCTCTTCTTCAACCGGCATACCAAGTGCTCCTTCTCTTTCTTCTCGAATCCTTCCGGTTGCTGCATGTATATTTCTTCTTCGAGGTCACCGTGAAGGAATGCCGTCTTCACGTCCATCTGTTCTACCTCGAGGTCCATGCTTGCCGCTATGCTCAGCACCGTCCGGATGGAGGTCATCTTCACTACCGGGGCAAATATCTCGTCGAAGTCGACGCCCTTCTTCTGCTGGAACCCCTTCACCACGATCTTGGCTTTGTATCTCGGGGGGTTTCCGGCATCTCCCGGTTTCAGCTTGAACACCCACTTGTTACGGAGTGCCCGTTTTCCTTTCGGCAACTCCACAAGTTCATATGTGTGGTTCTCATACAGGGAATCCATCTCCTCCTGCATGGCACTTAACCACCTGCAGCTATGAGTGTCATGCTTCGCTTCTTCAAAGCTCTCCGGCTCCCCCTCGTCGGTTAGTAGCACGTGCTCTGTTTCTGGAAATCTCCGGGGGGCCCTTCTCTCTCTTAGAGGATATCTCCGTTCCGGAGCTTCGGTAACCGGTTCTTCCGATTCTTCTTCATCCGAATCCATTTCGGGATCGGGGCCGGTTCCGGTATCATTTTCATCTTCTTCGGCCGGTTCTGATTCTTCACCGTCTTCGGCCGGATCTTCGAGTGTTAACCGGTCCCTTGCCGGTCGGGACTGCTCCTCGTAGGGTTGATCCTCACCGGTCGACTTGGAGCTCTTCATCTTCTTCTCCGACTCCCAGTCGGCGAGTGTCTTGTCCTCCATGAAGATGATGTCTCGACTCCTGAATATCTTCTTGTCGACCGGGTCCCATACTCGGTAGCCGAACTCGTCGTCGCCGTAACCAAGGAATATGCATGGCCGGGTCTTTGGATCTAGCTTTCCTCTCCGGTCCTTTGCCACATGCACATATGCGAGACACCCGAATACCTTCAGATGCCGGTAGGACACTTCCTTACCGGTCCACACTCTCTGTGGCGTGTCTCCATCCAGAGGTACTGAGGGTGATCTATTTATCACATATGTCGCCGTCGACATTGCCTCAGCCCAAAATCCCTTGGGTAATTTCGCATGCGCCAGCATACTCCGGACCCTCTCCATTATGGTCCGGTTCATCCTCTCGGCCAGCCCGTTCAGTTCCGGCGTCTTCGGCACTGTAAACTCGAGCCGGATTCCCTTCGAACGGCAATACTCCTCAAATTGCCCTCGGTATTCTCCTCCGTTATCCGCTCGTATCGCTTTCAGCTTCTTGCCGGATTCTCTTTCCACTCTCGCGTGGAGTTCTTTGAAGACGGACAATACTTGGTCCTTTGTCTTCAGCGGTGCCGTCCACAGCTTCCGGCTGTGATCATCTATGAATGTTACGAAGTACTGGGCTCCGCCATGTGACTTCGTTTCTACCTGACACACATCAGAGTGCACCAATTCCAATGGTGCGCTACGTCTCGTCGGTGGCCTTGAGTGGAAGGAGGTTCGGTTCTGCTTACCGGCCAGGCAATCGGTGCACTTCTCCAGGTGCACATGCTTCACTGGAATGAGGTTGTCATCTGCAAGCCTCTTCATCCCCTTCTCACTCATGTGGCACAGTCTCTTGTGCCACAGCTCACCGGCAGTGTCGGCTGCCACGTTCAGCTCTTCCGGACATAACCGGGCATTCATCAGGTACAACGTGTTAACTTTCCGGGCCCGAGCCACTATCAGACTCCCCTTGCTGAACTTCATTACGCCGTTCCGGATGCTACCTGTGTAGCCTTCATCATCTAGCCTCCCGGCCGAAATCAGGTTCAATCGAACCTCCGGAACGTGTCGGACATCCTTCAGCAGCATTTTGCATCCGGTCGAGGTTGTTAACCACACGTCTCCTATGCCGGCAATCCGGCACGTACCTTCATTTCCCATCCGAACGCAGCCATGCTCACCGGCTGTGTAGGATGAGAAGTATCTTCTCTCCGGGGTCAGGTGGAACGATGCTCCGGAATCGACCACCCAGGTCGTCTCATCGCCGGCAATGTTTAGTTCACCTTCTTCGGTGATGAGCATGATCTCCTCTTCACTTGCCGCGAGTGCCGTCGTTCCTTTCCGGTCCTGCCCTCGCCGATCCGGACCTCTCCGGTCCGTGGCTCCCCGGTATGCACCGTTTCGCTCCGGTGACTTCTTCGAATCGGTACCGTCGGTTCCGTCGTCTTTTCGGTAATGCCGACAGTTCTTCCGGAAGTGCCCCGGCTTCCCACAGTGGAAGCATGTGGGCCTTCCTCTTGACTGCGACCGGGTCCCCGACTTCTCCCGTCTTTGCGGACTCCGGTTCCATTGTCTTCCCCGTTCCGATTCGGTAAGCAGCGCCTTCGAGTCGGAGACCGGTTCTTTATCTCTCCGACGCGCTTCTTCGTTTAAAATACTTGTCTTTACCGTTTGTAGGGACAAGTTATCTTCGGTGCAGGAGGTGCTGAGAGTCACCACCAAGTTCTCCCAGCTTTCCGGCAATGTACACATCAGAATGATGGCTTGCATTGCATCCTCCAACGGGAACTTGATCGCCGCAAGCTGGTTCACGAATCCCATGAACGTGCTTACGTGTTCCACCATACTCTCGCCGTCCCGGTACTTGAGGTTCACTATCTTCCTCATCAGGGAGGTCCGGTTCAACGCATTCTTCCTCTCGTAGAGGCCCGACAGCTTCCGCCACATCTCATATGCGTTGATGTCGTTCACCACATGTTGTAGAATGCTCACGTCGACGTATTGCCGAATGGTTGCAACGGCTTTCCGGTTCAGAAGCCTCCATTCCGACTCAAGTACCCCCTTCGGTATTTCCGACCTGTCAATCGGTTCGTACAAGTCCCGAACAATCAGAAGATCCTCCATCTTGATCTTCCAATCGGCGTAGTTCTGCGCATTCAGCACCATCATCCCCGGCTGCCCGCTGGCGCCGCCTTCCATTTTCTGCAGCAGTTCGCTCTGATACCACTTTGTTGAGAATCGACGCTCCGATTCACCTTCACCTCTCGGCCACAACCAAGGAAATACACGAATCGTTGTTGCAGAAAAGTGGGAAATACAGAGAAAGACACGATAACACAGGGATTAACGTGGAAAACCCTATACGGGAAAAACCACGGGAGTCCTCAAACTCCAACTATCACTATGAACAGGGATGTACACTGGTGAAGCTACAAGGCAACGACCTTGAGCTCACTGTCTTCGCCACAGGCGGCGGTAATACACAGAGGCAACAACCTCTTCGTCTCTCTCTCTCTCTCTCTCTCTCTCGGCTGCTCTCACTTCGCATAAAAATGAGCAACAACAAAAAAACTGTTTGCCCTAAGTCATATTTATACACATATGACTTTCGGGCTATTTACAAATGTAGCCTCAAGGGCTCTTGGCAAACATATTCACAAATGTGTCCCCGCATCCGGATCTCTCTCCGGGTACATTCGGCATCCGGCTCCGTAGCCGGGGTCTTCATCATCCGGCTCCGTAGCCGGGGTCTTCATCATCCGTCTCCATACCGGGTACTCTTCACATCCGGAGAGTGCGCTCACCGGGCCTGTATCTTCATCCGGTTCCGTAACCGTAACCGGGCTTGCCGTCATTCTCTCCGGACATCCCATCCGGAGAGACCGATATCCCAACAGATCATTTATGATCACTCGCCCGTCTCGGTAAAAGGCGCGATGGCCTTCTTTACGAGCTTGCATAACTCGTGGCATACAACTCTTGCGATGCTCAATTTGCATCTTAGTGAGGTCTTCATCGAGATAGATGGGGTCCCCATCCATTCCGAGAAGGATTGGTCTCTTCTTAAAGAAAGTGATTCTAGAGTCTAAGTCTTTAAATTGAAGGACTAAGGCTCTCTTCCTAGTTGTGTCATGCCTGGCCCTCCATGCTTTGGTGATAGGTAGGGCCTCTGTGTACCCTAACATTTTCCCAAGTGTTTGTGCGTCCTCATTTGGGGATGCACCTTCCTTGAGCCCAGTGACACGTACATTTAAGCGTCGGGCCTGACGCATTTTCTCTTCTTCAAGGGTGGTATTAACAATATTTTCATCTTTTATTTCTTTTTTAATGTTTCTTTTAACCACATCTACCCAACCCGTTTTAGCTAACTCTATGTTATTATTAACTTCCTCTTTAACTTTTTAATTTCGTCCTTTATATCCTCTATAGAGGATATTTCACCATCTTCTCGAGATACCTCGATGTCCTTAAGTTGTTTTTTAAGGTCGGTGTTTTCTACTTTAAGTTGTTCTATTTCGGCCTTGAGGGCGTCTTTTTCCTCTCTATCTTTTTTCTTGTGGGTTTCGGTCTCTTTCACCCATTTTTTCATATCCATCTCTATTTTTGTTAAACGATTAAACATATCTAAAAAGTCCTCCTTACTTATAGCCTCGTCTTGTATATCCTTATGTTCCTTAGTTCGTTTAGACGTCATTGTGGTGTCAATAAGAAAAAAAGGTAAAATAAATGGGTTCGAGACTTAGCCGAGTTTGTGTGTATGTCGCAATCACATCGGCATTTTGTAGCATGCGACGAGCACACCAAAAGAACCCACCCACGAACTCATCCAGAAAATGGCACTTCACAACGTCAAGAGAAAACGGAGAAGAAACACCCCGTGACGGCGACGGCTGCAGCGGCTGCAGACGATGGCGACGGCGACAGCGACGACAGCGACAGCAACGGCAGAGAGAGCCGTTACACATCGATAGCAACGGCAGCGACAGCAACGGCCAAGCGAGAGAGCAACATCAACTCAATTTCAAAAATATCACTTTGTACATACAATGTGCTCACTGCTTTTATACAAGTCCTTAAAATGACTGACAGAAGTATTGACATGTACTTCAATGCTCATACGAACGACTCACACTGACTCCCAGATACATGCCTATGTATTAGGCTAGGGCCGTAGGCTCCAATAGCCTACCGGTTCTCACTATTCAGTTCTATCTGGGTACCTATCCGGTTCTCCGCTCCGGATACCAATCCGGCTCTAACCTACTCAACCGATCCGGATCCAATTGAGCTTGTCCGCTCAACACCTCGGCTTTAAGGAACTCAAGGACCTGGTGTGCAAGGCTCCTTCGCGTCTTTTACTAGATCCTTCAAAACCTTTTCAGGTTGAAACTAATGCAAGAGATTATGCTATAGGTGCTATCCTATATCAAGATGGTAAACCAATAGCATTTGAGAGTAAGAAACTTGATTCTGCTTAGTGTTAGTATACCATGCAAGAAAATGAATTATTTGCAATTATTCATGCGCTAGAGTCATGGCATCATTGTCTTTATGGAAATCGTTTTGTGGTATCTATGAACCACGAGTCCTTGAAATATTTTTGTGACCAATAAGATCTCAAAGGTCGTAAGGCACAATAGGTAGATCTCATCCAGGACTTTGATTTTTCCATATGATATCATAAAGGTTCCATGAACACTATCATTGATGCATTGAGTCACATCCGTGAAGTTAACATGCTTAGCTTCACTGAAATAACATCAGATCTTTATGATCACCTTTGAGGAAAGTATCCTGATGACAGTTATTTTGGTAAATATTGGGCAAAAGTTGAGTTTGGAACAGACACCACGACATCCTCGAAGGAATCCTTCCACATTGCAAACGGTCTGCTCTACCGTAATGGGAAGGTTTGTGTTCCAGATTTGCCTGAGGTGAAAAAAAATCTTTTTGAATGCCATGATACATCCTTAGTAGGGCACCTTGGAATACATCACACACTCGCTCTCATCTCCACTCAATTCTATTGGCCTAAGATGCATCCTGAAATACATAGCTATGTGACAAAATGTCACGAGTGTCTGGTTAAAAAAGCCAAGCGACTTAAAGCCGTTGGACTTTTACATCCCTTGGAAATTCCCAACAATAAGTGGGAAAGTATATCCATGGATTTTATTGTTAGCCTTCCTCGCACCCAAAAAGGTCATGATGCCATCTAGGTTGTGGTTGATAGACTAACTAAAATGGCAAGATTCATTGCTACAAAAACCACGGTAACAGCTCCTCAATTGGCTTACTAATTCGTTGACGAGTTATTTTGTTTTTATGGGTTACCAATGGATATTGTGAGTGATTGAGATCCAAAGTTTACTAGCGACTTTTGGACGCAAGTCTTTAAGAAGTTAGAAACTACATAGAGTGTTGAGATATCAAGTTCAACAAGATTTAGTTAGTTAGTCAACAAACGTAACTCAGTAGTTACCTAGATAGAATCTAGTTAGTGTGTTGACCTTAAAGCCTTAAATAGGATTTTGTACTTGAGTGGGATACATTGTAGATCCTCCACTCCCATGTTCATTTAATATAGGACTTAAACATTTGTACCTATATTTGACTCACACATGTGCACCTTTGCACATGAGATGTATATATACCTCATTGTAGGTATTTTTGTATTTGATGATGCTTTTTAATATAGTTAATCATCCCCCATCTTGTCTCGTTGTCATAATTGTTAATTTCCTCTTCCTCTTCCTCTCACACACATATCACTTAATCTTCCGCTACTTAATCATATAATTAGGTACTAATTAACCCTTGCTTAATTACCCAATTCTTAACATAGAGCATGAGCTCCACGAATCATCCTCAATCCGATGGACAGACAGAAGGAGTAAATCAAATTATTGAGGACATGCTTCGAGCATACGTTGGTGCAAAACCAACAAAATGGGAACGTTATCTCCCAAATTTGGAGTTTTCTTATAACTGAAAGACAGATATGCGCGGAAACGTATGTGAGGACTTGTCGCTTATGCTCAACAAACAACACAGAGGGAAGGCAAGAAGATATAGACAAATGATATATACATACAAATAAAGCTTTAATGGAAGCTTTAATGTACAGGATGATCAAGTGATCTCTTCTTTACAATGTTACATTATTGCTTATATACTAAACCCTAACTATATGGACGAGTTCAGACTAGGATACAGGGTGGAAGGAGTCGGCCTTTTATGCCAACAAACTCCCCAGTAAAAGGACTACTCTTTTCTACATGTAGATATGTTTGGGATTGTCTCCCCTGTAAACCTAGATTACCACACTAATCTAGATTTATGTTACACATCCATCGGCATGTAGTTGAGTCGGCAAAGGTGAGGTCCATGTCGAGCCTAGCATGGCTCATTATCATGATTGATTCGGTCGACTCTTACCTTCCGCTCCTCGTTCGACTTTCTTTTGCTCGATCACTTGTCGTAGTCCCATCTTTGTCCTTAGTGCTCCGAAGCATTGATTTAGGAGTGGCTTTGTTAAGCAATTGGCGATGTTCACCTCAGTGTCGATCTTCTAGACTTCGAGCCTCTTCTCAGTTATAAGCTCCAGGATGGGATGATACCGTACCTCAATGTGCTTCGTCTTTCCGTGATAGACGGGATTGTTAATGAGGTGAATTGCGCTCTTCGAGTCGCAATAGATGGTCGGCATTGGTCGGTCGATTCGGCTTGTAGATGAGAAGTTGGTAGACAGTCAGTGCAGCTAGATCGCTTCCTTCGCTGCCTCCAATGTTGCTATGTACTCAGCCTCTGTGGTCGACAGGGTCGTGCACTCTTGAAACTTCGACCTCCATGATATCGCACCGCCACCATAGGTGAAAATATTGCCTGAGACTTCCGATTATCCGTATTTCCGGCATAGTCGGAATCAGTGTAGCCTTCGACTTCGACTGAGGTTGTCAAACCAAAAGTCAGTTGTGTATCTTCGGTCCCTCTCAGATACCTGAAGATGTGCTTGACAGCCTCCCAATGCTTCCGTCCTGGGTTTGACATGTACTGGCTGACCACTCCTACGACATAGGTTAGGTCAGGTTAGGTCGCCACCATTGCATACAGGATACTTCCTATAGCCGATGCGTAGGGCATCTTTCCATTAAGCTCTCTCTCCTTGTTCGTTGAAGGAGAGTCTTTGTCTAATAGTTGGATCGATGTCGGAAGCGGTGTTGGTGCTGGCTTCGTATTCTACATGTTGAAGCGCCTCAGCACCTTCCGAATATAGTTGGACTGGGAGAGTCAGAGATTCGTGGTCGTCTGATTTCGATCGATCCTCATGCCTAGTATGTGATGGGCTTGTCCGAGTTCCTTCATCGCGAACTTGTTGTGAAGGCTCCGATTCAACTTTCCGATCTCTGCTTGATTGCTTCTTGCAATCGGCATATCGTCGACATATAGGATTAGATAAATCCTAGACTTGTCGGCCAGTTGTTGAACATACATACATGGGTCGGAGTCGGATCGGCGGTATCCAAGCTGCCTGATGTAGGAGTCGAACTTTTGGTACCACATCCTCGGCACTTGTTTTAAGCCATAGAGACTTTTCTTCAGTTGACATACAAGGTGACTTTCCTCCCTCGTTGCCGTGAAGCCTGCCGGTTGAGACATGTAGATGTCTTATTCCAGATCTCCGTGTAGGAATGCGGTCCTTACATGCAGCTGCTCTAGCTCTAGGTCTTTTGTCGCCACAACTCCTAGTAAGAGTCGTGTGGGAAATAGCGTGGAATATTGCTCAGCCACAACCGATTCTTGAATCACTTCGATGAGAATCAAACACAGAAATGGGGTTGTAGATTAGTACACATACACACATAGACAATAGAGGGTACACAGGATGTTTACGTGGAAAACCCTAATAGGGAAAATCCACGAGAGCCCACAAACTCCGAACTATCACTATATAAGAAAGGTACAATCAACCTTCGCCAAACAGCAGTTACGACAGAGTATTGCTCTGTATCTCTCTCTCTCTCTCTCTCTCTCTCTCTCTCTCTCTCTCTCTCTCGATCGAGCCCAATCTTTGCATGAATTCCTCTCACAACCACAATGTGCACTCTCGATTGCAACATTCATTGGTAAAGTTCTTGAACATCGAGAGTCACTACTCACTTTCACACGTATCACGTGAAATGTAATATTTTTGGTCTCATAGGTCATATTTGATCTCCGAAGACGATAATATAATCTATCTATCTATCTATCTATCTATCTCTCTCTCTCTCTACAATAGTTATGCACATACAACAATATGACAACAACACTCTTCTATGATTGCCCTAGGTCATATTTATACTCATATGAACTTAGGGCTATTTACAAATATAGCCTCAATAGGCTTACTCAAAACTTATTTACAAATATGTCTTCTCTTCCGGTTCTCACTAGGTCCTCTTCATTCATAACCGGATCCCATCCGGAGGGACTGACTTCCCAACAATCTCCCCCTTCACTCCGGCATGGGATGTCTCGTCCCTATCTGCTTTCGGCACGCGTCCAGCTTGTCGGTTGTCAACACCTTGGTCAGCATATCCGACCCGTTCTCCTCCGTGTGGATCTTCGTCAGCATGAACTCTTGATCTTCTACTCTCTCCTGGTCCAATGGTACATCCGTTGGATATGTTTTGTCCGGGAATGGTAGGCCGCATTCCTCACAAGGTGGATGGCACTTTGACTATTGCAGTAGAGTCAGTATTCCTCTTGTTGGATCCCTAGCTCTCTGATGAAGTCCTTCATCCAGATTATCTCCTTGCTGGCTTTCACAACTGCCATGTACTCCACCTCCATGGTTGACAATGCAACCGTCTTCTACAGCCTCGACTGCCACAAAACAGCTTCCCCTACATAAGTCATGACATATCCGGATGTAGACCGGTTGGTATCCGCATCAACCAACATATCTGAATCGATGAAGGCTTCCAAGAGGGGTTTACCGGAGCCGAATCAGAGGCACATACTCGAGGTGCCTTTCAAATACCGGAGTACCCACTTTACCGTGTTCTAGTGCTCTCGTCCGGGATTGCTCATGAACCGGCTAACCACTCCGACTGCATATCTGATATCTAGATGGGTACATACCATCGCATACATCAAGCTTCCAACGGTAGAAGCATTTGGTATCTTCATCATATCCGTCTTCTCCGCCTTTGTCCTCGGACTTTGTTTTCCAGATAGCTTGCAGTTTGCCGGAAGTGTCGATCTGACCGGTTTCGCCCCCGACATGTTGAACCGTTGAAGCACGTTTGTCATGTACTTCTCTTGTGACAACCACAACGTACTTCTTCGACCGGTCCCGGATGATGCGCATTCCCAATATCTGTCTTGCCGGACCCAAGTCTTTCATTGAGAAGGTCTGGTTCAGAGCCTTCTTCAACATCCGAATCTTGCCTTGGTCTCGTCCGACAATCAGCATATCATCCACATATAGGAGGAGTATCAGGAAATATCCTCCGTCAGATTTCTTCACAAACATGCAGTGATCGACCTGCGTTTTGTGGTACCCTTGGTCGGTCATGAAGGAGTTGAACTTCCGGTACCATTGCCGGGGAGCTTGCTTCAGTTCGTATAAGCTCTTCTTCAACTGGGACACCAAAGGCTCCTTCCCTTTCTTCACAAATCCTTCTGGTTGTTGCATGTAGATCTCCTCTTCGAGGTCACCATGGAGGAATGCCATCTTTACGTCTAGTTGCTCTACCTCAAGGTCCATGCTTGCCGCTATGCTCAGCACCGTCCGGATGGAAGTCATCTTTCTACCGGGGCAAAGATCTTGTTGAAATCCACTCCTTTCTTCTACTGGAATCCCTTTACCACGATCCGGGCTTTGTGTCTCGGTGGGTTCCCGACATCTCCCGGTTTTAGCTTGTACACCCACTTATTCTGGATAGCCCTCTTTCCTTTCGACAACTCCGTCAGTTCATATGTGTGGTTTTCATGTAGGGAATCCATCTCGTCCTGCATGGCACTCAACCACTTGCAGTTGTGCGTGTCTTTCCTTGCTTCTTCGAAGCTTTCCGGCTCCCCCTCATCGGTCAGCAATACGTGCTCTGCATCCGGAAATCTCTGCAGGGCTCTTCTCTCTCGAAGAGGATATCTCCATCCTTGGTTTCTGACTACCGGTTCCTCCATTTGTTTCTCATCTGAATCTGTTTCAGGATCTTGTCTGGTTCTGGTGTCTTTTTTTTCTTCTTCTTCGGTCGGTTTGGTTTCTTATCCGTATCCGGCCAGTTTGTCGAGTGTCATCCGGTTGCCGACCAACATACGGTTTTCAACTGGGTAGGTCCTTGTGTCCTCAAACCGGTTTTCATTGGATGATATGGAGTTCATCATCTTGTTCTCCGACTCCTAGTCGGCAATGGTCCTATCTTCCATGAAGACTATGTCCCGGCTCCGGAACACCTTCTTGTCGACCAGATTGCACACCCGGTAACCAAACTCATCATCGTCGTATCCAAGGAATATGCATGGTCTGGACTTCGGATCCAGCTTTGCTCCCTTGTCCTTTGCAACATGCACATATGAGAGACACCCAAACACCTTCAGATGTCGGTAAGATACGTCCTTACCGGTCCATACTCTCTATGGTATGTCTCCATCCAAGGGTACTGAGGGTGATTTGTTTATCATGTAAGACGTCGTCATCAACGCCTCAACCCAAAATGTCTTGGGTAACTTTGCATGTGCCAGCATGCTCCGAACTTTCTCCATCACGGTCTGGTTCATCCTTTCAGCCAGCCTGTTTAGTTCCGGTGTCTTCGGCATGGTAAATTCGAGCCAAATTCCCTTCAACCGGCAGTACTCCTCGAACTGCCCCCGATATTCTCCTCCGTTGTTCGCTTGAATAACCTTCAGCTTCCGGCTGGTTTCTCTTTCCACTCTCACGTGAACCTCCTTGAAGACGAATAACACTTGATCCTTCGTCTTCAGTGGTGAGTCGCATGCACCCCTTCACGGATGCTACCCTTGTGGAGTTCTAGTTCAACATAGCGGACGTTTGCACTACACTCCACTTGCCGGTGGATGGCACTCCCTTCTGGACCACGAAGTCCCCCGGCGTCGTCCCCAACATCATCCCCGCTGTCTACACCGAGTATTCCGAACGTGAAGGATGGCATTTCACCGAAATTCCCCCTCACCTCCACGATCGTTGTAGCGCCATTGCGCAGATCGGTGACATTGCCTCCACTGACACTATCGCCCGCATCACCGGTGAGTTCCTCAAATGGGTGCACAACCCTCAACCGGTCTAGTGGGCCCATGAACTCGTTTGAAGGGTCAAGGAATGGCAAACACGTCCCAAATCAATAGCCAATTTTGCATGGTTCCTCACTCGTTACCTGTGCGCAAAGTTCAATATCGGCCCTCCAGCTCCTCCTTACATATGCCGCAAGATAACCATATCAGGTCAACTCGAGCGCCTCCGCATTCCAGAATGTGAATTCTTAAGGCAAGTACATCAAGGCGAACGTGACTGCCCACCCGCGCACAAACAACCACAAATCACCCATGTGGCGGCCGAGGATACCCTCGATACCCCCGAGGATATCACCCAACGCACAAAAGAATTCCAGACATGTGAATTCACCCCCGTGGAAATCCAGGAATTGTCTACAACATTCTACTACGTGTCCCATTAGACCAGGGCCATGACCCCTCGTACTCGCAGTTCCACCACCGAAATGATCCTTCGCGAGCCTCAAAACCCAGTGGACCTACCCCTTCCACCCCCGACAACCTCTCTCCATGGGGAAACCCAGCCAACCTCCCTTGGCACAACCACCCAGCCACCATCTCCCACGCTTACTGACGACACCCCGCACCCTCGACCCCGTAAACTGGCCCGCCACAACCCACCACCCATCGACGCCCCAGTGGTCGAAACCCCCCTGCCCCCTCTCGAGAACCCTAACCCACCATTGTCTCCAAGCTTGGTTGTTCCCTCCCAACCAACCCAAGATACCACCTTGACGACCACCCCACCAAAACCCCTACCAACCCCTGTTCCCAGCCCTCACCCACCCACTGCCACAACCGACCACCCTACCCCATCACCCTCTGCCACCTCCAAACCCTTAGTTGACATGATGACAGACATCCTCAAGATGACTTCCGTCATGAATTGACGCCTATTGCAAGTCCACGCCAGGCCCAATAGACCGCCAACAAACAGTAGGAAGTGTACACAAGGAACGAGGTCTTGGCCGCCGAAGTAAGGAACGCCCACCATACCAATGCATGTCAAGCCGCCGCCTACGACCTCCTCAAGAAGGAGCTGCTCGCTGAGCAAATTCGACGCCACGAACTCGCCGACGAGTTCCACTGAGCCCAGACAACGAGGTACCACGACCAAGAACAAGTTGCGCAAACACACGTTGAACTCTCTGTCAAGTACGTACACCTCACCACACAACACCAACGGATGGAAACACAACTTGTGGCTATGACTGTGGACCTCTCTACATGGTCTGAAGCCCTGGCCAACGCCATGGCCACAAATCACATACTCACGAATGAGATCACAACGCTCAAAGTTGAACATGATGCTATGGTTCAACAAGTGGAGGTCGCAAACGAGCGGAATCGGTGCCTCCTCATCAAACACCACCGCCAGTGCGCCAAGCTCAAGAAGGACATCACCCAACTCCGTACGACCAACGCTGCCCTCGAGCTCACCCTCATCCCAGGCATGACTAGCGCCTCCACCGTTCGGACCCCCCATCTACTCCGCCCATTATTCCAAATATGATTCAGGCACTCTCGGTGTATGTGACCTCGACATCCCACCTCTCTGAACTCTTCACTGCACCACGTACACCGCACAACCTTCTCATCCAGGCCACGCGTGTACTTTGGTCGTTAGCCGCTACACGTCGCATGTTCTTCGATGAGACCACCCCACCCGTGCCATGCTGGAGAGCGCTACTGCCTACGTTCCCCCTTTGGGGTTCCTTTGGTTAACTTGCACTTGGGAAAACGCTTGGGACATCGGGTTCGTACCCACATATTCAACATAGAATGTGCAACATTTAACTGGCCCACCAAGCTCAAGGTTGACGACATCCGAGAGTTAGACATCTACCTTGACGTCTCTCGTGAGTACCAACTTATGACCTTCGACGAGGCTCATGCCCGCACACTACTACCCCCGAAACCCTCCCGCCCCCCATCCGCTATCAACCCGGAGTGGGACCCGGGCTCACCTGATGATACCAACCATCACCCACCCCCTAACCATGCCTCTTCACCTTCTTGTAACCTTTAAGCTTAAGAGAGATTAGTGAGGTGTTTAGTTAGAGAACACTAATCTCTCTTCCTTGTTGGTGCTAGACCTCTTAGCAAAGAGGGTTAATAAACATATTCATTACTCTTATTGTCTATATTCATTACCCTATTGTCTACGAGAGCGAGCTTGAGAGAGTGAGAGAGATATCGTGCTTAATCATCTATTAATCGTTGAGTGTGAGGCTCGGAGGTGTCCGACAACCATCTCTACCCGATTCGCCATCGAAAGGGTATATGCCGGTCCGAGCTCTGCAAACGACATCGAGGAGTTAACTCCGTCGATACATAGATCTTACACAACATGATCCATAAGTCAGAAGCAACAAATTGGTGCGAAAAGTGGAGTGATGATTGATATTTCGCAAGAACTTATAGGCAGCTCCCTAAACACCAACTTGGAAGACTACGACGAGGTGCAAATGGGCTAGGAGGTGGTTGCCAATATGTGAGATTGAGAAGGTTCGATGTTTGCATTGCGATGGCTTGACCGTGACTTCAAGGAACGGGAATGCGTGTCATCATCCCCACATGAGCCATAATTTCAATTTACGTGTGGATTCAATTTTTATCTCTAGGTTTTTAGTCTTGGATTGACAACATTTTTTGTCTCCAAAATCAATATCACATAACTTGTGATCTTAGAAACATGTTATGGATGGAAATCTATGTAGTTTTAAGCTTTAAGTATGATCAAAACATGTTTTTGGTTTTTTAGCGGTTGAAATATTTGGTAGCTAAACTTTTGGTGTTTGGAATGATATCTTACTTGTTTTACATTGGAGAGAAGATTTGCATGTGTTTTAAATTTAATGGTTGAAGTTTTATATATTTCAAACTCCGAGATTTTTATGTCAATTTCTTTTTTACATTTAAGTTTTTTGAAGTTTTCGATGTTACCTGGATTTGAGTTGGGTTCCTACCTTGAGATGGTCAGGCTCTTGATTTGAGCTGGGCTCCTAACTTGAGGCGGTCGGGGGCCTTTAGTTGGAGAGTATGATTCCTTGTGACAGAGGCTATCAACTTTTGATGGCACGCTCTTTTAGCCTAAGATCAAATGATGCAGATTTGCAATTCCCTCGCCAAGCCTCATTATGATTTGGTAGGAAATAGAGACGAGCATGTGAATGTACCCTTATGTTTTATGTATGTATGCATATATATCTATGTTCTTATGTAAGTATTTCCTTTTATGCCTTTTATATATGTTGAGAGACAAGCTCAACATTGGGAGCGTAAATGGGTGCGTAACCTAGTGCGTAGACTGGGTGCGTAAAACCATACACAAAATATGGTTGTAGCGGTATGTGAACCGAGAGGCCGTTAGAATGTTATTCCTCGTAAGGAATAATTTTGGGGGTAAGTGTAGGATGCTCATTTATGAGCAGTCATGTACTATAAGTACTTGTGTCAGCCCGATAGTGAGGGCTTGTATAAAAGGTGCTCACTGAGCACCAAGTATGTACATAGAGAACATACGGAGAATTATTTTTGAATATAGTTACGTTTTCTGCTCTCTCTCTCTCTCCTTCTCTGTGTTTTATCGATCTGTCGTAATTCCTAACTGTGTACTCACTGTCTTATGCATATGCTTCCGCACACGTATTCTTTTACAATATATTATGGAAATGATGGTGTAAAAAAACATAAGTTTGGGTATATGTTGAAGGGTAAAGTCAAGTGTTTGTATTTGTAAAATTGAAATATGTTAGTTTATAAGATAGGCTCAGGTTCCAAACCTCAATTCAAGAGTTGGGAGCTGATTGAGGTTTGGAACATTTAAGATTTTGCATTCATAGATGAATGCTCGAGGGTTGGGGATAACCAACATTCTTGGCTCAACTCAGCTTCCTCCAGGTTTGGGCAAGCTAAGGCTCAAGCCTCAAGAGATTGAAGGCACTCCTCCTCGAGGTTTGGGGACTCTTGACCCTCGAATCTTGGCTTTCTCAAGGTTTCTATGCCTTCGAGGATTGAGGGGGCTGAATTGAATGTTGAGTGGTCAAAAGCTCTATGCCGCACCCTCGAGGATTGAGGAGGCTCGGTTGCAGAGCACTCAAAACCTCTACATAGTCAAATCGAGGGTTAGAATCAAGGTTAATAACATCACTTTCATTACATGTGTGGTTCGATTCGGTTTCAAGAATGAATGAAAAGCAAGAAAATAAGATGGTTCGAGATCGAGAAAACAGACGAGTTTGGGGAAGAGACCCTCAAGTTTCGATTTAGCGAGTCTACAATTGATGGTTTCATCACCTTTTATCGTCGTAGGCCTTTTATGCACCGAGCCCTCTTGACATACTCTTTCGTGATAACCCATCTATTGACGAATCCTAGATGCCCTATCCAAAAGGCCCATCCTTGGTAATGATCCCTCCTTTTCCTTTTATAAGCGTCATGAGCCCATTGACCAAAATAATAACTTTCTAGCTATATATTTCCTTTTTTGTTTTTACCACAAACACTCCTCCATTGTGCATTTCATCCTTCTTAGGTTTTAGAAGTTTCCTCCTTTGCACATACCACGTCACAACATACAACTTCCTACAATTCCATCTCACCAAGCACACACATTGAACACCTCCTAGAGAGGAGGACATGGAAAGTGGCAACATGAAGCACAAGAGATCAACAAATTTGTGCCCTCTTGACATACTATTTCACAATAACCTATCCATTGACAAAATAGCAACTTTCTAGTACATTTCCTTTTTTTTGTTTACTGTTCACCTATTCCATTATGCAATGTAGGTTTCCTTCTTGCCTTCCACACCCCTATATTATCGTTCCAACAATAAGGTCCAGCCAGTTGAGCTATCGTTATTTGTTGATTTGATCCTCATCTACTTTGGATTCCTTCTTGTTCCTTCTTCACCCATAACCTAATAATCTATGATATAACTTAGGTTTTAGGCCTTTCCTCCTTTGCACACACCACGTCACAAACAACATCATCTTCCAAGTGTATCACTCCTAGATCTCATGACTTTCCCTGTTAAGAACCCTAATAATTTTTTCTCATAAAGCACACACATTTTACATGCAAGCACATCTACATCTTCCAATGGTATCACAATGAGGGCGAATGCGAAGCAAATTGATCAAAGATCAACGGGTGAGCAAAAGGTGAGAGTCGACATTTTTAAAGGAGTAGATATCAATGGTAACGCGAGAGGCCCCTCAATTAAGTGGTGATTAAGTGGTGATTAAGTAGTGATTAAGTAGTGATTAAGTAGTGATAAGAGATCAAGCTCTGAGCAAAAAGGTCAAAGAATCGACAAATTTAAAAGGAGTCTCGTGTATTTCATTTCACGTGCAATGGGGCCCTTATTGACTAGTGATTAAGTGGTGATTAAGTAGTGATTAAGTAGTGATTAAGTAGTGATTAAGTAGTGATTAAGTAGTGATTGAGTTGTGATTAAGTAGTGATTAAGTAGTGATTGAGTTGTGATCAGTGTTGGGCAAAGTCCCAGGAACAGTGTCAGCGTTCCGATTGGGTTGGGACTTTTGCCGGCCAAGGTGGGGGGCAGCCGGAATTGATTCCGGCTAGGTTTTCCTACCAACCGGAATCTAGCCGGTTCATATTTT
The DNA here is from genome assembly GCF_043228905.1 of Azolla caroliniana. NCBI lineage: Eukaryota > Viridiplantae > Streptophyta > Polypodiopsida > Salviniales > Salviniaceae > Azolla > Azolla caroliniana. The sequence continues at coordinate 19,628,513 of NW_028230441.1, forward strand.
TTGAACCGGCTATTTATATAGTTTGTAAAAATAAAAGGTTAAAAAAAAACATATTCATTTACTCTTGAGCCTTTCCCCCCTTTTCCCCCTTTTTCCCCCTTTGCGTGTTTTTTCCCCCCCTCCTCTTTCTCTCTCTCTCTCTCTCTCATTTCTGTCTCCCTCTCTGTCGACGATTTCTTTCTCCCTCTCTGACGACGATTTCTGTCTCCCTCTCTGTCAATTTCCATTTCACTCTGTCGATTTCTGTTTTTTCTCACAACTCCATCCTTCGGACTTCATCATTACTCGTTCCTCCTTCCTCGTTGATCGCCGCTCGCTCAATCGCCGCTCGTCGCTCTCTATTGCAAGGTGAGTGCACAACTATAGTTTCTAAAAATTTCCAATTAGGTTCATAAGAACAAGACCAGTTTGAAATGGCAGTTGTAAAATGCAGAATGTATGTTAAATAGTTCAAGTATTCTAAAATGCATTTTATACATAAAATGCACATTTTTAATAGCTATGTTTGTGAAGGTTTTGTTTCTTTATCACAATAATTAATGACATCCATGAATATTTGCTCAAATGCCTGATGATTGCAATCCTGAATTATTGTTGCCTTTGCTTCCAACGTTCATTTTCCCGCTGGAGAAATAGTGTTTTTTGTACTAGAGGCAAGTACAGTGGATGTCCGTAAACTACGGTAATTATTTCAGAACATGGGCGAGAGAAATTAGAGTACTAGAATTTTCTTCTTCTTCTTCTTCTTCATCATGAAACATGGCATGCCCATCATCATCATGAATCATGGTATGCACATACTCATGATGAAACATGGTCTGTTGAGAAGTGGCATGCCTATCATGAATGATGGTGTGCCCATTGCCATCATCATCATCACCACCACCATCATGAGATATGATATGCACATCATCATCATCTTGAACCATGGTACATCCATCATTATCATTTTCATGAACCATCATGGTATTGCCATCATCCACATGACCACATTCTCTTTGAAACCTCATAATTCTTTCTCGCTAACAATTCTTGCAAAGGAACAAGAAAGACCTTGAAAGAAAGTTTCAAGTGATTAACTCATCTCCATAGCTGGATCTATAAGTGCTTTACCTCATACATCTTTGCAGCTAGCTGCTCCAATGGATATGGCTGTTAGGATTTCAGAACAATGATGGAAGCTAGAAGCTGGAGATATATCTAAATCATTTTTTAGGGGCATCAAAAGAGATTGTTGTATGTTTTGAGAGCATCAGAGTGCCTCTTCTGTCAATCAGGGTATGAAAGTTTGAGGCTTTCAAAAGGACACTGAGACTCTCTCAGAATTAGGCCTGTATTGGGATTGAGACCCTAATTTAATGGTGAAACCTTATAAAGTTTTAAGATGGCTTGCTTGCTGCTGTTGGATACACAGAAAACAATCAGAGTCAACAAGAAGAGAGAGGGAAACAAAGGCTCTGCTTTCCTCTGTTTTTTTGTTTTCAAAAAAAGGCAAAGAAGAGGAGAGAAGTGGCAAAGAAGAGGAGAGAAGTGCATGGGCCCATGATTCGTGGCAAGTGTGTTTAACCATGACAAAGAATATCATAAACTTTTTGGGCCTTCGCACTCCGTGATTTGGTACAATGGTCCGAATTTGTCCCGAAATATATAATGGTAATTGCCTCCAATATAGCATGCATAGCATATGTCAATGAAATGCTCATTTGTTTGTATTCCCCTCCCACATAGATTTCATAACTTGCTACTAGTTGTCGTTTTCTCCCGTCTATTTGTCTCCTAGTTTGAGCCGAATGCGAACAATTGTGTACTTGTCAATGGTCTTGCTCATTTTTTTCATGTAAGATGTGGAACTACGTATCTAAGAGAGTATGTTGATGTCATTAGGAACGAGTTGGAGCAAGTGATTTGATAACATGTCATCCTGATTCCTAACCCATGTTCTCTCGGTTTTATATCGCTTGATTTGCTAAGCTTTAAACCAATGAGTCCCTAACCAATGTTGTAGTGACGGTTCATAATCAATACATTGCATGGTAATTTCAATTACTTTAAACAAACTTACCATAAACCTTAAGATGAAGTGGTGCTTTCAATATAGATGCAGCAAGAATTGTTACATATGCTCATGTATTTCATATTGTCTCTATGTAAATAGATTTGTATGAAGATCCAAGAGTAGCATACAAGTTTAGGACAAGTCAAGATAGAGTAGCATAATTAGTGTAAACACCACGAGGCCACTTTGTGCATATTTGGATACACATGTATGATGTGTACAATGTATTGCTCAAACTTTTGACTTTATGACCCAAACATGAGACGAAGACAATGCATGCATGAGACGAAGACAATGCATGTATGTCTCATTGATAGTGAAATTATTTTGAGGTTTTGACATTCAATTTAAGAGTTTCAATCTTTTATAGCCTCGCAATCTTCCATATATTCCAGGTATTTTAATTTTCTTATTCTCTTTGGAAAACATGGATTGTGTATGTATGTTTCCCTTTCTTGTAAATGAAAATGATAGATTATGATTGTTCAATATACTCTACCTTATTGTTACAGTATGTCGCACAACAAAAATAGCAAAGGCAAGGGAAAACAAATGAGCCTTCATACAATGCCTTGTTTTAGGAAGAACATGTCATCTTCTAATGGAGATGTGTCTCTAGAAGAACCTATAAAAGACCAACAATACTCTCAAGAGTCAATTAATGAGATAAATAGAGTTAGTAAGGCGAAACTAAGATTTCAAGAAGATTGGCCTACTAAATTTAAGTGGCTTCAAGAGGATTTAGAAACTGGGCTTCTATGGTGTAGTTATTGTAGGAATGACCCACATTGTAAGTCCTTATTTGGAAAAACAGGTGCAAAAAATTTTAAGACTTCTGCATTAGAAGAACATGCAAGAAGTGTGGCCCATCGAGATGCCATTTTGTTACAAGAACGAGACAAGAATGGTCTTGAAAAATGTGCATCAAAGAAAAAAGCTAGTGTGGATTTAGCAGTTGAAAAATTGTTAAAATGTGCATATTTTATAGCTAAAGAGGATTTGGCATTTAGAAAATTGGAAAACCTCTTACGTTTATTAAGAGAGTGTGGTGTGGAAGGCCTTCCACGAATGTACAATGATAATAAGGCTTGTGCAAGCTTTATCTTGCACATTAGCAAGGCTCTTGAAGCCGAGATATATGAAAAGTTGAGGACAAGTCCTTGGTTTGGGCTTATGGTAGATGAAGCTACCGATGTAAGTGTGACCAAGAACTTGATCCTTTACGCTACATTTGTGGAAGGAAGGCAAGTACGAACCTCTTATTTAGGGGTACTTGAAGTAGAGGATGGTACAGCAAAAACAATAACAGAAAACATTTTAGCGTTGTTAAAAAAGTGGAACTTAGATGTTAGAAAAATGATGGGATTTGGAAGTGATGGAGCATCTGTTATGGTAGGTATGTCTACAGGTGTTGCTACAAGATTGAAGTCATATAATCCATTTATGACTTCATTACATTGTTGTGCACATCGAACAAACTTGTGTGTGCAAGAGGCTTCAAAGAACGTCGAAGTCAAAGAAACATGCAAGCAGTTAGATGCCCTTGTGAATCGGGTGGCTGCACATTTCTCGAGGAGCTCAATGCGCCAAGGTGAATTAAGTAAGATGCAAGATGCATTAGAATACACACATTTGCATATTCTTGGGATTGTGAAGACACGATGGCTTAGTCGGCATGGTGCTATCATGAGGGTATGTGATGTGTATGAACCCTTGATGAAGACTTTGCAATCGCAAAGTGATGCATACAATGTATTCTTGAGTTTAAGAAACTTTAAAGTAGTGTATATGCTTCACTTCCTTGCATATGTACTTAAGATCATGTCTACATTAAGTATGGAATTCCAAAAGGAATATGTGGATGTGACATGCATTGGAGGTTTGGCTATGATAGCCATTGGGGAGATAGAAGAACAATTTTTACATCATGTTATGATGGATCTGAATGGTTTTGAGAAGGATAACGATAATTATCCAATTATTCCAGAATATGGTAGAGAAAAAGGAATGCTTTCAGTTTTACGAGATGCCACAAAAGGTAATATGTATAAAAGCATCCTCATCGATAGAAGTGTTGATGGTGAGGACTTAATTGAAGCCATACAATTCCAAACTTTGTTTTCTAAGGCATTGATAGAGACAATAAAAAAGAGGCTTCAAGATCCGATGACTCTTTCCGCATTGAAAATGTTATCACCAATGAACATGTCTACCGGATCTACAAGCATTTTAGCACGAAAAACTATGGGTCTTAATGAGTTGAAAACACTTGGAAATTTTTATGGCATTCAAAAAATGATAGATGGGAAAGCGTTTTCTCCCATAATTGATAATGATAAATTGTATGATGAATATGCAATTTTCAAAAGGCAAGCTACCACGGAATGGCTTGGAAGAGATTTCTTAGATGTTTGGGGTATGATAAATTGTAATGATGTGTGGAAAGAAAAGCTACCCGAGCTTCTAAAGCTTTCATTGATAGGGTTAATTCAGTGTTCTTCTACGGCAGCATGTGAGAGAGGCTTTAGTCGCCTAAATCTAATAAAAAATAAGTTTAGAAATAGGCTAAAAACCAATGCGGTTGATGCATTGATACGAATATCTATTGAAGGACCTGAATTAGAAGAACATGACTTCAATGCCAGCATTTTGTTGTGGCGAGAAAGCAAGGCATATCGTCATATTTTTACAGGTACTTCTCATGAGCATGATGATGACATCGAGGACTTCATAGAAGATATAGATTGAAATTTTGTAAATGTGATCTATTTTGTTTTGGAACTTTATATATATTAGCTCTAATTTGATCTAATATGTTGTTAATGCTAGTTTACAAAGTTTCGAAAAGTGAATTTTGTTTACAAAGTTAGTACATTTTTTGATAAATATATATATTTAGTTTTTGGGCTCCAATTTTTTGTGATTGATTCGATGTGGTATTGCACTAGAATTTTATTTATTTATTTGGTATGCGTTAAAAAAAATTTCAACATTTTCGGTTGACATTGTCGCTAATAGGAACGTGGCCGGCTGAGATTTTAACATTCCGGTTAGGTTCATAAGAAGCAGGAAAATTTCCGGTAGGGCCTAGAGACTTTGCCCAACACTGGTTGTGATCAATTAGGGATTAGGTAGTGATTAATTAGTAATTAACTAATTATTCCCCCCCAAATCTAACTACTCCTGCCTCCCTTCATTCAATGCGACACAGAGACAGAGACAGAGACAGAGACAGAGATCACGCGCCGCCATGGATGAATGGAGTCCATTCGCCTCACGCAAAGAAGAGGCAGAGGCCCAGATGATGATGAAAGCCCCATCCATGACAGCAGCTGCAGAAGAAGCACGAAAAGGAAGGAAGGGAAGCAGAAGAAGCAAACGGGAAGAAGAGAGCCAGCAGTTGCGCAGAAGAGGAAGAAGAAAGGCGTGAGAAGAGAGAGAAGGAAGAAGAAGGAAGAAGGAAGAAGGAAGAAGGAAGAAGGAAGAAGACAAAGAAAGACGTGGACGACGGGAAGTAAAGAAAGCAAAAGGGTAGAGAATAAGGAAGTAGAAGAAAGAAAGGAAAGCAGGAAAACGGGTGGTTTCATCTCCATCGCTATGCAGCGTTATCTTCAATGTATCATTGTTGCCTGCTTCTTGACCATCTCTGTATCTCCATGTCTCCCATTTGAACTCGATATTCCTTCCACAGGTATTTTGGTTCATTTTATTTCTCTCCAAATCTCCGCCGTCTCTATTTAACCCAGGATTTTCTATCAGCAAGAAGTATATTTCTTGCTTATTCTTTCTTTCAGCATTTGTGTTTTGAACCTAAGCTCTTAGCTTTGATCTTGAAGCTGCTAGTTCATTATTTTATTTCTGTATTTTTGGTGTGACCTTTGATTTGAATATGAAGAAGTTTGTTGATCATTTCTTTCATTCTTTTCAAATCTGAGCTTTGCTCTGAACGAAAAGTTTCTAGTTATTCTGAAATTCATGGACCTAAGCTTTGTAGTTATTTTATAGTTGTCTTTCATTGTTATATTTTTTGTCTAGTCAGTCTTTTTTAACAAGACCTTGCTTTATGAATCATTACTTTTTTTCCAGTCAATTTTTCTTAACCTAACAAGACGCTGTCTAACGATTTGAGCTTCCCATGTTTGATTTTTCACTTAAATATATATTTTGATCAAGAAGTTGCTTAGTGATTCATTCTTTGAATATTTGTATATTTAAACCTAAGCAGTTTTTGAGGTTCCTTCAATTTTGTTTATTAATATATGTATATTTATGAAGACATACATATACATTTTACATGTCTTTTACAGGATTTGTATGTGAAATTGCTAAGTGCTTACGAGGCACTTGCATGAATACTTCGTCATTTCCTTTCTATCAATGTGATTGCGATGATGGCTGGAAATCCCCTTTTGGATCCTCTTGGTTACCATGTATTATGCCCAATTGTGAGTATTTTTTTATCAGCTTTATAATCATAATCTGTTATATTCTAGAAAATCATCATTTGCTCATAATATGGTTCTCCATCTGCTCATAATCTCTGGATGATGAAATATTTTTAACATGATTTGGATGACAAATCGCTTGTTTATGAATGGATGGTGAAAAACGACTTCATGAATCGATGAGTGTTTTTTTCTGTAAAATCGCCTGTTTTAATTGTAACCTTCACATAATCAATGTAAATATATATTGATCAGTATTTATGTATGAATGCATTATTCATTTGTACTTCTTGCTTATACTAACATTTTAAACTGTATTTGATCTATATATGTGCATATAAATTGCTTACCTATTCATAATCTGGTTCATTACAACTTGCACATAAAGTATCCACTTACATTCAAACAGGTGCATGACCATTAAAGATGCATATGAGAAGCTATCCTTGTATCCTAGCATCTACTTAAATGTATATCGGCACTCTAAATTGCTCATAAAATATTATCCACAACTCTAATGTGCATATAAAACAACTATTCTGATCATCTAACATTATGCATACCTGTAACATTGACATATACGCCCATAACATCTTATCCATCTGTGTATATGCATGAAGATCACCATCTTTTCATAATGTGGTCCATTCTAACATGCTGATAAACATCTATCCACATTCTCGCATGCACACAAAACATCAATACACATCCAATCATGCACATGAAGATCTATCTGCATTTGAGAGACGGAGAGAGAGAGATAGAGAGATTGGGTGCACTACTTATCCAGGTACCTTTGACTTTACGTGTGCAAATTCGAGCAACAACTCACATCATGCCCCACCCCCTCTAGTTTTCCCTCCTTTTGGTGGGGCCTTTGATAGTAAGTCTACCTCTGTATATCTTTTCCTTTTTGCACTTCTTAGCATTCGTGATATAAGGACGATCTACCATGAAGCAAAAGCTTGATAGAAAGGCAAACCTAATGACACGCTTATATTTGCTTGCTATAACTGCAAACCCAACATGAATCATATGTTTCATAGGAGGGCAAGCCTAATATGAGGCATATGTGATATATGAGCGAGCCTAGTGTGAAGCATAAGTTTGATATACGGGGGGTGGGGGGGGGGGCAAACCTAATGTGAAGCATATGTTTAATATAAGGGTAAATATAATGTGAAGCATGCACATGTTTTGCCTAATGTTTTTATTCACGATTGGAGCATTTTTGCAGTTTGTTCTCTGGCTGTTTGTGGGAATGGAGAATGCATTCATGGGACTTCTGGAAATGGCTCCACACAGGGTGACCATTATGTGTGCAAGTGTGATGATGGCTTCTTCAATTTCAGGAATAAATCAGATGGATATTGTATCCACAAATGTAAAAAATGCTATATTCTCATTCATCAGAGATAGTAATAAATGAATTAGAGAATTTGACTAATGAATGCCATTGATATTCACTATTCAGGTTCTTTTGGTGCTGATTGTGCAAATCTAAGTCTACCTCTTGGTGGAGCATCACCACCGCCTACTAATACACAATCATCAAACCAGGAATCAAACCAAGGTACAAGTTCGTCCTCCCGAATTCGGAATGAAACAAGTAAGATATACCTTTCATAAGTAGTAATTTGCAACTGGATCTTCAACTTTAGCTATAAGTGTATACAATACTTATAAAGTGTATCCTGGTAGTATACATGGATTGAAAGAAATATGGCAAGAATAACATATGTAATTGCTTAATATAAAACAGAAAGAGTTATGATGCACCCAACTTTGTGTTGAGTAGCTTTTGTTCTTGTTTAAAGCATATTCTTTTTTATGGTTCCATTCTACAAGTCTATAAATACGGTACAAAACCACGTAAAAACCAAAAAGAGTAATCAATTAGCTGTTGTAAGATACATTATTGAATATAATTATTGATATTTTGCTTTCACAGATCAGGGTAACAAATATTTGCCGAATGGGCTTGTGATTATGGCAACAATGGCATTGGTTTATTTATATGTTTGACATGATACTCCAATCTCTTCTCTATGGAGAGGTGTATAAGACATTTCCAATTGTGTATAAAGCAAATTTTTGACGGGAATTCGGCATCCTATTACTTAGAGAATTCTCCATCTCTTTAGATCTCAATTTCTTCTAAAGAAAAACATAGCATTTACATGTATGATGTGATACTTGTCCTTGATTGATTTTTGTATGGGCCAGAAATTTAATACAAATATTTGGTTGATTCGTTGAGTACAATACCTGGTCTCATATTATTAATTAGGGACACTTTCCTTGTTTTCTAAAATCTCCTCTTATTATCTAAATGGTAATTTATTGAGTTTATTGAAATTTTCATTGAGATACATTGTGTTGATTAAAAACACAAATACATAGACCCTGAGTCTTGATGGTTTACATTTTGCATGTGCTCTCTCTCATAATTTTGTATCAATGCAAGCTTGAGAAAAATGTATAGAAGTGTGTAGGTGAAAATTTTGGTTCTTCCATTAATTTATGGATATGGTATGGTGTTGCCTTAACATTGGCTTGAGCTTGACATATTTCTTAACAGCTAATTTCATTATTCTCTCTTTTATCATTTTCAATTAAGCAAAAGTTGTACCCACGAGTTATTACATAAATTCTGAAGGCATATTGTTAGACCATACAATGATAGCAAACGAAATATCTTCATTTTGTTATTGGTGTGTCATAAAGTGCCAGAGTTTCAAGGACTAATAATGTACCTTTCAAGTTATTTATATCATTTTAAAATGTGTTGCATATCATGTAAGTTTGTTAGGGGTTTAGTACAAGTAACATATGTTTCAAGTCATTTTATATATGTGCACAAGTTACAAAGCATTTTAGGAGGGGTGATGCATGCCACAAGTCATTATAATGAGCTTTCAGTGAAGAAACACTTCCCTTTCTCTAAGAGTTCTCTATCAGGAGCTACGTAGTGTATCAATAGAGGAGACACTTTGTTATCTTACCAATGATATATGATAATACCTTTAAAACTTCTTTGAGAAAGAAAAAATCAATAAACAATAATAACATGAAAAGTAATCTCTTCAACACTACATGTTTGTTGTTTAAGCTGCCGCAAGACTGCTATTTATAAATGTTTAACGTAAAGACGAAACCTATTCTTCAATTAAAAACAACAAAATGAATACAGCCTCTCATAATTATGACTTTTTGCTACTCACCATTATCATGACAACTTTACCAAGTCCTAAAAGCCATTATGCATGCTTTCATGTACTTTCTTCATTCAATATAAGGAACATTTTTTCCAGCACCTCAAATACATAATTGCACTAAAGGAAAATTTGCAAGACATTATTTGGTCATCTTATGACAACCTACAGAAGAAGCATGCACAATAGATTATTCAATAACATTTAAATACTCTACTCTACTATGGCCTTATTTGATTAGGCCATGTGAGTTATCAAAAAATGGTTCACATGGCTTGACAACATATAGCTATCAAATTTACATGGTCTTGAAAATCCAAACTATGAATTCCTACTAATTCTAACATATAGTTGTCAAATTTACATGGTCTTGAAAATCCAAACTATGAATTCCTACTAATTCTAACATATAGCTGTCAAATTTACATGGTCTTGAAAATCCAAACTATGAATTCCTACTAATTCTAACATATAGCTGTCAAATTTACATGGTCTTGAAAATCCAAACTATGAATTCCTACTAATAGTTGTTTAGAGATTTACAAGCTTATCTTAATTATTAAACTTTACTCATATAAATGTGATGTTGTAAAGCTTGTGGTTTGCAACCTTGGGGGGTAACACTTCAAGTATCATGTAGTTGTTTCACTTAAGCTTCAATATAAGAAGTTTGTAGTTTGAGTTTGCGATCTCATTCACAAAGACTTTGCCCCTAAAATGGAACTTTGCAAATAATTGTCCTTAGACTCACAAGTTGAAAACCAAACTATTGCATGAAAGGAAATGTTTAACAAACACATGTGTGATAATTCATTGTTTTCATACTTCTTTGGAAAAGCTTAGCCAATTTTTAGGCTTTTAAATATCATTGCAATGGTGTTGCGCATGCTAGGAACATTTAGCCAATTGTTAGGCCCTTACAGTATCACCACAAATTATGATGATGCTCATGTAGGTATATGAGGTGGCTCAACATGTCACATAACACCATTTCATATGTTGTAGTCAGATATGCTCAAAGTCTGTTGACACTTGAGATGTCATGTGAAGCCATTTCATATCCACATTAACTCAAGGAAAATAGAAATATTAAAAGATGTAAGAGAAGTCTAAGATTTCCCATATAATACTCTCTTTTCTAAAATACAATATTGTTAAAAATTGTCAATATAATTTGAAACATGAAATACACTAACATAGAATAATGTCAAATGGAAAATTTTGAACCATTTGCTACTTGCGACACTGGACATAATAATGTGGATTATTTTGCTACATGATGATCAATTATTATCATGCAACAAAGTTTTACCTACTTTCCCATATTATGGAGATTTAAAGAAATCATTTGAACTTCTTCTAAGATGACAGTTGTTGAGCGAGCAAGCTCAATGTGATCCGGATCGGCTGAATAAGCCAAGAGCCGGATCGGTGTCCGGTAAGGTGGGCTGGATCGGAGAGCCGGACCCATGTGCGAACTGGTAGGCCGTTGGAGGCCTATGCTCCTAGTTACTAGGTAGTTATGGTTATGGGAGTTAGTGTCAATCGCTCAATACGAGCATTGAAGTTCATGTCAGTACTTTTGTCAGTCCTTTTAAGGACTTGTATAAAAGTGCTCATTGAGCACATTGTATGTACATAATGTTCATTCTTTTTTAATAGAGTTTTTTTACTATTCAACTCTCTTTGTCTCTCCTCCCTACTCTTTGTATGTGATTCAAGCTTTCCATTAAACCTTAGTTCTATCTTTTGTTGCTGTTCGACTGAGCTCGTTGTGTCTATGAGCTTCCACACGTAACTCGTTACATGGTATCAAAGAGCGAGGGTTGACAATCCTCTATTGCCGACAGAAAAACTGTAAACAGACCAAAACTTAGCCTCTAGTAAAGAACAAAACGGAAGAAGGAAAGCATGGACAGAAACATGGCAAGCTCGCTTCCGATAGAGAAGCTCAACAGAAACAACTATGTGTCTTGGTCTTATAAGATGCACTAGTACCTGCTAGATCACGATAACTGGAGTTATGTCGAAGGAGTGAAAGAAGTAGCGTCGGATTCGGCACACAAGGACTTCCCGGCTTGAGAACAAGGAGAGACCAAAGTGCTGTACTGCCTTGCGTCTGTGTGCACGACCAAATGATGGGCTACATCAGAGACGTGAAAACACCGAAGGAAACCTGGGAAAATATCAGAAAGATTTTCGCCACAAGTACCATGGCACAGAAGTTGCAGCTCCGGCAAGAACTCAACAATGTCCGTTAAAGGGACATGTTGGTCACCGACTACACCACGAAGATAAAAGAGATCTGCGATGCACTAGGGTCCATCAGTGTGACGGTGGATGAAGATGAGATGGTGCAGATCTGCCTCGAAGGTCTAGCGTAGAGGTACAAACCAATCTGGACGACGATATGCACCCGGGAGAAGCCGTCGTCCTTCTTTGACTTGCAATCGATGTTGATGGTCGAAGAAAACCACGCGAGTGGGTCGAGGACCACTCAATTGGACAGTCGGATGTTGTGCACGAAGGCGGATCGGCCCCATGGGCGTGGTGCACGAGGTGGATCAGCACGCAACAGTGGCGACCGGCAAGAGCAGGAAAGAAGGCATATGGGTGGTGCTGACAATAGTTCCGGACCCTCCACAAGTAGGGGGAGTCAAGGCGGCGCTGGAAATTGGCAAGGAAATGCCGAAACGGAATGCTGGTATTGTGGAAAAAAAGGCCATCGGGAAAGTGAGTGCTAGAAGAAGCATGTCGATTTGGACAAATCCGGATCTGGTAAGACCGGACAAGGGAGTTGGCAAAGCTCGCACTACGCCGAAGGATCAGAAGGATCCAGAATCGAAAAGACCGGAAAAGGGCTAGCCTTTGTGATGAAGCATGATGGGAACTCGATTAAGAAGACCACCTTACAATCGGATGAGGTGTGGTACGTTGTCGCGTTATTACGCACATGCGTGGAGAACAAGGCGGGACCATTGGGTCTTGGACCGAGGAATAGGTGAGAAAAGGGAAAGAGAGAGACACACTCACACACGGATAGACAAAGAAGCGCGCTGGAGCACAGCCCAACAACACAAGAGACACCAGTTGGGCAGGAGATAGAGTATAAGAATGCGTATATAAATATATGTATGCAGATGACTCGAACGGTTATAGTCGATCAGGTTGACGAGACGGGTGCCGACGCCTGATCACCCACGCACACAGGGGAGCAAGATGGAGATTCTGCCGGAAGCACACGGGCGTTCCACGGAGCAGAATCAGCCTCTCGAGAACTTGCGCAAAGAAAGCTATAGAGAACGACAGAGGAGAAGAGCTCGGTCCCAGTCCGACAGCACTTCGTCCCCTCTAGCGCGCGATCCCTTCTCTCCCCCGTCTCCCTCTCTTTTATAGCTCAAGGAGGGAGACCGTTTTCACCCGTTTACATCACATTAATTCTCTGTCCTTTCGGACAGAGATACTCCTCGATTCTCCCTATAGAATATTGCTACCTAGGATTTGACTTTTGTGCCTACCTATCTACTATACAACAAGGGGCGTGCCCACCTGTAAGGGCCGGTTCACACACGCTATACATGGTTTGCGCCTGGGGACGGTTTTCTTCACGACAACGTTGACTCCGGAGTGTCAAATCACATGATGAGCCATGAAGAATGGTTCTCATACTTAGACAAATCAGAGCAATTGGGAAGTTGGTTGAAACCGGAGACGATACTCCACACTCGGAGAAGTTCCCCTCAGCCATGTCGGACAAAAAAGGAAACTTATGAACGTGTTGCACGTTCCGACAATCACAAAGAACCTAGTGTTGGTCGGGTAGATCGTTGACTAGGGTTGCAAGTTCGATTCACACATCTTGGGTGTTTCATCGAGGAAGAGGGCCAAATCATCGCGCAAGGGCACCTGGACCGGAAGATTTTCATCCTCGACACCAACTGTACGAGATGTACGGAGAGTCAAGTGTGATGAGCGAGGGTGGAATGTTATAATGTTGTTGATGTGTATGCGAAAATGTGCACAAATGTAATTGTGAGTGTGAGTCAATACATATGTGAACACATGTGTGCATGTGGACATACATGAAGAGGTGTGAGTGAGTAATTAATGTGAATGGACAAGGGGGCTTGCACCCTTGTGTGTCTACCCTTTTGTAACTATTTAACCTTGAAAAGAATGGCGTGCGGAAGCAATATAGGAAACTGAACAACAGAAAACGTAGGTTTAATGGAAAGCTTAGGTTTGCATAGTACGCACGGGAGAGACAGAGAGAGAACACACAAGAAGAATCAATTCAAAAAACTAACACTCTGTACATACATCGTGCTCAGTGAGCACCTTTTATACAAGCCCTGACAATGGGCTGACACAAGTACTGACAGTACTTGACTGCTCATAAATGAGCCTTGACCCTTACTCCCAAAACTATTCCTTACGAGGAATATCTCTCTAATGGCCTTTCGGTTTACGCACCGATATGGCCTTCCTACGCACCGGTCTGTGTACTGGTTTCCAACCGATCCGATCCGGTCCTCGGCTTGCTCAGCCGATCCGGCCGATGTTGAGCATGTCTCTCAACAAACCCCTTATGGGGAATGAATGAACAAATTCTCTCTTAATCTCTCTCTCTCTCTCTCTCTCTCTCTCTCTCTCTCGCTTTGACACATTTTTTCTCTCTCTTCCTTCTCTCTCACGTTGAACCCCCTTGGGAGGGGCACCACCCCTCACCCCACAATGATTCTCAACATCATCCTAATCAACCCTGCAAGGCTTCCATGTTATCACCCCGCTAATCATCATACACATAATTACCATTCATCATTATCATCAACCCTAACCCTAAAACCTACAATAGTTGGCACCGCTTTGTTCGCGAAAGGACAGAAAGTTGAATAAGATATCGACTTATGGAACAAGTGGATTAGTCACGTCAACTACCAAAGGCTTCAGGATTTGCAATCGAAACAAGTGGTATTCGGATTGCCAAAATTTAGTGGCCAGAAGGCCCAACTTTGTGAAGCCTGCCAGGTTGGGAAGCAACATCGACTTCCATTCCCCAACAAGCGAAAACGGAGTCGAAACAAGCTCAACTTGATACATTCGGATGTATGGGAACCAGCACAGAACGTGAACTTAGGCGGGATTCGATTCTTCATCTTTGTTGAGCGGACAAGCTCAACCGTATCTGGATTGGATGCATAAGCCAGAGCCAGATCGGTATCCGGAATGGAGAACCGGATCAGTATCTGGAACCAAGAGCCAGATCGGATTATAACCGGTAGGCCATTAGAGACGTACAACCTTAGCCTAGTACGTAGGCATATTCCTTGGAGTTAGTGTCAGTCGCTTGTATGAGCATTGAAGTACTTGTCAGTACTTCTGTCAGTCCTTTTATGGACTTGTATAAATAGTGTTCTGTAGGACATTTGTGTGTACAGAGTGATATTTTGAAATTGAGTTTATGTTGTTCTGCTATCTCTTTGTCACTCCCGTGTATCCTCTGTGTATTTTTGAAGCTTCCATTAAACCTACGCTTATTCTCTATTGCTACCCGACTGATCCGGTTCTTCTAGAAGCTTCTACACCTTAACTTTTACATGGTATCAGAGCGCGAGGGTTGAGAACCTCTACTGCCGACAATCGAAATAGACGAACCCTAACTTTGGGGAAAGCATAGAATGAAGAGAGAAGAAAGATATGGATAGAAGCATGACAAGCTCGTTTCCTACAGAAAAGATCGACCGAATCAACTATGCATCCTAGTCGTATAAAATGCACTAGTACCTGTTGGGGCATGGATACTGGAGCTACGTGGAAGAAGAAAATGTAACAGTGCCGGATTCGGCACACAAGGACTTCCCGGCATGGGAACAAGGAGCGATGTGCTCGGACCCATCAACGTCACGGTGAACGAAGAGGAGATGGTCCAGATCTGCCTTAGTGGTCTAGCACAACGTTACAAGCCAATCCGGACGGCAATTTGCACCCATGAGAAGCCACCGTCCTTCTTCGACTTGCAATCAATGCTCATGGTCGAAGAAAACCACTTGAGTGGGTCAAGGACCACTCAATCAGATAACTGGATGCTGTACACGGAGGCAGATCGGCCTCGTGGGCGTGGAGGACAAGGTGGGATGGCACGCAATAGAAGTGGCCGACAAGAGCAGAATCAGAGGCACCGAGATGGTGCCGATAACAGTTCCGGACCCTCCACAAGCAGGGGCAGTCAAAGCGGCACCGAAAACTGGTAAGGGAGGGTCGGCATGGAATGCTGGTACTATGGCAAGAAAGGCCACCGGGAGAGCAAGTGCTGGAAGAAGCGTGTCGATTCGGATAAAGCTGGAACTGGTAAGGCCGGACAAGGTAAGACCGGAAAAGGTCCAGCCTTCGTGATGAAGCACAAGGCAAACTCGATGAAGAAGACCACTTCCGGATCGGAGGAAGTGTGGTACGTTGACTCTGGAGCGTCCAACCACATGATGAGCCACGAAGGGTGGTTCTCATATCTGAAAAAACCGGAGCAACCGAGAGTTGTCGAAATTGGAGACGACACTCCTCACCTGATAGTGCATGTCGGAGAAGTTCCCTTGAGTCATGTTGGACAAAAAGGGAAGCTTATGAATGTGCTTCACGTTCTGACAATTACGAAGAACCTGGTGTTGGTCAGACAAATTGTCAACCAGGGGATGCAGGTGCGGTTTATGCATCTCGGATGTTTCATCGAAGAAGAGGGCCAAGTCACCGCGCAAGGGCACCGGGACGGGAGTATGTTCATCCTCGACACCAACGACGTAGGCACCGCCTTGTTCGCAAAAGGACAGAAAGTCGAGTCAGATATCGATTTGTGCCACAAGCGGATCGGCCACGTCAATTATCAAAGGCTTCAAGACTTGTAATCGAAATAGGTTGTTTTCGGATTGCCAAAATTCAGTGGTCAGAAGGCCCAAATTTGTGAAGCCTGCCAACTCGGAAAGCAACACCAGCTTCCATTCCCCACTGAATGAAACCGGAGTCGTAACAAACTCGACTTGATACATTCGGATGTGTGGGGACCAACATAGAACGTTACTCTTGGCGAGAGCCAATATTTCATCTTCTTCATTGACGACTATAGCCGACACGCGTGGATCTATCTCATTGAGAAGAAAAGCAAAGTCTTCGATTGTTTCCGGAACTTACAAAGCCTTGTTGAACAGGAAACAGAGAGAAAGATCCACTGCTTGTAGTCGGATGGCGGGAAAAAAGTATTTTTTTGGCCAATTCAATAGTTATCTACAACAGAAAGGAATTCGGAGGGAATTCAGCTGCAGTTACACATCGAAACAAAACAGTGTAGGCGAAAGGAAGAACTGGTCAATTGTGGAGGCGGCACGGGCAATGGTTGAGGAGAAAAGCATGCCCAAGTTCTACTGGGCCGAAGTGGTCCGGATGGCCGACTATATCCAAAACCGGATCAAGGATAAGGTGTGAGCACACGAGCTGTATTTGGGTTGGAAGCCGAATTTAAAGCACCTGAGGATAGTCGGTAAATTACCTATGTGCATGTGCCAAATGAGAAGCGGAGAAAGTTGGATCCAAAGTCGGAGAAGTGCATAGTAGTAGGCTACTCACATGAGCAAAAGGGGTATAAGTGCTATAGCCCCCGGACAAAGACAATCCGAGTAAGCCAAGATGTCGAATTTGACGAGTCGGCATCATGGTACTCTCTATCGACTCTGACCCCCCGACTCCAACCCGATTTTGGAAGATGACGCGAATGAGCCCGAAACGATCCAGGTAGAAGAAGAAGAAGGATTCACTACTCTAGATGAGAGTCCGATCTCATTCCGGCTGAGCGAGCCGAATGAAGAGCTATGTCGGAAGGACCAACAAGATGATAAGCCGACAAGTAGTGAAGACTTGACCGTGCTCTCTCCACGTAAGGAACCAAGGAGACGGTTCACACACAAAGAGAAGGGGAAGAAGAAGATGCCCGAGTATGACACAGGCAGAGAAGAGTCAGATTGGAGTGAGACCGACTCTGGAAAGAACGAAGATGGACCTCCGGGAACAAAACCCGAGCTAGCCAAGAGGGCCCTGAAATCGGCTAATGAGAAGTTACGCCGATCTACCCGCCAGAAGAACCCTGTAAAACAGTATGGGTATAATGAGTACATGGTACATTACTATACGTACATGACGAAAGTGGTGGAAGTGCACGAGCCGGAGAGCTACGCAGAGGCGGCAGAAGGTGCAAATTGGCGTGTGTCAATGGAGGAAGAGATGCATCACTCGATGCCAATGACACATGGGACCTGGTTGGCCCTCCCCGACGCTACAAACCGATCGACTGCAAATGGATGTTCAGGGTGAAATACAATGCCGACGGTTCGATCAACCGGTATAAGGCCCGGTTAGTGGCCAAAGGATATGTGCAAACCCATGGAATCGGTTACAACGAGACCTTCGCCTCGGTAGCGAAGATGATGATAGTTCGTGTGGTGCTACCGGTTGTTGTGGCAATGGGTGACATCTTCACCAAATGGATGTGAAGAATGCATTTCTTGAAGGTGACCTTGAAGCACAGGTCTACATGATCCAAGCCCCCGGTTTTAGTCGGAGATGAACAAGTCGGCAGTCTGCCGACTCAAGAAGTCACTTTACAGCTTTAAGAAAGCCCCCTGTACTTGGAATTCGAAGATCACGCACTGGTTGTGTAGGATGGGGTTTGCGGCCTCGAAGTTGGACTCTTCGTTGTTCATTCGGAAAGGTCCAGACGGTACGGTATGCATCTTGCTTTACGTGGATGATCTAGTCATCATCGGACCTAGACTCACTGAAATTGACCGAGTGAAGTTCCAGTTGTCGGATGCATTCGAAATGAAGAACCTGGGGGACCTTCATTATTTCCTTGGGATTGAAGTGATCCATACCCCCGATGGCCTATTGCTCTCCCAGTGACACCTACTTGTTGAATATGTTGTACAAGTTCAGCATGACGGATTGCCGACCAATCTCGACACCCCTGGATTGGAACCACAAGGTTCGTCCCGACTCCGCACCGACTTGCAATGAGACATGGTTCCAACAAATTGTCGTAAGCTTTATTTATTTAATGATCACCTGATCCGACATTAGCTATCAGGTCGGAGCGATCAGTCAATTTATGCATAAGTCGACCGTGGAGCACCTTCAGTGCGCACACCAAATATTGAGGTATGTTAGTAGCACTAAGGACCAGGGATTGTTATACCGACACGGTATAACCGAAAAGCTAGTCGGATATACGGATGTCGACTGGGCTGGTGATGCGCCGGATCGTCGATCCACCTCCAGTTACATGTTCTCTCTAGGTAGTGTGGTTGTTGCATGGAGCAGGAAAAAGCAGCCGAGTCTGGCTCTATTGAGCACTGAGGCTGAGTATCGGGGCGCTACTGTTGCCACATGTGAAGCCATATGGCTTTGGCGGTTGCTGCATGACCTCTGGATCAAAGTTCCGACTCCGATCCCGATATACTGCGACAACATGAGCAACATATAGCTAGCAAAGAGCCCCGTGTTCTAGGCTCGGACAAATCACATAGAACGGCATTTACACTTTGTGTGCCAACGGGTCCTCACCGGTGAAGTCGAACTCTGATATGTCCGAACGGATCGGCAGGTTGCTGACATATTCACCAAGGCCCTTGGCAGTGACAAGTTGTAGCATTTTTTGGAGATGCTTGCTCTTCAACATCTCGACATGCTGCACTTGAGGGGGAAAACCGATATTGGTGTGGGGAGAACTGGAACAAAAACCGGAAAGGTAGGTAAAGGCACCGGAGAAGCAGCTGGAGACAAGGAGGAAAAGACTGAAATAGGGAAGACAAGAAGAAAAAGGGAGTCGAGTAAACTTAAGAAGTTGGCACATCCGATAAAGTCGAACTGAGCGGTGATGGTGGTAGAGTCAAGAAGGATAGAGCCGACCGGAAGATGAAGGCCAAGACCCGGACATGGTCTGATGTTGTGAAAGGCCTGAAGATTGAAGAAGAATTGGAGGCAACCAATTCGGACAAGAGCTGGAACGAGTTGAAGACAACCGATTTGGAAGAAGTGTTCGATTCGGAGGAGTCGAATCAACTGAAGGCCAAACGAACGAGAAGGCAATGGAAGTCAACGCCGACATGGTGTTGCCGTTTTCCGCGCGGATGTGTCAGAACGGGGTGGGACCAACGACGTCTCGGACCAAGGGGCCGGTGAGAGAAGAAGTGATATCTAGATATCTCATACTGGAGCGTTGCTCCAGAGCCAGTAAGAAAAGGGACTATCCGGATTGTATTCCGGGGCCGGACCGACATGTGTTGTTAGTGTCCGGGTCGTACCGGACAAGTCTTCGGACAACGGCAATGACCACGCGGACTCACACTCCGTGTTAGCATTGAGATGAGATTGGAAGCTCTGGACACGACAAATAGAAATGTCACGGAATTACCGAGCATGAACAGAGACACGGCAAATGCTAATAACTAACAAAGGAAAATAAAAGATTACAACCGGACGCGGCCGACAACATAGAGCTTCGAGCTCTCGACACTCTCACACACTACCACTAGTGAGCCTCCGATCAGAAGCACACGGGCTACGAACGCGAAATAGAGGGCTCACAACACAATGACCCGAACAGAGA
Source organism: Azolla caroliniana (assembly GCF_043228905.1). Lineage (NCBI taxonomy): Eukaryota > Viridiplantae > Streptophyta > Polypodiopsida > Salviniales > Salviniaceae > Azolla > Azolla caroliniana. Next base: position 19,648,874 of record NW_028230441.1, read on the forward strand.
TTGAGAGAAACCGGAAGTCTCCAGAGGTCGGTTCGACAACACTTCGTTTTCCAAAACATGGATCCCTTCCTTAGTCTTCTCCCCCTCCTTTTATAGGTCAAGGAGAGAGGGAAGCTATTACATTAGGTTGTTAAGACAACCGCTTTTCTCCCTAATCTTCTCCTCGATTTTCTCCCATAAATCCCCTTTATTCCTTTCCACCCGTGTGGTCTTAAAGTACCTATCGAATCAATCCTACCTAGGTTTCCTTAACACTTAACTAATACTATGTTATTTACATATGTTTGTACAAAAAGACAACTTTTGTGTGCATCCGTGCACACCCCCGTTCCTGAGCTGTCCGGCCCCTTTTTTCCTTGTAGCCGGAATTCCCCACGACAACGGAGGAGCCGACGAGTCGAGAAGCGCCAAAGTCATAACAACGAAGGAGCTGAGATGGGCCTTATGAGCAGACAAGCCGACCGAGAAGGTTGAGGTGCACGGAACTGGATGGGTCGTGGCATGCGGGACTGGACGGGTTGAGGAGTGCGAGCGAAGCGTGAAGACTCTAGGAGAAGCCGGAAGCAAGGACTAGCAACAACAATAGACACCATGATCCGACCTCAAGTTGAGCTTGAGGGGGAGTGTTGAGCGAGCAAGCTCAACATGATCCGGATCAGCTGAATCAGCCAAGAGTCTGATCGGTGTCCGGTAAGGTGAGCCGGATCGGAGAGCCAGACCCATGTGCAAACCGGTAGGGCGTTGGAGGCCTACACTCCTAGTCTACTAGGTAGTTATGGTTTTGGGAGTTAGTGTCAGTCGCTCAATACGAGCATTGAAGTACATGTCAGTACTTTTTTCAGTCTTTTTAAGGACTTGTATAAAAGTGCTCACTTAGCACATTGTATGTACAGAGTGTTCATTAATTTTTAATAGAGTTTTTTTACTGTTTTGATCTCTTCGTCTCTCCCGTGTACTCTTTGTGTATGATTCAAGCTTTCCATTAAACCTTAGTTCTATCTTTTGTTGCTGTTTGGATGAGCCGGTTGTGTCTATGAGCTTCTGCACATAACTCTTTACAATAGTTTAATGCAAAAGTAATAATATAACATGATGTAGTACAAAGATTTAAAGAATGTTTCACTGAGTTATTCAATTTCAAATATTTTCATTCACAAATGTTAAAACTTCATACATTAATTCGCTGGTGACTGATCAGGTGGAAATCTTGCAAATGGCAACTAATTATTACAGAGACCTTTTAGCTCCAACATTTGGAATAAGTCCAAAGATTTCTAGATTAGCTCAGAGCCAGAGCCGGCTGGTATGGAAACCAAATGCTGAATTCAGATGGGTTGCAAAAGGGGAAGCCAGTAGATATCTAGGGACATGGATTGATGTAGATATCGACAAAGGATTACACTTGAAACAAATTCAAAGAAAATTTGTGACAAAATACGCAACTGGTCAGGGATGAATTTATCATTGGCTAGTAGGATCATAGTAGCTAACCATGTGCTCTTGCCTACGTTGTGGCATGCAGTCTCAGTGTGGATGTTTGATAGACATGCTATTCATACTATTAAAGCATGTATCAGGGGATTCCTATGTGATGGGAACAAGAAAGACAATGCGATAGCTAAAGTATCATGGTCTACGTTGATTCTTCCCAAAAATGAAGAGGGTTTAGGATTGATTGACTCTGGATTGCAAAGTCAGGCATTGCGATGCAAGGTATTGGTAAGGAGCTTGTTGCTTGGAAATCGGTTATGGAAAACGTTGATTCATAATAGGTGCATCCTCTAGAGTCCTCAAGTTGGTAGGCATTGGAAGTCACATAAATCATGGTTATTTTGTATGGACTTAAAGCTTAGGAAATCTAATCAGTTGGTTGATCGCACATGTATGCCAATGATGAAGGTGTGGAGTATGCTCCATGGGCATCTAAGTCGGATAAGTCCAACTACTAATGTTGAATGGAGGCACCAACCCCTATTGTGGAACGAGGCCTTAAAGTTGATGGAGGGAAAAATTCTTGGACAGAGCAAGGGAATGTTGTGGGCTATATTGTACTATGTAGGGATTCATTCAATGGCAGATTGGATGTGGTTGTCTGCTAGTAATATGAAAGTTTAGAAATGGCAGGAATATGCTTGACCTAGTCAATACAGTTGTATACTCAGTTCCTATCAGTAAAGGAGAAGAGGGTGAATGGTGCGGACAATGTGATGATACGGGAAAAATGATCAATGCTAGGGTCTAGGAAAGAACGGGAACATCGTCTATTTGGGATCAATAGATGAAGGTGCAAGTTGGCCCCAGATTAGAATTGTGGCACGAGATAGTAAGAAATGGAAGGTGAATCCACCAATCGATGAGGTTGAGGAGGACTGTATTTTGTACGTGGCTGAAGGCAAGCCACTGGAGTGTTTAGAATGGGATCATGCAGAATATAAGTGAAGGGGAGAACAAGATAAATCATAGGTTTCTTCAAGTACACGATACGCTTGTGGAGAAAGTTATGCTTCCATCATGAGAAGTGCATCAACAAATGGGCCCATGTAGCTGTCAATTCGGTCTTCGTGGATATAACTAGGAATGGGATATGGTTCCTCATCCCTACTCAAGAGGATCAAAGTGTTTTTCTGATTAAACACCCATTGGGCTGTTCCAACTAGAGAGTGGCTTGGGAAAAAGGGTGGTGGAGTAATTGCAAGGCTTGTGAAGCAAGTTTGAAGGACATCACACATTGTTTGTGGAGCTGCCAGTGAGCCCCTCGACGCGCAACCCATCCTATGCTCTCATCCGCCACTTGGAAAGCTAAGAGCGCACACCGGTTTGGGCAGAAAAAGAACGCAACCCATGCCCAGGACATCCTGGGAGGTCACCCATCCCAGTACTGTTCACAAAAAGAAGACGACTCAAAGCAAAAAGTGTGCAACACCAATACTTCCCGGGAGGTCACCAATCCCAAGCAAACTTAATTGCAGAGTTCTGATGGGATCCGATGTATTGCCATTGGTACGACCGCACCATGACAGTACTCTGCATTCCGAGGTACAGGAAGGAAAACCTACACAAAAATGCTCTACGAGGACAACTAAAATCAGGGGACCCACGTCACCGTCCCAACTGCACGCGCGAGGGCGCCGGCGAAGGCTAAGGCGAAGGCTTTGGATCTTAGAGAAGGAGTATATATATATATATCTTTGTAAAAGTTAGTGTGCGGAGGCGTTGTCGCGTTACTACGCGCGTGCGTGGAAAAAACGAGGCGGGACCACCGGGGTCTTGAACCGAAGAGCAGGTGATAGGAGGGGGAAAGAGAAAGAGAGAGATGACCGGTTACGTATGAGCAAAGAACACAGGGACACGGCCCGTCAACGCAGAGAACACGAATGGACATAGAGACAGAGAGACACGAAAGTTTGTATATTAACGAATAACAAATACACAACAGAGCGCGTGGGCGGTTACAACCGAACAGGCCGACGAACAGATGTCGATGCCTGTTTGTCTGCGCACGAAAGGGGATAGGATGGAGGTGCTGCCGGAAGCACACGGGCGTTCCTCGAAGTAGTGCAAGCCTCTCGAAAACCTGTAGAGAAGAGCAACAGAGAACAAACAGAGGAGAAGCGTTCGGTTCCGATCCGACAACACTTCGTCCTCCTTAATGCGCGATCCCTTCTCCCCCGCGTCTCCCTCTCTTTTATAGCTGTAGGAAGGGAGCTGTCTCCCTCATTTACTCCCTACCTACCGAATCTAACTACCCCCCGATATGCCTATGTACCTAATTCCCTATTATATACATTAAGGGCGCACACGCGTGAAGAGCCGGTTCACGCGCGCTATGCACCGATTGCGCTAAGGGACGGTTTTCTTCACGACAGCGTTAGACAGAACTGGCTCAGTTGGATAGCAACAGAGAATAAGATGAAAGGTTTAATGGAGAAGCTTAATACAGAGAGAGAGAGAGAGAGAGAGAGAGAGAGCAGAACATAAACTCCATTCAAAATATCACTTTGAAACTATGTACATACAACGTGCTAAACAACACTATTTATACAAGTCCTCAAAAGGACTGACATAAGTACTATGTACTTCAATGCTCATACGAGCGACTGACACTAATTACGAGACAATGATTACCTAGTAGCCTAGTCTACTACTAGGCTTCCGGTTCAGACTCGAATCTGGCTCTCTGATCTGTCTCCCCGATCCGACCGGTTGTTTTCGGATATCGATCCGGATCCTGTTGAGCTTGCTCGCTCAACACTCCCCCTCAAGCTCCACTTGAGGTCAGATCGTGGTGTTAGTGGATGTGGCTGCTGGTCCTTCCACCCGACTCCTTCTGGCGTCATTTTGCCTTGCTCGCGCACCTCGTCCGGTCCGGTTCCGCTTTCCGCGACCTGTTCAGTACTGCGCACCTCGTCGCTATCTTGTCGGCTTGTTTGCTCAACAGGCCCATTTTAGCTCCTTCACTATTATGACTCCGGCTCTTGTTGATCCATCGATTCCTCCGTGTCAGTGTCGACTTCCGTTTCCTTCTCGTTCGGTTGTCCTTTAGTTGATCGGGCTTCTGCGAATCTTGAACCGAATCGGCTTCCTCCGATTTGTACCAGCTCTTGTCCGAGTTAGTAGTCTCCAACTCTTCTTCCAATTTTAGGCCCTTCACCACATCGGACCACGTCCGGGTCTTGGCCTTCTTCCGGTCGGCTATGTCCTTCTTGACTCTGCCACCGCTACCGCTTGCTCCGACTTGTTCAGATGTGCCGACTCCTTCAATCTAATCAGCTTCTTTTTTCTGCTTATCTCCCCCTTGGTTCTTCCTTCCTCTCCGGCTCCTTGTCCAGTGCCATTCATTCCCGTTCCTGTTCTTCCCCTCAAGTGTGGCACATTGAGATGCTGAATGTTGAGCATCTCTGAAAAGTGCTGCAACTTGTCCAATCTGAGCGGCTTGGTGAAGATGTCGGCAACTTGCCGATTCGTGTGAACATACCGAAGTTCAACTTCACTGCTCAGAACCCGCTCACGAACAAAGTGATAATGCTTCTATGTGCTTTGTCCGAGCATGAAATAGAGGGTTCTTGGCGAGCTGAATGCTGCTCATGTTGTCACAATAGATCATGATCGGGATCGGTACCTCGATCCGGAGGTCACGTAGTAGTTGCCGAAGCTAGATGGCTTCACGTGTGGCATTGGTAGCGCCCTGGTACTCAACCTCAATGCTCAACAGAGCCACAATTGGCTGCTTTTTGCTGCTCCTCACAACAGCTGCGCTACCACGAGAAAACATGTAACCGGAGGTGGATCGACGATCCAATGCATCACCAACCCAGTTGGCATCGGTATATCCGACTAGCTTCCCAGTTATACCGTGTCGGTATAACAGTCCCTGATCCTTCGTGCTGCTAACATACCAGAGTATCTGGTGTGCGCACTGAAGGTGCTCGACGGTTGGCTTCTGCATGAACTGGCTGATCACTCCGATCGGGTAACTAATGTCGGGTCGAGTGATTGTCAGGTATATGAGGCTTCCGACAATTTGTCGGAACCATTTCTCATCGTAGGCCGGTCCGGAGTCTGGACTTATCTTCAAGTTCCGGTCCAGGGGTGTAGAGATCAACCGACATTCTGTCATGCCGAACTTGTACAACATATTCAACACATAATAGCGTTGTGAGAGAAATATGCCATCGGGGGTTCGGATCACCTCGATCCCAAGAAAGTAATAAAGGTCCCCCAGGTCCTTCATTTCAAATGCGTCTGACAGCTGGGACTTCACTCAGCCAATTTCAACGAGTCCGGATCCGGTGATGACCAAATCATCTACATAAAGCAAAATGCAAACCGGACCATCCAGACCGTTTCGGATGAACAATGAAGAGTCAGACTTTGAGGCTGCAAACCCCATCTTACGCAACTGGTGCATGATCTTCGCATTCCAAGCTATAGGGGCTTGCTTTAGACTGTAAAGCAACTTCTTGAGCCGGCATACCGCCGATTTGTTCATCTCCGATTGAAAATTGGGGAATTGGATCATATAGACATGTTTTTCAAGATCACCTTGAAGAAATGCATTCTTCACGTCCATTTGGTGAAGATGCCACCCCCTTGCTGCAGCAATCCCTAGTTCTACATGAACCGTTGTCATCTTCGCTACCGGAGCGAATGTCGCGTCGTAGTTGATTCCATGAGTCTACGCATATCCCTTCGCCACTAACCGGGCCTTGTACCGGTTAACCGAACCGTCAACATTGTACTTTACCTTGTACACCCAATTACATCCGATCGGTTTACAGTGTCGAGGAGGGTCAATGAGGTCCCATGTGTCGTTGGCATCAAGTGCTCGCATTTTTTCCTCCATAGCGGCACGCCAATTTGCATCCTTTGCCGCTTTTGCGTAGCTCTCTGGCTCACGCATTTCCGCCACTTTGGTCATGTACGCATAGTGATGCACCATGTACTCATTGTACCCATACCGCGTAACGGGGTTCTTTTGGCGGGAAGACCGGCGTAACTTGTCATCACCCAGTTTGGGGCCCTTCTTGGCCGGTTCAGACTTCGTTCCCAAAGATCCGCCTTCATCCTTTCCGGAGTCAGATCCACTTTGATCCGACTCTTCACTACCAGTGTCGTATTCCAGCATCTTCTTCTTCCCCTTCTCTTTGCGCGTGAACCATCTCCTCGGTTCCTTGCGCGGAGAGAGCACGACAGAGTTTCCACTACTCGCCGGTTGCTCATCCGACTGGTCACTTTGACCCAGTCGTTCATTCAGTCTGCTCAACCAAAACGATTCCGGACTCTCTTCTAGACTCTCAAGCTCGTCATCTTCTATCTAGACTGGTTCATGCTCACTAGCCTCATCTTCCGAAATCGGGTCTTCGTCGGGAGTTGGAGTCGGTAGGGTGTACCATGATGCCGACTTATCAAACTCGATATCTCGACCCTAGGGACTCCACTATACATAAGAAGGTTGTATCACGTGCGTTCATGACATCATTTATAAACCCCTTATACGTATGGTTTTTACTATTTTAGTAACCCTTCTGTAGAAAAAATATTAATAAAAATACCCCTTATTACCAATATATTTTTTGATAACCACCCATTTTAAATACCCTTACATATAAAATATACATGCACACATAGGTTGCAATCCTAGAAGGGATCAATGACCATCTTTACAATTGATGACTCGCAAAATTATGAATCGACATTAAACATCATATGCAAATTCCTAGAAATGCTTCATTAAGTGCCACATAGATTGAAAACACAATGTGTAGTACAAAGTAATGTACACACAATTAGGAAACATTACACAAAAACACTACAGGTATAACATATACATGCCACATATAAGTTTTTGTTTTTAGTTTATTGAGACGTATGAAGAACATTGAGCGATAAAAAACAATGTAATTTACAATAAAACAATCTTGAACTTAACACATACATCTCAAAGAGCACATATGGAACAATCCAAAATGCATATCAATAATGAAATTACTAACAAATCAACATTATGTTTGGTTTCATGGATATAGACTCATATAAAGCCATAATATTATTTTTTCTCAAACACATTGATCAAACAAATGGCAACCTACTTCATATTTCCATTTGAAATGTAAGACATCATCTATTCACATACTCTTACCCAAATCAAAATGAAATAAAATAAATCATTTTGTTATTGCAATATCTACTTAAAAAACTTATTACAATAAAGGTTACCCTTATAAAGACTGAGTATATAAAAAGAAAACCCTAAGAAGTTCATTTTAGGCTGTAAATTTCATGTCGTTTCCATCTTCAACATTGGACCTATATCATAAAATGTAACAACAAAAGCAAGAAATCTTAATATACATGGAAGTAAAGAAATCAGAAAATATATTTGGAATACCGTAGGTTTATATTTGGTTTCTACTCTTTTCTCCTTTTCCTGTTAAAATAAAAAGCATAAATATTAAGTTACTTTAATATATATTATATATGTACATGTATGCAAGTATATAATTCAAAACAGCTTATATATACATACCTGGATTTCATTTCCAAAAGAAAATCGTTGAAAACTTTACAATCGCTTTCATCTAATAGATAGTTATCACATTTTGCATTATATGTGAGGTTCGTTAATCCAATAATTGACTCAAAGTCAACCATTTTAATATCTGTCAAATCATATGCAAATAATCTACTCCCCTTAATCCTCCTATACCAACCAAGTTGTAATTGAACATCTTCAAGCCTATCCATCAAGTCAATTCCTCTCTTATACTCCACAAATTTATTTCCAATCTTTCTTCGCATCCTTTGTACTCGTCCTAAGTACCAAACAACATTTTTATTTGATATTCCTTTTCTTTTCAGTCTTGTTGAATTAACATCTTCTTTAGTAAAGAATACAACACAATCTGAACCAATCCCAATTAGGTTCCCATTTCCATTTAGGAAATCATTTGCATTCTCACATGAGTAGAAGACGCCTTCTCTTACACATGTGAGTCTATCCTTTGACAATGTTGGATTACCATTTAGATGACACACAAGTGTCGATTTAAATATAATCTTATCATCCACTTGAACAAATGAAGAGACTTTAGAGTTCACATTGTTGTCATCCAATATAGCATCCAATTCACGGCGAATTTCACTTATTACAATCTCATCATCATTCTCCACACATTCATGCATTGTGAAGTTTTTATTGTGTTAAGCACATTCTTCATCATCTTTCTCTCCATATATATAACTCAAGGATTGTTTTGTCTCAATCCCGGGATAATTCCACCATTGCCCATTGTGTTTAGGCTTCATATTTAACGACTCACATAAAATTTGGGCTTCTTTTAAACCTTCTTTAAGTGCAAAAACAAGTTGATCATCATTTGAGATATCAATGTAGTTTTTTAAGTTTGCAAGAGGCTTGTCATGCATGAATTGAGTTTAGACCATATTGATTCTTGCTTCATATGAGCTCTTGGAAAAACCAATCCATTATCAATGCACTCAAATTTGGCAAGCTTGTTTACATTTCCACTACAATGCAAAACATCTGGTATATCAAACGCACGCTCCATACCAATCATTCCCCCTATTTTACTAAAAAATATCTCAGCTCCATCAGACCCTGTGAGATGCAATGGACATTCTAGTTATGGATAAAAGTCACGAAACATTTTTATAAGTAAAACTACAAAGTGACAAGATATTTGTACATCCAAAAATGTTTCTCGACTAATGAAATTACTTTTTAAGTTATAAATTGGATTATCTAGACTCCATAATCTCCATATTTGAAAGAAGAATGCAACTTTAGATGCAAGTACCACACGCTTGAATAAGCTCTCATGAGGGGATAGAAAAATATCAATATAGTCACCTAATATATGCAAGTATACATGTGTTCCCAAAGCGCCTCTTTCTCTTACTTTGACACCTTCTCCACCTTGGTATAACATCTTTAAACAATTAGTAACATTTCTACTTGCAATTCTTTGAGCTCCAGCCCAATTTTGTCTATCTTCTCTCGTAATATCACATTCCCTTAAGCCATGTGCATCAATAGAGAAGTTATTATATACCAAAGACACATGATTCAATGTGATCCATACATCCCCAATTACTAATTGTCTTGAGGGATTATCTAGTGCATTCACAAGTTTCTTTCCATTATGGATGAAATCTTGATCATGAAGACAACTTACCATATTATTATGCATTTGACCTGTGAAGATCCAACCATCCCAAGGCAATTTATATCTTAAGCATATGCTTGGGGTTAAGTAATCTTGAAGCATAATCTTTCTTCTCCTACTATCTCCATCAGATGCATGTCCAACAATTGGCCCAATACTTGTGGAGAGGTGTTTTTCCCATAAAGTTTCCACTTCATTCCATTGGCATTTTACAAAATCTGTATTAAAGCAATTACATGTACATTGTACAACCGATACTAATCGTGGAAGTTTAGGGTGAAGAGGATTCGCAATTAACACCCTAGCATAGTGTCCAACCACATAATCTTTAAAGGAGCTAACAATGGTTTCATAACCAGCATTAGAGTCACCCACCTTTATCATACATGATGAGACACATTGATGATTGGATGACTTCAGCCCACAAAAACCCAAAAGTAAATCATTTGAGCTATCCCACTTAACATTCCGCTTAATCACAGTCCCATCCTCAACAATATGTTTGTGTGTGTGTATGTATGTTCCATACAACATATATATGTGTCCATATGTGTATGTATATTCTACACGTGTGCGTATGTGTGTGTGTTTATGTATGTATGTGTGCACATATTGTATTGTATGTATGTGTTATATGTGTAAATGTGTATGTATGTAAGTGTATATATGTGTATATAGGTATGTGTGTATGTATGTTCCATACAACATATATGTGTGTGTGTATGTATGTTCCATACAACATATATATGTGTCCATATGTGTATGTATATTCTACACGTGTGTGTGTGTGTGTGTGTGTGTGTGTGTGTGTGTGTGTGTGTGTGTGTGTGTGTGTGTTTATGTATGTATGTGTTATATGTGTAAATGTGTATGTATGTAAGTGTATATAGGTATGTGTGTATGTATGTTCCATACAACATATATGTGTGTACATGTGTGTATGTATATTCTACACATGTGTGTGTGTGCGTGTTTATGTATGTATTGTTTGTATTCCATGTGTATGTATGTATGAGTGTACATATTGTATTGTATGTATGTGTTATATCTGTAAATGTGTATGTATGTGTATATAGGTATGTGTGTATATATGTACATATTGTATTGTAATGTATTAATTTCGTTTATTGTATGTATGGCCCGTGTGTGTGTGTGTGTCTAAGAATTTATGTGTTGGTTTATGTATGTATGTATGTGTGCATTATATGTGTATATAGGTATTGTATGGATTGTATGCATGTTGTATAGGTATGTGTGTATTATGTACATATTGTATTGCATTTTATTTAATTGCATTTATTATATGTATTTCATGTGTGTGTTGTGTATTATGTTTGTGTGTGTGTATGTATGTTCCATACAACATATATATGTGTCCATATGTGTATGCGTATTCTTCACGTGTGTGTGTGTGTGTTTATGTATGTATGTGTTATATGTGTAAATGTGTATGTATGTAAGTGTATATAGGTATGTGTGTATGTATGTTCCATACAACATATATGTGTGTACATGTGTGTATGTATATGTATTCTACACATGTGTGTGTGTGTGTGTTTATGTATGTATTGTTTGTATTCCATGTGTATGTATGTATGTGTTATATGTGTAAATGTGTATGTATGTGTATATAGGTATGTGTGTATATATGTACATATTGTATTGTAATGTATTAATTTCGTTTATTGTATGCATGGCCCGTGTGTGTGTGTGTGTGTGTGTGTTTATGTATGTATGTATGTATGTATGTATGTATGTATGTATGTACATGTGTGTGTGTGGCTAAGAATTTATGTGTTGGTTTATGTTTGTACTTATGTGTACCTGTAAAATATTTGTAGAGTAGTTGTGGCAGCCCCAACAGAGAATAATGGTGAGCAAAAGCGGCACGACAAGGCGAGCGGTGGCGGCAAAACGAGAACAGAGGCGGCGGCAAAACGAGGACAAAAAGAAGGGGAGAAGAAGTAATCGCAGAAATGAGCAGAGAAGAGGAGGGAGCAAAGGAGGAGGCAGCAAATATCTAAATAAAAAAACATGAATGTTTGAATGTATGTTTAGTATGAATGTATGTTATGTATGTATGTGCACATAATGTATGCATGAATGAATGAATGAATATATATATATATGTAATGTATGCATAAAATATGTATGCTTCAATGAATAAACATGAATGAATGAATATATGAATGTACATATGTAATATGTAATGTATGTATATTTGTATGTGTGTGGGTGGGTGTGGATATTTGTTTGTAATATGTATGTATGTGTATGTACATGTAGCAATGTATAAAAGATTGTATGTATGTGTATGCATATATGCATATGCAAATGTACATGATTCAATGTGTATGGATGTGTGATTGTAATATGTGCATAATATCTATGTATATATATGTGTATGTATATGTAGCAATGTATAAATGAATATGTGTATGTCCATGTACGAATGTACATATGTGTATGCATATATCCATATGTAATGTGTGTGTATGTATAGAAGACTATATGTAGGTGTATATATATATATACGTATGTGTGTATATATCTAATATATGTATGTATGTATGTATGTATGTATGTATGTATGTATGTATGTATGTATGTATGTATGTATGTGTATGTACATGTAGCAATGTATAAAAGACTATATGTATGTCCATGTATGAATGTATATATGTGTATGCATATATGCATATGTCATGTATGTATGTGTATGCATATATGCATATGCAAATGTACAGGATTCAATGTGTATTGATGTGTGATTGTAATATATGCACAATATCTATGTAGATATCTGATGTATATATGTGTATGTATGTGTAGCAATGTATAAATGAAGATATGTATGTCCATATACGAATGTACATATGTGTATGCATATATCCATATCTAATGTATGTATGTATGTGTATGCATATATCCATATGACAATGTACATGATTCAATGTGTATGGATGTGTGATTGTAATATTTATGTATATATCTAATTTATGTATATGTAGACAGTAGCAATATATAAATGAATATAGGTATGTCCATGTATGAATGTACATACGTGTATGCATATATATGACAATGTACATGATTCAATGTATATGAATGTGATTGTAATATATGCATATGCAATGTATGTATGTAGACACATGAATGTACATGTATGCATGTACATATGTATATATATGTAATATGCAATGCATGTATGTTTGTATGTGTAATAGTGTACTATGCATACATGAGTGTGTTCATAATATTTATGTATGTGTAAGCATACATGTATGTATTGTAGTTGGTGATGAAATGTATGTATGTATGTGTATGTAACATATTTATGTGTATGCATGCATGTAATGTATGTATATATGTGTATGGATGTATGTTTGTAAAACTTTTAACATTGTAGGCATATGTACATATATATATGGTGATATGTGGAATATGTATGTACATATGTAATGTATGTATGTGTATGCATATATGTATATGTCAATATACATGATTTAATGAGTATGAATATGTTTGTAATATGTGCATATATATCTAATGTATGTATGTATGTGTGTGTATGTGGTCATATATATGTAAATGTATGAATGTATGTACGTGTATATATGTAATGTATTTATGTATCTATATTTTTGGGATATTTTCATGTTTAGTACATATGTATATGGCTCGTATATGGATGTATGTTTGTAATATGTACGTAATATGCATGTATATATCCAATGTATGTGTAAGTATACATATATCTAATGTTTGTTTGTTTGTGTGTGTGTGTGTGTAAGTATTGTGGTTTGTATGGTCTAGTATGATCTATACATATGGTGATATGTAGAATATGTATGTACATATGTAATATATCTATGTATGTATATATGTAATTTATGCATGTGTAAATTTGTATATTGTGTAATAGGTATGGATTATGTGCTATGTAATATCTAATTTATTTATGTGTAAGTATACATATAGATATCTAATGTGTGTGTAAGTATACATATATATAATGTGTGTGTGTGTAGTATGTATATATATAAGTATTGTGGTTTGTATGGTCCAGTATAATCTATACATATATATATATGGTGATATGTGGAATATGTATGTACATATGTAATATGTATATCTATCTATGTATCTATATATGTATATATGTAATTTATGTATGTCTAAATTTGAATATTGTGTAATATATGCTATGTAATATCTAATTTATTTATGTGTGTGCACGTGTATATATATGTAATATATGTAACTTGTTTGTAAGTATGAAGATTTGTATATATATAGTATGTAATCTTAGCCTTTAGGTGTTAATATGTATGTGTATGTGTATACATACATATATATAATATGTAAATTTTTATTTTTTTTTCCAAAGTAAAGCTACTTTCTCATTAGTTAGGAAGGATTATTACATAGAGTCTATAAGGAGATTTATACACACATCGGGGAGACTTCCTCCGATCAAGCCAAAGAAGATGAGCCACTTACATTGCCTTGCGGCCTAACTTAATGTAAGAAGCTACCTATGTCCAAGGCGATGCCCTTCAATGTTGCCTAGTATGAGTTGGCTCTTGGGGCCTACACCGAAGAGAGGGTGGCAGGTGAGTAGGAAACAACCAATGTGGGGGCTGGTAGTTCCACCTCGGGCCACTCCCGCCTTGCATCACCATAGGTGTGTTCCGCCATTTCTGCCAAAAGCGCAAACGGGCAGTGGTCACGTCGTTGGAGTGACTGCAAACCTCTTCCAGTTGCCCTCGTAGGCAGCTGATAAGCGCGAACCATATGTCCATGATCACTTCCTCCGGGGGCCGTACCGTACCTTGGAAGACCTTGAGGCAACACGCTTTCCATATATACCACAAGGTGAAACCTGCGATCAACATCCAGATTTCCGGAAACCTAGGGGATGCAGGCTGCAAGCCTCTTTCAAAACGGATCTTGACGATTTTGCCTCTCGTGCATACATAGCACCAACTATCTGCATTGACGGCGTCCGTCCACCCTTCGACCGAGTGATCAATCCATGCCGCAACGCTCCACGAGGCTGTTCCTTCAACTTCACATGCCACAAGGAGGCGAGTCACTCTATCCCATACCTTTTGAGCTTGAGGGCAATCCCACAAACAATGTCTTAGAGACTCAATAGGTAGAGAGCACAGTGGGCAGCCTAACGGGCCGCCACGTTTATCTAACCATTCGCCAACGGTCACCACATTATGACCGATCTGCCACCAAAAGAGCTTAATCTTTTCAGGCATGTGGAGACGCCAAAGACCCTTCCAAAAGGCAATGAGCGCCTCATCGGGGATGCCCAATGTTCGCCAGCCGTTGTGAAGGGGGCCGCCTGGCTACAGCTGCAAAGTCCGACCCAATTTAGTGGTGTAATCGAAGAAGTGGTGGAGTCTATCGTCATGTTTCCATCTGAAATCCCCGGGGTCCCAATCCAGATCGACAAGGGGGCGACAACCGTATACCCTTAACCTCCAATGGGGTTCCACCTTAGCAACATCCGGGTCTGTCTTCCAGATGTTATCAATCTGTGCCACCACTCGGATTGGGTGCCAAGAGCCTCTGCTCTGGCTGTCCCCAAAAACTGTATCACTCCCCGATCCGCTCATGCCCTTTAGCGACTTGACCATTCCAGCCTCGTCAAAGAGACCGAACCATGCATGTTCTCTCGCCTCCCCCATCGGAACCCTGTCAACTGCCTCAGCTATCAGTCTCCGCATTTTCGTAGCTCCCTTGAGGGGAGGGAAAAGGTCCTCTTGGGCTCTTCCTGAATCAGCCATACGTCTCCAATCGTCTATAGATAGGAGGCCTGTTTGTGCCAACTTTCCCCATGCTAGGCCCTTAAGTTGCCCTAGCATCGCGTTGTCATTCGTTCGCACATGAGGATTCCAGAATAGTGGCTGTCTAGTCCATTCGGTCAATGTCTCCGGGGTGTGCTTGACCAAATGCTGTCGTATATGGCACCATGCCCGCAAGATGGAGTTCGTGATCCTGTCCTCCGGATGGCAAGCCAGCCTAGGTGGGACTCCGCTCGTGCAGCACCAATTCAAGGAGTCGGGCCAAGGCCTACCATACTTGGGAGTCCCTACTTGCAGCCTGTTGCGAAGAAGTACCTTCCAGCACCCCTCACCTGGCAGGAGGCAGCGAACCACCATTTTAGCCAGCAATGCACGACTCCGCATTAAGGGGTCTATGAGGCCAAGCCCCCCTTTGGCCCGCGGTTGCATTAACCAACACCATGAGACTCTGGCGGCAGCCCTTGGGTTGTCCTTACCTGACCATATAAAACCCCTAATGGCAGCCTTAATCGCGTGCAAACCTGTAGGGTCCATAATCCAGCATGAGACTGAGTGCCACATGGTAGCGAGCAGCACTTGGTTTGCCACAAGGACCCTACCAGTGAAGGACAATTTAGATCTACTCCACTGGTTCAACTTCTTACTTATTTTGGCTTGTACGTGGGCCAATTGCGCTCCCTTGGGGATTGACCTCCCCATCGTAAATCCAAGGTACTTGAAAGTCGTCCCACTAGGGACCCACGTAAAATCGGCATGGGGTTGCCATCTTGGTGTCCCCTGTTCGCTGAACCATAGACCTTGGGTTTTATTCCAATTGATCTTGGCACCAGCCGCCTGACAAAAGTCCTCGACAAGATGTTCAGCCCGCTGTAAATTCTCCTCATCACCTTGCAAGAAAAGAACCGTATCGTCGGCATATTCAGATAACAACAAATCTTCAGTCGCATTGGGGATGGGCAATCCCCACAACCCGCTAGTTGGTGCTTGTAAGTAGGCGGAGAAAGCCTCGGTTACAAAGAGATAGAGATATGGGGCTAGGGGACAACCTTGCCTCACTGAGCGTTGTAGTTGGAAGGCGGGTCCCCTAGATCCAGCCATCAGCACGCTACTCGTAGCTGTCCGATAGAGTGCAGAAGTGCAATTCCTCCATTTTTGAGGTAGGCCCAAAGCTCTCATCACATTTTCCAAAAAGGGCCATAACACCCTATCGTAGGCCTTCTCGAAGTCTAGCATCAGAATAGCCGAGCTCGATACGGAGCGACCGGCCAATGCCATAGCTTCCCAAAGAAGCAACACATTATCAAAGATACACCTGTTCTTGACAAACCCAGTTTGATTGTCGTGTATGATGTCCGGTAAGAAGCTTGCTAATCGCTGAGCTAGGACTTTAGCGAGTATCTTGTATGCCGTGTTAAGGATCGTGATTGGACGCCATTGGCGCAACTCTAGGCTTCGCTCTTGGGATTTGGGGATGAGATATATCATCCCCTCAGCCAGACCAATCGACATCTTTCCTGAGGACCAAATCTCTTGGAACCCGGCTTCCAAGGACGGGATAACACATTCCCAATGAATCTCGAAGAAATCTCGTGAGAGACCATCGGGGCCGGGGCATGCACCCCTTCGCAATCCCCTAAGTGCCTCCGAGAGCTCTAAACGAGAGATGGGACTATCGAGCACAACTTCCATCTCTTGGGTTACCTTGGGGTGAATGCAAGACATCACTCGATCAGCCAGCTCCGAGTTTTGCCGCACATGCATAGGTGCAAGGAGGTCACGATAGTATTGTGTTGCCATTTCCAGAACCTCAGTCTTGTCCTCCGTTATTGAGCCGTCTGGTTTGCGCAGCCCGTGTATACGTCCACCGCCACCCTTGGGTGCCTTGTAGTGAAAGAAATGTCGGTTGACCTTGTCGTCTTTTCTAGCCCACCATGCTGCGTTTCTTCGAAACAACATTCGGTTCTTCTCCAAAGTCCTTTCCTGTACCTTCATCTTTGCTTCCTCTAGCTTAGTTCTAGACCATTTGCAACCAGGGTCTACCTGTAACAGCCGTTGCGCTGCCGCAACGGCCTTCCTTAATTTTGTTTCAATGGCTCTAACCTGTTGGAGGGCGCGCTTGGTCTCTTGTTGTAAAAAGGAGGAGGAGAGGGCCAATTTTTTCTGCAGATCTTCGCTGGCTGATTCACTGCCCATGGTGTCCTGCCATATACTCTGTAAACTGGCCTTCACCTCTTCACTCTTCATGATCTTTATGGGGATCTTTACATTGAGACTGCCCTTGCTATCGTTGGGTGGGTTAAGGTCTAGTCTCACCGGCTGATGATCTGAAAAGGTAAGACCTGCCAAGATAGCAAAGGAGCCCCCGAGCTCTTCGAGGGATGAGCTGATGTATATGCGGTCTAGCCGTGCAAGACTACCGCCCCTAGCATTCCCGGGGGCTCTAGAAAAGTGCAACGAATGTGAGCTTCGCCTAAGGGAAGAGCCCCATGTATCCTTCACCCCGATTTTGCCAATTAGGAAAGCCCATGAATCCAGCTCCGCACCATAAATAGGCCTCTGGGTCCCTCCTTTCCTATCTCCCAGGTGTTCAGTCATGTTGAAATCACCTGCCATTACCCAAGCCTCGACATTAGGTAATGTTGTCGCTAGCATCCTCCAAAAGATTGCTCTCTCGGGGGCTGAGTTAGGGGCATAAATGTTTAGCACCCCAATCTGTAGGCGATTCTATTTCAGAAGCACGTATAAGGCCCGACCCTCCACCAGCGTGCCAGATGATGTTACTTCGTATCGGGCCTTATCGCTGATCGAGATGCAGACCCCTCCTCTTCGGTGGAGGTCACCCTGCGCAGCCAACCACCATGTGGTCCACCCACCCAACAAGGGGTTTACTAAGCTCTGAGTTCGCTCTTGCGAGAGGTGGTGTTCCTGCAAAAGCAATATGTCAATATGGCCCCCTATATTAAGGGGATTCAGCTCCTCCTGAAGTTTTCTACACTCTTGGTGTTGTCGGCCTCCACCAAGGCCCTGTACATTCCACGTTAGGATCCTCATCCGAAAACGGTGACGTTGGCGCCCATGTTCGGGCCGATCCCCATGTCATGGGGCAAACTAACACCTGTTTCGGGGGGTATGGTCTCCACTGCAGGCTGCAAATCCCCTACAAGATTCTCAGCCGGTCGTTCCCGACCCGCTTCAAATAGATCCCGCGATACATTTGTGCTCCGAAGCGGTGGCACAACTTGCATCCCTCTATCTAACAGAGTCGTCGCCAAACCAGGTGTTGGTCTTCCTATCTTACCCTTTTCTTTGTCCTTGAGCTTGCCCGTCCGGATCCACAATTTCACTAATCTGAGGCCACTACCACATTCACGTTCCAACGGGAGGGGGGGCTGTGCCAACTTCTCTTCCGGGGTGGACGGTACAAGTTGGGGTTGCATCTCCATCGGGGTGGAGAACACGAGTTCGGGCTCCCGCAGGGGAAGGCGTGAGGAGTCGCACGGGGACAACATTGCTGCCAACGCTGCTGGGTCGCCATCCCCTAACCCTTGAAGAAGTGTAAATCTGTTGGTAGCTCTCACCTGTAGGTTGGGTGCCTTGGCACTCCCGGAGAGGATCTTTACTCGTTTCAAGGGTTGCTCGTCCACGCTTGCTGGTGACAAGGTGGCAGGACTTCTTTCAAAGGGGTGGTCATGAAAAACGGCGGGAGAGGAGGCACCTAGGCCTCCAAGTTTCCCCTTCTTCTTAACGGGTAGCCAAGGAGCCTCTTCACCCTTGGTTGTCCCAACTTTGCCCGAGGGTCGTGGTCCCGAGCTTCCCTTTCTAATCTTACGAGGACACTCCTTAGCTAGGTGTCCTGTCTGTTTGCAAATGAAACACTGCCCCGGGAGTCCCTCATAAACCACTTTTACCACTGTGAGGCCTAACTCCTCAGAGTAGAGTCTAATCCTTGATGGAAGTCCATGGAGGGAAGGCACCAAGATACGCAACTTGGGCACCTCCGTGACTGTGTCTGCCATTGACGCTTTTTGAGGGCATATCATCCCTACTTGTTCGCCAAAAAGAGGGAGCAGATGGTACAAATGTGGAGGGAGGCCAGGAAATGTTGCGGTGATCACCCTAGGGTTGTTGAGTTTCCGTAACTCTTCGATCGGATTGAACCCTGGTGACCATGGTTGGAGCAACACCTTGCCGTACTTCAGTTCGAGTACCTTGAGCTCGACCAATGGTTGCGCCAGCAAGTCATTACCTAATTCAATGTGGAAGAAGTTTTTCCCTAAACCCCTGACACTCTTGATTACCGGCATGTTCTCCAACACAGCCACCTGAAACATGTCCCGAACCATGCCCCGACTTGGTCTACCTGCCAGAAACCTACATAGGAAGGAGGTACGCCGTAGGCGTTCGATTTCTTCCGCTAAGACACGGTTAGCCTCAGGGGACAGGGTAATGGCGAGATCTGATCCACCTTCTTCATCAAGCAAACTGGGCGCTGGTGGAAGCTCGATTCCTCCCATCATAGCGAGATTATGTGTCTTGCGAGCCTAGGTTGTATGTGTTGTTCTTCCCTTCCCCCTTTGTTTTGTGTTTTTTTTAATGTGTTACTTTGCGTTTTCTAGTTGGGGGAGGGAGGGAGGATTGTGTGTGAGGGTACCTAAACAGCAGTTCGCGTTGTGCTCCTCCTCTTGCTCTGTTGGACAGCGCGCGTGTTCCTCAACGTGCACCTACTCCTGCTCCTGCTCGCCTTTTTCTGCTGTTCCCACTCCGCGCTCTGCTGCATTTGCTCCTGCCAACGCTCTGCTGCTTATTACCTGCAGTTCTCCAGTGTGACGGCCTGGACAGCAGTTGGCGCCTCTTGCTCTGTTGGGCAGCGCGCGCGTTCCTCAGCGTGCACCTGCTCCTGCTCCTGCACGCCATGTCTACGCGCCCTGTTCCGCTGCGTTTGCTCCCGCCATCGCTAATCCCTACTTCTAACTTTCCTCTATATAATATGTAATTTATTTTTGTGTGTTTTGTATGTATATATGCATTTGTGTATGTATATATGTATGTAATATGTAATTTTATTGTATGTATTATGTACATATTTACATATGGTAATATATATTTGTACATATATTTATGTTTAGTTAATATGTATGTATAAATGAGTGTAATGTATGTATATACATATTCATGGATGTGTGATGTGTGATATATGAATGTAGCTTGTAGGTATATATGCATGTGTGATGTGTGTTATGTTTATGTGTGTATGTATGTACATATTGTATTGTATTGTATGTATGGAATGTGTGTATGTGTATATAATATATATATACATATATTATTATATATAATATGAATTTTATTTTGTGTGTGTTTGGTTTGTATATTTGCATTTGTATATAATTGTGTGTATAATAATAAATGTGTGTAATATGTAATATATAAAATATGTTTGGACGGAAGTGTATGTATAAATGTAATATGTAGTTTTTATGTATGTATGTCAATATATATGGCCAATTCTAATCATAGTTCTAGCCCTACGTCTCATTCGTGTCATACTCAAACGCCAATATTCGTATCATACTCATACGTGAAAAGGCTCCAAGTATGATTGAAATCCATACGCGGTACATAGATATATTATATATACATATGGTGTATATGGTGTACATAGTGTGTGTGTGTGAGGGGGAGAGAGAGAGAGAGAGAGAGAGAGAGAGAGAGAGAGAGAGAGAGAGCGTGTGTGGTCTAGAGAGAGAAGCCCTGTTTTGCATGTGTGAGGAGACAGTGATTGAGTGTATATCTAGACTCTAGAGAGAGAGAGAGAGAGGAGCTATGGGTTTTGTCTGTGTGAGGGAGTATGTAATATGTATATTAGATATCTAGATTTTGTAGAGAGAGAAAATCTGTCAGTTCTCGTGTGAGAGAGAGAGAGAGAGAGTGTGTGTATGTGTGTCAGATGTCACTTCTATTCACAAAATATTATGAATATCAAAAAAAAAAAAACCAAAAAAAAGTCAAAAAAAAAAAAAAAACCAAACGAATATCGCGTATCATACGCGTACGTTTGCAAACGTTCGCGTACGTCCAGTAAATTGGACGTACGCGAATATTAGGAACTATGATTCTAATATGTATGTAGTATGTAATGCATGCATGTATGTGTATGTACATATTTACATATGGTAATATATATTTGTACATATGTAATATATAAAACATGTTTGTAAGGAAGTGTATGTATAAATGTAATATGTAATTTTTATGTATGTATGTATTATCTATATATGTATGTCAATATATATGGCCAATTCTAATATGTATGTAGTATGTAATGCATGTATGTATGTATGTACATATTTACATATGGTAATATATAAAATATGTTTGTAAGTGTATGTATAAATGTAATATGTAATTTTTATGTATGTATTATCTATATATGTATGTCAATATATATGGCCAATTTTAATATGTATGTAGTATGTAATGCATGTATGTGTATGTATGTACATTTTTACATATGGTAATATATATTTATCTTTAGTCAGCATGCATGTATAAATGGGTGTAATGTATGTGTGTATATACATATTCATGGATGTAATGTTTGAATGTATGTATGTATGTATGCCACTTCAAATTTGAGTATTGTTTGCATAATATATTCTTTACTATCTCATTGAAATATCTAATATTTCATGGGCTTATGTAATTTTTTTTTCAGCATAATTGATAATACCCTTATGTAAAAATATTTTCAAATCTTTATTAATACCCTTATGTATATATATTCTGTATCTCACTGATTAATTAAAACCCCTTTTGATGAACCCACGTGCTATCATACAAGTTTTGATAGTGAAGTCCCCGGGATCTCGACTTACTCGTACCTATTTAGTCCGACGGTTATAACACTTATACCCCATCTGCTCATGCGAGTAACTGACTAGGATGCATTTCTCCGACTTTGGATCTAGCTTCTTCTGCTTCTCATCCGGTACATGCACATATGCTATGTTGCCAAATATCCGAAGGTGTCTCAAATTCGGTTTCCGCCCGAAATACAGCTCATGTGTTGACACCTTGTCTCCGATCCGGTTTTGGATGTAGATGGTTGTCCGGACCGCCTCAACCTAGTAGAATTGAGGCATGTTCTTCTCCTCCAACATTTCCCTTGCCGCGTCGACAATCGACCGGTTCTTCCTTTCGGCCACACCATTTTGCTCTGGTGAATATTTGCAGCTGAATTCTCTCCGAATTCCGTTCTGCTGCAGATAACTGTTGAATTGGCCAGAAAAGTATTCTTTTCCGCCATCTGACCGCAAGGACTTGATCTTCCTCTCCGTTTCCCGTTCAACTAAGCTTTGCAAGTTTCGGAAACATTCGAAGACTTCGGTCTTCCTCTCAATGAGGTAGATCCATGTGTGCTGGTTGTAGTCATCGATGAAGGAGAAGAAATACCGACTCCCACCAGGACTAACGTTCTGTGTCGGACCCCATACATCTTAATGGATTAGATTGAGCTTGTTACGGCTCTGGTTTCGTACGGTGGGGAACTGCCGGTAGTCATTGTCGTTGTTATGGTTCCATGCTAATAACTTGGCCTCTTATATTGTTGGCCTTGCATAAATTTTATATTCTGCATATTTAAAGAAGTATGTAGTGGGATGTTCTCTGACCAACTGTCTTCTTGCGTCTACCGAGCATGATCCCCCAATCATGTATAGATGTATTAATCGCGTTTTCTTACGTCTAAATCGTCTAAAGATGAACACTCATCAAGATCAACCGTTACAATAAATGGAACAACTGTAGCATGGAGATTAATCTTCATTTTCTTTTTCAAGTTCTGGACATGTAGTTTTATGAGGCTCTCTGATCTCTAATGATCGACGCCCAACCATTTCATTTATAGGTGGGCGATGGATGTGAGTGATGGGGATATTGAAGACTTGGCCCTTCCGCACAAGCTTTCTATGAATGATCTCTCTCTTCTAATATTGTTTTGCTTGGTCGAAAGCACACCGGATGACAACTCTGCCTCTTATTCAAACATTTTTGTCACTTTCTTCTTAGCATGCCTCGAGTGTGTGAAAGATATTTTTGGTGCTACCTTTACGGGAGAAAGAGAAGCCTTCTTGAATGACACATGGCCTTGTATATATGGTTGCCGTCATAGATTGACATATTCGCATTCATGGGGTTTCCCATTCGAATGCAAACGAATACACATATGAATGCAGGTCAAGTATTTGTTTAATCCCCCCCCTCCCCACAGAAAAAAAGAGAGTACAAGAACTCCCTCCTTTTTGAGTTTCCTAGGATGAAAAAAAGGGACTTGACAGTAAAAAGGGACATTAAAAGAGGGACTTTACACTAATAAATATTTTTTAATAAATGTAAAAGTATTCAGTTTTTTAATAAATAAATAAAATAAAGGGTCACTAATTCCCCACTTTTCATTCTCTCAAAATTTATGTATATTTTTATCTTGACATTAAAAATTGGACTTTACACTAAATATTTCTATAATAAATATAAAAATATTTGTTTTTTTAAAATTAATTAATTAAAATAAAGGTTCATAAACTTCCCCCTTTTTTATTTCACACTATCAAGGAGAGTTAATACTAATCATATTTTTATAATCTATTGATGAATGATTGTTCTTTTTTTAGTGAATTAAATTTATTTTAATTAATTAATTAATATTTTGTATATTTATTTTGCAAAACTAATGGTTTTATAATATTCTTGGCGCCATTTTGTATTCTCGAATATTGCGAATATAACACATGGAGAATATGATGAATATCATGCATGTGTCAATCTATGGTTGCATTGTAGTTATTAAGTTATTGGATGTGTCCATGGACACCTTGAAAGATTTAGGACCACATGAATCTTTTACTAGTCTGTCTTCGGACACGTACATTTTTCGAACTCCCTTTGAGCAATCTACTAAAAGAATTAGATTTTGGGAGTTGGGGTCCTCGTAGTTCAATCTTAAGATCTAACCATAACTGAAAGGGTGGTCCTCCTCAAGTTTTTTGTGTCCCTTATTACGAGTTGTTAAGAGAACCACCTTCTTATTCGAGTCGACATATTGCATAGCCCACTTGTAATCAGTCATGTCTTTGTCAACTAAGGTTTCCCCTCCTAATCTGGAGTGAAGGTTTTGTGGTCTGTGCTCTCGTGCGCTCTATGCTAGTTTGTGCTCTCGTGATGAGAAAATGAGGAGGTGCTCCTATTTATAGGGGCAAGCAATTAAGTAGGGATAGTTACTATGAAAGTGTTTTTAGAATTAAAGGTATTGAACACTAGAAGAATATAAGGTATGGAGCATTCACATTTGGTGGGCAAGAACACAAACCAAGATCTTAAGGAGAAGTCAAACTAAAAGTAAGAGACATGGAGAAAAGTAAAAGGAATAAAAACAGTCTAAAAGGAACGGTCATAGCACTTTCGTTTGAATATCATGTTCAAATATGGGTTGGAAAGCACGTGAAGAGAGTTATCCTTAGAGGGAGATATGACAATTAGAAGGTTGTTGTGTCATAGCTAAAAATAGGAGATGAAAAAATTCTTAAAAAAGCATGAAAAAGAAACAATGGTGGAAGAATAAGATATTTATAAAAAGAGAGAAGATGAGGATAGAAGAGGAACCTAGGAAGTGATACCTTTGTAATAAGGGGAGGAGAGTAAGGTTGTGTGGAGAGGCTCTTGGTCTTTTCTTTGTATGGGTGTTTTCTTTCCCGTTCATGTAGGGTGTTTGAGGTGTTATCAATATATCTTTGTAGATTTGGAAATATATATCTTTTCTGTCTCTTCCTTCCATCATGATCATTCATTATCAATAAATCTTTGTAGATTTGGATTTATATATCTTCATTTTCTCTTCTTTCTATCATCACATTTCATTTTGGCGCTCCAGGGAGGGTCAGTCTTTTCTGCATCTTGGGAAAATTGATTGTGTTGTTGTATTACGTGGATATGGCTTTTCAATTTGCCTTTGCAGGTGATGGTGTTCTGTATGCAGGAGAATTTTTGGCATCCTTCGAGCATCACGCGATTTCAATTGGGAAGGTGAATGACATAGAGAAACTTCCCTTGTTGGTAGCAACTTTCTACTCAAGGGCCCGGGAGTGGTATGAGTCACTATCTCCCAACCAACAAACCAACTACCAATTGCTCGTTCAACAATTTCGAAGCAAGCATATCCGACATCGTAATGTGATGGAGGCACAAGAGGAACTCTTCGCGTTGCGTATGACAACATGATGGAGTATACGAAAGGGTGTTCAAAGATCTTTGGTCAACATGGATCCATCTACGAGGATGTGTAGAGGACGAGTACTTCGAGATGGATCGCTTCAAGGCGGCCTTGAATCCTTACTTTGCAATGGAGGCGAATTTGAAGGACCCAACCAATTTTCAAACTCTTATACAACTGTGTCAAATTTATGATAGAGAACTAAAAGTGATGCGAATGGGAGTTGATACAACGGTGGCAATAACTGGTGCGAATGTGGTGCCGACTCTAAACGCTCCACATCTATCCTCTACTGTACATGGAGGACAGGTTTTTCCGAACATATTTAATTCTAATATAAATAACCAAGCTAGTACACCAATGATGTGAGATGTAGATAATCCAAGAATTGATGGAGGTTTCCCCGAACAACTAAACTGACGACTTGATGAGCTAACAAATCAGTAAACTCTTCACATCTATCCTCTATTGTACATGGAGGACAAGTTTTCCAAACATATTTAATTCTAATATAACTAACCAAGTGACAGGAACTACACACTCCGATGAACAACGCTCGGCCACAACCGAGCTTAGAATCAAACATAGAAAACGGATAATGAAACACACGACACAAAGGAGAGAAGAGTACACAGGATGTTTAACGTGGAAAACCCTGAGAGGGAAAAACCACGGGAGTCCACAGACTCCAAACTATCACTATATCACAATGATTACAACAGTGAGCTCACGGAGGCAACGACCTCGTGCTCACGATCTTCGCCACAGGCAGCGGTTACAACAGAGGCAACGACCTCTTCCTCTCTCTCTCTCTCTCTCTCTCTCTCTCTCTCTCTCTCTACACTGTTACGTGCTCTCTAGTCTTGCACCAACAAGAATGACAACAACCCCCCCCCCCCCCTCCCCCCATCATTCTCTGTTTGCCCTAAGTCATATTTATACTAATATGACTTTTCAGCTATTTACAAATATAGCCCCGATGGACTCTCAGAAACATATTTACAAATATGTCCCTTCATACGGTGAGCACTTCTCACCGGGCCTTCATCATCCGGCCCTTGCTGGGTACTCCTCATCCAGTTCTCACCGGGTCTTCCGTAGCCGGGTACTCCTCATCCGGTTCTCACCGGGTCTTCCGTAGCCGGGTAGTCGTCATCCGGTTCTTACCGGGTCTTCCGTAGCCGGGTAGTCGTCATCCGGTTCCCACCGGGTCTTCCGTAGCCGGGTAGTCCACATTCGGTTTCGGCCGAGGCCGTGTTTACTCATCAGTACTGTTCTTCTCACTTCCCATCCGGAGGGACCTGTTTCCTAACACCAAGATAGTATACCAATGATGTGAGATGTAGATAATCCAAGAATTGATGGAAGTTTCCCCAAACAACTAAACGGATGACTTGATGAGCTGACGAATCAATTCCGCCAAATTCTACGCATCCCGGTTTGTTATTCTTGTGGTGTTGAAGGTCATATTGCTACGTGGTGTCCTTCGAGAGGACAAGGAGGTTTAGGAAAAGGTATCTATCAAGTTCAAGGAGGTTCAAATTCCCCTAACAACCATGCAAATAATAATAATCAAGTTTCTAGTGATGGAGACCATTGCCAATGGCTTAAGTTCCAACAATACGTCCTAATGTAAATCTTCTTGATTTTATGTATGATACTGACAATGATTGTGATGTTGTTCCAATCAAGAGAACTTGAGCAACCCATAAGGGAAAAGAGGTGGAAGGGGAGTCAAGTAACCCTCAAATAAAGAAAAAAGCTGAGTTTAAGATGGAGAATCCTTCAAAAAGGTGTCGTTCAAGGAGAATGATCAATATGGAGCACATGCCCATGGGGAAAGGAGTGGAGCTTTTTTATCTCAAGCAAGAGTTGATTGCTAATGGATCCTAGATCACATGACCGCAACTTCTTGAACTCTCTCCAAAGATACAAAAGGAATGGGGACGACTAATGAGCTGCATACATCAAAGTACCAAAACTGTGCACTATGCGGGAGTTGTACGAGTGAAGGAACGAAAGGATATCCGACCTACAATACCGGTATCTATAAAAGGTTATATTGTTAAGGATGCTTTAGTGAATAGTGGTGCTAGAATAAGTCTTATCTCAGAAGTCCTCATAAGTAAGATTGGTATTCCCATTTGTAAAAGTTCCTCTGTGAATGTAGCTATAGTTGATGGAGGCTTAGTACCTTGCATGGGGATTATAGAAGATCTTATCCTTGAGTGTTTTGGTATATGTATTTCTATGGATTTCCATGTTATTCCCCTTAAGGGATCCTCTTATTCCTTGTTGAGTGAGCAAGCTCAACATGATCCGGATTGGCTGAATAAGCCAAGAGCCTCATCGGTGTCTGGAACGGAGAGCCAGATTGGTGTCCGGATCTGAGTGTAACCGATAGGCCGTTAGAGGCCCATGATTCTAGCCTAGTACGTAGGCAAATTTTTAGGAGTCAATGTCAGTTGCACGGTACGAGCATTGAAGTACAGGTTAATACTTCTATTAGTCCTTTAAGGACTTGTATAAAAAGTGTTCTAGGATATTTATATGTACAAAGTAATTTTTGAAATTGAGTTTATGTTGTTCTGCTCTCTCTCTCTCTGTCTCTGTCTCTCTCTCTCTCTCTCTCTCTCTCTCTCTCTCTCTCTCCTGTGTAATCTCTGTGTTTCGTAAACCTGCACATATTTACCTTTAATATCCGGTGAAGTCGGTTTTGTCTACGAGCTTCCACACGTAACCCTTTTCATTCCTTAGTGTTGGGAAGAACTTGGATGCAAGAACTAAATGTAATTCAGGATTGCAGTAATGGTCTAATGACTTTGGCACCACATGCAACTATCGAGCTCTGCAACATCAACAAAGCACACGCAGAGCACTCATGCTTTCTTCGACAAGGTTAATTACGTAGAAGAAATAGAGGACAACATGCCGATGGAAGTATTTGAGCGATTAAGACGATGGATGGAGACGAAAGGCCTACAAGTGTACCTCCAAGTAGTGAACGTTGAGCTTCACTGTTACAGGCATGACCATATAATATCCTGTGGTGAGAATTTACCGTAGTATTATATACACGTGGATAAAGTGTGAGGCGTAAACGAGAGTGAAAGAAGGGGAGGATTACTTGTAATCATCGGTATTGAGACAACCCATTAGGCCAAGTGTGAACTTGCATGGGAACCTTCGGTCTGGCTATAAATATATCTAACTACCCTCATTTGACACATGATTGACTACGTCGAGACTCATTATAATGTATGGAGTTTGGGCTGCAACTCGATTCATTGTATCGAGTTCAAGTCCGAGGAGCCTCAACTCAATACAGTGTTGCGAGTTGGGACTCCAACTCGTTATATTGTATTAAGTTGGGACTTCAAGTGGATACATTGTATCAACTTGGAGTCCCAATTGGATGCATTGTATCAAGTTGAGGCTCTTGGGACTTCAACTGATACATTGTATCGAGTTGGTGCACCTAGGAGCCTCAACTCGATACATTGTATCGAGTTGGTGCACCTAGGAGCCTCAACTCGATACATTGTATCGAGTTAGGTCTCCTATGAGCCTCAACTCCATACAATGTATCAGATTGGAAAGTCAACCCGATACATTGTATCTAGTTGACCTTCCAACTCCATACAATGTATTGAGTGGGTCTCATAGCCACTCGATACATTGTATCGAGTTGAGGCTCATAGGTGCCCTAACTTGATACATTGTCTCCAGTTGAGGTGCACCAACTCGATACAATGTATCGAGTTGAAGTCCCAAGAGCATCGACTTGATACAATGTATCGAGTTGAAGGACAGATATGCATGCGGAAACGTATGTGAGGACATATCGGTTATGCTCGGCAAACAACACAAAAGGAGGGCAAGACGATATAGACAGATGTTAGATACATAGATGAAGCTTTAATGGAAGCTCTCTTTATTTCTGTTCTCTCTCTCTCTCTCATAGACACTGTACAGGATGATCAAAAGGATATTCCTTTATGAAGTTATGTTATCGCTTATATACTAAGCCCTAACTATATGGACGAGTTCACACTAGGGTACAAAGTGGAAGGAATCAGCCTTTTATACCAACAAACTCCCCCGTAAAAGGACTACTCTTTCCTACATGTACATGTGTTTGGGGTTGTCTCCCCCGTAAACCTAGATTACGACACTAATCTAAATTTATGTTACACGGTAGTCGGCATATAGTTGAGTTGACATAGGTGAGGTCCGTGTCGAGCTTAGCATGGCTCATTATCATGATTGATTTGGTCAACTCTTACCTTCTGCTCCTCATTCGGCTTTCTTCTACTCGGTCACTTGTCATGGTCCCATCTTTGTCCTTAGTTCTCTAAAGCGTTGAGCTGGGAGTGGCTTCGTCAGGCAATCAGCGATGTTCACCTCGATGTCAATCTTCCGGACTTCGAGCCTCTTCTCAGTTATGAGCTCTTGGATGTGATGATATTGTGCCTAGATGTGCTTCATCTTTCCGTGATAGACGGTATTGTTAATGAGGTGAGTTGCGCTCTGTGAGTCGTAATAGATGGTCGGCGTTGGTCGGTCGATTTGGCTTGTAGTTGAGAAGTTGGCAGACAGTCGGTGCAACCAGATCGCTTCCTTCGCTGCCTCCAATGTTGCTATGTACTCAACCTCTGTGATCGACACGGTCATGCACTCTTGAAGCTTCGACCTCCATGATATCACACCGCCACCATAGGTGAAAATATAGCTTGATGTTGACTTCCAATTGTCCATATTTCTAGCATAGTCAGAGTCAGTGTAGCCGTCGACTTCGACTGAGGTTGTCAAACTGAAAGTGAGTTGTGTATCTTCGGTTCCTCTCAAGTACCTGAAGATGTGCTTGACGACCTCCCAATGCTTCCGTCCTGGCTTTGACATGTACCGGTTGACCACCCCTACGGCATAGGCTTGGTCGGGTTTGGTCACCACCATTGCATACATGATACTTCCTACGGCCGATGCATAGGGAATCTTTCCATTAAGCTCTCTCTCCTTGTTCGTTGAAGGAGAGTCTCTGTCCGATAGTCGGATCGACGTCGGAAGTGGTGTTGGTCCTGGCTTCGCATTCTGCATGTTGAAGCGCCTCAGCACCTTCCGGATATAGTCGGACTGGGAGAGTCTGAGAGACTTGGTCATCCAATTTCGCTCTATCCTCATGCCCAATATGTGACGGTCTTGTCCGAGTTCCTTCATCGCGAACTTGTCGTGAAGGCTCCGCTTTAGCTTCCTTATTTCTGTTTGATTGCTACCTGCAATCAACATGTCTTCGACATATAGGATCGGGTAAATCCTAGACTCGTCGGCCAGTTGCCAAATGTACATGCATGGGTCGAAGTCTGATCGGCGGTATCCAAGCTGCCTAATGTAGGAGTCAAACTTCTTGTACCACATCCTCGGCACTTGTTTCAAGCCATAGAGACTTTTCTTTAGTTGACATACGAGGTGACTTTCCTCCCCCTTCGTCGTGAAGCCTACCGGCTGAGACATGTAGATGTCTTCTTCCAGATCTCCGTGTAGGAATGTCGTCTTTACATCTAGTTGCTCTAGCTCTAGGTGTTCTATCGCCACGACTCCTAGTAAGAGTTGGAGGGTGGTCATCTTGACTACGGGTGAGAATATCTGGTCGTCGTTGACCCCATGTTCTTGTTTGAACCCTTTCGTGACAAGCCGAACTTTGTACTGGGGTTTCTCTAAGTCAGATACATAATTGCATCGGAAAACCCATTTGCAAGTTAGCGACTTTCTTCCTGCAGGTAGTTCGACTAGTTCCCATCTCTGATTCTTGTGAATCGAGTCCATTTCAGATTTCAGTGCTTGGTTCGCCTGCATTGGTGTAGTTTACGTAGTCAAGGCCCGATTGATAACTCTATTGGCCTTCGAGATCCTCTAGATCTCCTAGGTGCCGAGATAAGTGGTTCGGATTCTTCGATTGGCTCTGTTGGTCGATCGGTATGTGTTGAACCATTTGTGTCAGGAGTCTCATTAGGTGACCCGCCCCCAAGTCGGGAGGTGTCACATTATCCTCCCCTATGGACTTTGTCTACTCAGTTCTGTTTCCTACTCACATCTTGTTGACTTTGACTTGTTCGACTCTTGTCGAATCGGCTCTATCTTTGATGGCTTTGTCTTTGAGTTCGACTATTGGACCTGTTACCGATTCGGAGTTGGTAGGTATATTGTTGTCTTGTTTGAGTTCGACTATTTGTCAAATCTCTAAGTCGACCCGGTGGGTCGGTCCTTCTACAACATCTCTGTCATCTTTGAAGGATACCTTTTACCAACTATTTTTTGTTGGTTCCGTTAAGAGAAGATAGAGTCTTCATTGAAGCCTACGTCACTGCCGGATTAGTTTCTAGTTCTCAGGATCCCATAGCTGGTAGCCGAAGTCCCTATCGGTTCCATAACTAAGAAATATGCATTTCGTCGCATGGGGTGCCAACTTGGTCCTTTTCTCCCTAGGGATGAATGCGTAGGCTTCGTATCCGAATACACTTCGAGCCTGATTGCTTTTGACGATGGTAGATTTTCCAAGTATATTGTCGTATGCAAGGCCTTAGCCCAAAACGCCAACTTCAGTCCAACTTGTTGGAGCATTGCCGTCACCCTCTCCTAGATTGTTCGGTTGATCCATTTTGCATGAGTATGTAAGGAACGGTTTTTTTATGCCGGATCCCTTTGTTGGACAAGTATTGCTTGAAGGTTCTGGAGGTATATTCTCCTTTGTTGTCGGATCTGAGTGTCTTCACTATGTATCCCAACCGAATCTCCACTTCAGATATCCATCAAGTGAAGACCTCGAGTAGATCGTCTTTGGACCTGATGGAGTAGGCCCAGATCTTCCATGTACACTCATCTACAAAGGTCATGAAGTATCAGGAGCCTCCTAGTGATCGCTCTGGCATGATATATCTATGTGCACGAGTTCTAGGAGTTGTTGTATCGTCTCGTAGTGGAGAGCATGCAGACCTCGGGTCTGTTTCCCATATCGACAATGCTCGCAAAAGTTCGTCTTTGTTTGGAGTTTAGGGATGTAGCCGACCGCCATCAGCCGATCGAGTCTAGCTTGAGACATATGATTGAGTTGGCCAAGCCATAGGTTTGGGTCCGTCTTTTCGGCTACATTCACGGCCCCTTCTAGATTGATCGCCATTAATGGGTACAAGTTATTATACTTGTGCCCGCCTCCTATCTCTAGGTTTCCTCGGCTAATCATCCATACCGACTCACTTAGAGTCATTTTGTACCCGTCTTCGGCTAGCATGCTGATGGAGACCAGACTCCTTTTGAGATCAGGTACGTGCTGAACTCGGTGATCATGTTGCCCACTGGCAACATGATCAGGTACGTGCCGAACTCGATGTCGAACTCGGTGATCATGTTGCTAGTGGTCAATCAGATGGGAACTTCTCCGGTCCTCTGATTTTGCACTCTTGCCCATTGGCTAGTCGGACTGTGCCGCTGGCGTCGGCTGAATAGTTCGCAAACCATTCAATGTTGGGGGTCACGTGGAATGTGGCACCGGAATCCAGTAGCTGGATCGGTCTCTCCCATCTTCATGTTGAACAGTTGTTTGATCAAGATCAATTTCGAAGATGAGGACTTTTTCTCGTACACAGCTTGTAGTTTCTTCCATAATGTGAACGTTGTCGTCTCTTTTGCCATGCTGAAGTAGACGTTTTCAACTAGGTGCATTCGAATGGTGGAGCATGCGATTTCGTCCATTGATCTCCACTCATCGGTTGAAATTGAAGCAAGATTTTCGGAGTGTCGAATGGCCTCAACCTGCCTTCGAATAATCAGTATATCCTGCATCATCTCCTTCCATAGGGCAAAGTTTTTGCCGTCGAATTTTCAGATCTCAACTCCTGTACCGAATGTTGATGCCATGATTCTTTTGAAAGTGAGATTTGCTAACTTGGTCTTTGTCCTTTCATTTCATTTTATTTTTGTTGTTTGTTGCCGCCGAGCCGCGGATCACTTTGATACCAGTTGAAGGATAGATGCGCGTGCGGAAACGTATGTGAGGACCTGTTAGTTATGCTGAGCAAACAACACAGAAGGAGGGCAAGAATAGACAGATGTTAGATACACAAATGAAGCTTTAATGGAAGCTCTCTTTATTTATATTCTCCCTTTCTCTCTCAAAGACACTATATAGGATGATCAAAAGGATATTCGTTTACGACGTTAGGTTATCGCTTATATACTAAACCCTAACTATATGCACGAGTTCACACTAGGGTACAAAGTGGAAGGAGTCGGTCTTTTATACCAACAATATCTAGTTGACCTTCCAACTCCATACAATGTATCGAGTTGGGTCTCCGATCTGAGTTGAGGCTCATAGGTGCCCTAACTCAATACATTGCATCCAGTTGAAGCTCCTAGGTGCACCAACTCGATACAGTGTATAGAGTTGAAGTCCCAAGAGCCTTGACTCGATACAATGTATCGAGTTGACTTTCTAACTCGATACATTGTATCGAGTTGTGATAAAAAAAAAAGAGTTTTCAACATCAATTTGATACAATGAATCGAGTTCATGTTTAAAGAGTAAGTTTTTTTAAACATGAACTCAATACATTTGTATCAAATTGATGTTGAAAACTCTCTATTTTCATCACAACTCAATACAATGTATTGAGTTCATGTGCTTTGAGTTTTCTTTTTGAAAACTTTACACACAAACTCGATACATTGTATTGAGTTGTGATGAAAATGTATCGAATTCATCTGTCAAGTTTTTTTTTCCGAAAAAAATAATAATTTAATATGAATTTGTTACATTTTATAGATTGTACTAAATTCTCAGTTTTAAAAATAATTGTATCAATGGTAATTTGACCTTGGAAATGTCGTTTACATGGTCTATACAATATTCGTGTGGTTCTCAATCACCACTTCAAGCATCTAATGTTGATCTTGATAGTTTGTCCATCCACAAGAGAGAAACATTTACGTGGGACCAAGGATGACAAAACGAGCAAAACTCCAGTGGATCTGGCTAGATACACTAACAAAAGTTGGACGTTTAAGGAAGTCAATGATAGCCATAATAAAAGAGAAATTACCAAGTGTAGAAGGTGTCTTAGATTGAAGGCGAACTTGATTTAGTGCAGATAATTTGGAGACATCATTTGGTTTTAGATAATGAAAATGCTTTGATTGGTACATTTGAAAATGAGTCTGAGGAATAGTCACAATTGTATATTAGCTATAGTTGTGACTCTCACGAAAGTAGTGATCACAATGATGCAAATAACTCCTAAATGTATATTTTGTGGAACAATATATAACAGATTTAGACAACATTTTATCAAATGATATAAAAAAGTTGATTATTTTAAAATATTTTCCTTATGATTTCTTTATAGTGCAAATAATTTGGAGACACAATTTGGTTTTAAATAATGAAAATGCTTTGATTGGTACATTTGAAAATGAGTCCGAGGAAGAGTCACAATTGTATATTAGTTATAGTTGTGACTCTCATGAAAGTAGTGATCATAGTGATGCAAATAACTCCTAAATGTATATTTTGTGGAATGATATGTAACAGATTTAGACAACATTTTATCGAATGATATAAAATAGTTGATTATTTTAAAATCTTTTCCTTAAGATTTCTTTAAGATCTAAAAAATATTAGTTGTAATTTCTCCTTAAAAATACACAATGTAACTTTTCGTATTTGGCCAAAATTTGGCATTTTTCAATTTTACCAAATGCTGAAAATTTCAGCTTTTTCATCAAGTTTTCGAGAACACGTCGATATCTTGATATGCCAATTTCCAGTTTGGGATTTACAAATCATGGCACTTATTGTAAAAGAAGAGGGATGGTAGCAGTGTTGCCTTTTGACGGCTAACATTGCCTATCATGAGAACGATATTCCAAAAAAATTGCCCGTCAAATGACGGTTTGTCAAAAAAATTGCCCTTCAAAAAGTAAATACATCGAATATTCATACTAAACAATATATTATACCCTTCTATCCTTTGCATCATTCCAAATTTCATATACACGATCCCATTGTATTTCTTCAATGTGTGGCCCATTCAATGAGACTCACATTAAATCATCTAAATGTTCTATATTCAGTCGATTTCTTTTCATCTCTTTGATGAGATTTTGCTTAGAGAACCCTCTCTCACACGAAACCGTGCTAGATGAAATAACCAAAGTAGCATGCACATACACCAAGCTTCATGCATAGTATAACCTTCACAATTTAAACATAAAGTGTCAACAAACCTATAGAGTTCCATTCACAAGCCTTTGCATCATGTAAAAATTGAAGACATGCATTCACATCAACATTTGGTTGTAAGTGAGAAATCAAAATTCCCAACCATGCCTTTGCTTTACTATCCCTAATCACATCATCCTCTACATAATGGCATGGGTTGAATAATTTTGCTGCATTGAAGAGGTCTAAATCAGGGAATCTTGCATTTAGTCCATCAATAATCTTTTGCACATAATTTTGAGATAGTTTAATACAACTTTCAAGTGATTCATCTATAAATGCGTCATTCCCTTAGATTTTTCAATATTGAGATTCTTATCATTATGACTTGCTTTATCCATGGGAATTTGTTTGAAGTATAGTTCATGTCTATATGTAATGCCATCTTTATCCTCTATTTCCAAAAACCCAACTTTAGAACATCTTAAGAACTTGGATAAATACATTGCTCCATCCGCAAATGTGTTATTTCTCAAGAAAGACCTCCGCAAATTAGAAATAGTAATATCAATTTCTACACCAATTGAAGTTACATCGAAATTCTCTTTTTGAAGTTTCAAGCTCAAAATATTCATCAAATGCAACACATTCTTTTTTCTTTGTACTTGATATCAAGGTTATGAGTTCAAGGCTCACAAATGTTGTTTGATATAATATGTGAGAAGTGTGCCAACAAGTGGTCCCATGCAGCTATCGATTCAGCCTTCGTGGATAGAACTAGGAGCAGGATATGGAACTCATCCCTTCCCGAGCGGATCAAAGTGTTTTTCTGGTTAATCACCCATCAGGTTGTTCCAACTGGAGAGTGGCTTGGGAATAGAGGCAGCATGATTGGTTGCAAGGCCTGTAGTGCGAGCTTGGAGGACATTGCTCATTGTTTGTGGTGTTGCCCTCAAGCGCAAGAAATTTGGTTGAGGAGCTTAAGAATCTTGGCTCGGTTCGGGGTTGAGGTTCATGTATCGAGCGCAGCAATCACTTGGTTGGCCATTGAATCGGCCTCGTGGTTTCAAGGGTGGAATGGAAACAGTCCTTCTTTAAAGGTGATGCAAGGACTGTGCAACCAGCGCAAGGAGGTTTATTCTTCTTACAAGAACGCTGCGTGGACATATGGGTATTAGTGGTCGGCCTTACGGTCTGGCAAGTGTGGGTATCTAGGTGCAAGGAGACCTTCGCAGGTAAACGAACCCCACTGGCTGAGAATCTAATGATGATCTGGTTCAATCTTATTTCTACGTTGCGAGGTGAGTTTGAAAGTCTTCAAGGGCCATCTGACGCAAGTGAAGAAACGAGAGCTCGTTTCTTGCTGAAATGGAGCGGTTCGTCGATGCTACAGATAATGGATGGTAAAGTGAAGTGGAATTATCAACCACCACGGTGGTTGTTCCCTCCAAGTGTACCTAACATCTAGATGGGTGCTGCCATGAGGAGCGAATGGAGGACATCTACGCTGAATTCTGCTAGTATGAGGCTCACGTGGAGAATATGCGTTCGAGTAATGTTATACACATCGAATGATGTGGTGCTTTGGAGTTGTTTTTTTGTTGTTTTATCTACACATATTGTTTTCCTTTGACATGCAAGATGTCTTATAAGATATGATTTGTAAATTATCCTTTGTACATTGCTTAACTAATGGAAGTAGTTTTTTTTTTGGAAAAAAAATAAAAATAAAAATATTTGAGTTTGTTTTCATACTGTCAAGCAATTGCTTCACCACAACATTACATAATGTTTTAATATTACGCTCGTCAACATGGTTCATGGTATTCATTGAAATCATTGTAACTTTCAACATGATCATTATTGTAGCCATTATCATGATAACTAGATGGTGAACATGCATAGCATTTAGGGATGGTAAAGATTAAAGGGTTCTAGTGTGGACAAAACATTTTGGCCCAATGTCAATCTTCAATTAGTATGTTCAAAATTGCTCTTATAATTTCTATGATTCTTAAATATGATACATCTCCTTTCTTATTTTCCTTCTTTGCCAATTGAGTATTCTTTTGGCTTTGTCTTTGACACATGCCAAGTGGCTACTATGAATTAAGGCTTAGGTAGGGAGTATCGTATGAACCATACATATCATATGCGCATTTGCATTTGCGAATGTTTTAATCATTCGAGTATGATAACACCCTCAAAAAATGATAAATACCATATTTTTGGATTAACTATTTATTATGAGGTAAATAAACCTATAAAAGGAAAAAAAGAAAAAGAAAACTTAAAAAAAGGTGAAAGAAACAAAAAAAAAACACAAGAATGTTTGAAAATGTAGGAAAATGACTCTTATGCTAGGCGAACACGAATTTTATGTACTATGGTAGGGAGTATGCATTCATGCTAGTTAGTGAAATGTG
The DNA here is from genome assembly GCF_043228905.1 of Azolla caroliniana. NCBI lineage: Eukaryota > Viridiplantae > Streptophyta > Polypodiopsida > Salviniales > Salviniaceae > Azolla > Azolla caroliniana. The sequence goes on from NW_028230441.1 coordinate 19,687,285, forward strand.
CATAAAAGTTGTTATATATAATGAAGTTTCCAAAATGAATATTTGTTTTGGGTTTGACTTGACTACAACAATCCAAATCGATAATTTTATATCGACCAATATTAAAATATCAATTTCTTGGCTACTAAAAGGCTTTCCAAACTCCAATCTAAATTACATTAATGACAAGCAATATAACTACATTCAAACTCACACTAATCTTAATCACATTAATGGAAAAAATATTAACTACATTTCAATTCACGATATATTAAATAATAATGAATTAAACATATCATCATTCTATAAAAACATTACAAATAAATTCCAAGTCATGGGTTGTGGCAATATATAAGTCTGTAATATATAAGCTATTAAAATTAACACTAGTGATTGGTGGCATAAGGACCTAAGTCATACTTTTGGTCATTGCATAGTCATTAATATATAGATACTTATTTTGATTTTTTATTATAATACTTAGAGAATCCAACCATACACAATTGGGTTAGTTGATATTAACATACTATTTGTGTGAAGATTAGTGTAGACATTCTGTTGGGTTGGGTCAATGTCACCACCTTGATAATCATGAGTTCCCAATCCTAGATGATCATGGCAATGATGGGGTTGAAAATATACATGTATTCGTGTCATCCACATCTCAAGATGATTGCGACAATGACTAGGCCAGAAATATAATGTTTGGGTGACAAATTGTGATATACTTACAAGCACATCTCTTATTGTTTTTGTTGAAACATGGTCCATTAAATGGAGTGTGTTGTTATTCATATTTATTGGCATATCATGACGATCCTCAATGACTAATCTAATACCATGATGCAATTGATTTGTTTCAATATAATGACCAACATTGTCATTCAATAAGATTTTGGAATTGGGCACAACCTGAGCGCGATTTGCGTGCCACTTCATCATCGTCTTTAAACTGACGTAAAGTTGTGGCAGTGATGATTGGAGATGGCCAACAACGTATATTTGCTAAAATTAATGAAATTCTTTATAAGTACATTTACATCAATTTACATTGAATAGTCATGATAGAGCTAGTGTTCTTAGTTTATTTATTCTTAGTCATAGAATAAACCTTATAGATTTAATATTGTCATTTTTTCAATTTCCTTGAATTACTAATAGAGACACCATGGACATTAGCACAATGTGTCGTGGTCAACAACATTGTTGGATTGGGATCATAAAAATGATATAGATTATAGGGACAATATGACAATTATTTTCTTAGTGTAAACCTAGTGTCTTTTAACTAAAAAGAACTAGATCTAATGGTTTTGACCCGTGGGATAGATGCACTACTCTAGATTCTAACAATACTACCCTTATATGAAAAAATTATTCATACTTAAACACATCAATGATGCCATTGCAACATGTTTTGTTGACAATCCCCCTTCTGTAGCATAAGTGTTATGATGCCTTTCGTCAACTAATGTTGTGTTGCACCTCAATATGGTCTTTTAACTAGCTCAAGTTAACTTTTAACAACATGGGATGTCTCTTTCTAGTTTCCCTATAAGTGGCATAAACTCCAAGTCACTTTTAATAGCCCATGTGGGCACCAAACATATATATCTCTTTCTAATCTCCCTATTGGTTAATTTAGGTCAAAAAATGAAAAAAAAAGTAAACATTAAATAGTTGTGTGTCACACTTCTCCTTTTGTCATGCCCCCCCTCCCTCTTATATACACACACTTCAAGCTTATATATCACACTCATCTTAAACACAAATATTCTTATATGACTACTATTTCTTATTTCTTTCTTTCGTTGCTTAGTACACACATTGTCTCTTGCACAATGATTAAGGTTTTTCTAGATGTTATATTCATTCATTGTTATAAGAATATTGTGTAGTAGTCTTGTTTATTAACTAATGTTGCTGAAACATATTTTGTTTATTCAAAACTAGGAGTAAAAGACCTTCACTAACCTGTTGTAATAAGTCGGTACATATATCACAATGATGTAGGCATAACTTTGGGGATCATGTTAAATATGTTTATTGATGAAGGATATTGACTGCTTATGTTACTATACATATATAAGAAGGATGCAGGAGTCTTAATTAGATCATAATCACAAACAAAATACTACGAGAGGGAGCATTACAATGTTGCTCAAAGAAATGTTGTTTAATAAAATGGATCAAGCTAATTCACTAAGTTGAAAATTACTCTTGAGTCTTCATCCAAGATAATTAGACTTATATAGTCCTTTAAAAGTACATCGCATCATAGCCCTTCACTAGTTACTAGCCTATATATGCTATCAGATATATCTCAGTCCCAAAAGAATTACAACATTATATATAGTTCTAACTCATTAAACCAAATATAAACATTATAAACATTGTTAATGTAACATGTTGACCATATCTATGACTTCTATCAATGCGAGAGGGGTCCCTATCAATTCCCTACCAATACTTTCCTCTTCCCCCATTCCCTTCTTACATTATCTTAGTTGTATTGCAATCCATGGCTTGTAATAATTTTTCTTTACATCCTTATGATTCCCTTGTGATCTTATTCTAGTTCCCTTAGCATAAGTAGAGCAAGTAAGATTTGATATGCCCATTGACTCTTTATTCTTTCATGTTGGAAGAGAACAACCTCCATTCAACATCTCATTTAATATGAGAATTAAAGGAAATCTTACCTATCGAAACTCTATGTAGTCAATTAAAATTGGATATTGTCTTTGTAAGCATAAATCTAGATAACTAAAATGATTATTTATAGCTATATCCTAGATATATGTACCCTCCCATGCAAAAGAAAAAACAAACTATTAAGCCATGTTTCTTACTAAGTCTCCTTTATTACGTTCTAGTTGCTCCAATGAACATATTTGAATACATAGGTTATAAAGAAAAGTTTCTTTAGTCATCCATTGACATGAATCTAGTTCTTATGTGTTGACTCACATTACACTATTAAAGTTGTAAAAGTGTTAATATTAGTTATTGTTTTTGCAAAAAGAAGTAATGATGGTGCCTACCAGACGTGTTTTTAGTGGCTTGCAAGAAACGGCAACAAGGGGACAATGTAGATCAACAAACATGATTATGTTCCACAAAATATTGTACAATGTGGATTTTTGTTTCCATTGCATCACATTGTAGGTTTTGGTTTCATATATTGAAAACAAGTAGTAATTTGCCAAAGGAATCAATAGAACACATGAAAATCTAATTGTGTTCTCTTTGATAACTTTGTGTCCATAATCTTGCAAGAGAAACAATCATAATTATGATGGTTTTCTTTTAGAAAAGGTAATCATAAGAATTAGATAATAAAATCAACCATGCGGTCAAAGAGAGAAAACATATCTCCCACTTTATTAAGGAATATGTTGGAGTTAATTGCATAATTTAATTTCACAAATGAGAAGTGGGCCTTCACATGTGTGTGTGTAAGACTCATCATATGCATCAAATTGTAAAGGAAAACTTTTCAATTGAAGACCATAAGCTTGTATTCCTTGGTTTGTATTAGTTGTAATAGTGGTTCTACCTTTTGTATTTTGACAATTTATCACCTTATACCTCTGGTAAAAATTATTCTCTTCAAAATTGAGCATTCATTCGGAGTGTTAAGTCATTACCTTATGATTAGTGTGGTGAGTGTAGGCTAGTATTGTCACTAGTGTACCATTAGCATTATACTTATTGTTAATTACAAGTATTGATATCTTGATTAGTCACTAAAGTAAAACACAATAATGCTAACGAGTAGTTTTTTGTCCCCTCTATCAATAGGTCGGATTGCATCTCTCTTACCTATGATTTAATTGATTTTATCGCACCCAAGATTTTGTGGAAAATCCCAAGATCTCGTTTTAAGAATGCAAGATATATCTACTGTTGAAAAGAAGGGCATTCACTCACATGTTTAGAAACACGAAGGGTAGGATTGACACTACCTAATATGAGTGTTGTTGATATTTCATGAAATTATATTTAGTTGGGGCCTCTTATTTGCACATGCCCTGAAACTTCTTGTCAAATTTCAGAACAACATTTGTACTCGAAAAACTATAATTTGAGGTTGGAGCATTATAGCACTTTCAAGTAATCCAATGTGGTTGATTCAAATATGAATAGATTACAAGAATATCTTTTTCTTTTCACCTACTAGAAGCCTACACTCATCTCCAATGAATAGATATTGTCAGCACAAGGTAAGAACGCATCTAATATAGTTTCTATTTAGTTATAAGCGTGCTAGGATGTTTTACATCCAATGAATAGATATTGTCAGCGCAAGGTAAGAACACATCTAGATATAGATGTTTTACATCCAATGAATAGATATTATCAGCGCAAGGTAAGAACGCATCTAGATGTAGTTTCTATTTAGTTATAAGCTTGCTAGGATGTTTGTTTTTTAAAAAGATATTGTTGATCTGCACAACTGACAACTGTAACCAACAAACACAATGGGTCGAACATTCTATCACCAAACCATTCTATCAAGATGATTGTTGTTGGAGGAATGGTGTTTGCCAACTGTGGATTGCGCTTACTCAAAATAGTAAACACAGATCTACTTACTGTAAAACATAATAGTAACTTGATCGATTATTGGGTGAAAGCATGCGAGTGGAAACAATTAGCTATGCCCTTGACATAGCTAATTAGCTATGGAAATAGCTACCAGTGATAAATAGCCATTTTTGCACCATGAATGAAAACATTTTACCACAATTCGATCCGACGGAGTTCACTCCTCCATTGTCGCCATTCTACACTTAGTTTCCGCCACTGTTCGGTCCAAGCATCATTTACCACTGTTCGCTTCTGTTGAGTTCACTCCTCCATTGCCTCTATTCTACACTTAGTTGCCGCTATTGTTCGGTCGTGGATTGATGCCACTCTCTGATCCAACGGAGTTCACTCCTCCTCCACTACCGCCATTCTACACTCAGTTGTCGTCACTGTGTGTTCTAAGCATCATCAACCACTATTCGATCTGATGGAGTTCACTCTTCCATTGCCACTATTCTACACTCAGTTGCCTCCTCTGTTCGGTCCAAGCATCATTTGCCATTGTTCACTCCTATTGAGTTCACTCTTCCATTGCCGCCACTGTTCGGTCCAAGCTTTATCTTCCATTGTTTGCTCCTATTGAGTTCACTCCTCCATTGCCACCATTCTACACTCAGTTGCCGCTACTATTCAGTCGTGGATTGTTGCCATTGTTCGATCCGACGGAGTTCACTCCTCCTCCACTGCCGCCATTCTACACTTGCCACCAATGTGTGTCCCAAGCATCATCTGCCACTATTCAATCTGACGGAGTTCACTCCACCATTGCCACTATTCTACACTCAGTTGCCTCCATTGTTCGGTCTTGGATTGCAATAACTGTTTGATTTGACGGAGTTCACTCCTCCATTGCCACCATTCTACACTTAGTTGCTGTCACAATTCGGTCCTGGATTGCAATAACTGTTCTGTTTGTTGATTATCTTGTGTATTGTTGTGTATAATCTTGTGTATTGTTGATGCCCATAGTCATCTTAGCTCGTTCTCGACGGTGGTTCAGTAGCTTTCACTCTGCTGCAACAAACATAAACTTACAAATGGTGGGATCACTCCTGTGAATAACCGGTTTACATGTGGTTTAGTAACTAGCTATGTGTCTTTTTTTTGTGGAAATTTACTAATGAATATGTCAAGCCAAATGGAAGGGGAAGGAGGGTGTTTACCAATACCCCTCATGGATCATCAGGATAGAGATGACGCTATTAGGACACAACAAGAGATACGAAAGTATTTGGCAGAAAAAAAGAGGAAACATCGTCAATTGTTGAAGGATACGAAAGTCACATAAGGTAAAGATAACATTGGCTGCCGATATAGGTCTGAATACCACTGACAATGGAAGTAAGGAGACTATTATCATAGAGAGAAAGGTTGTAAACTATTTCAATGTTCAGACCAAGCACATCAATCTTGAAGACATGAACTTTATGGAATATTAAATGATCCATCGATAAATGAGTTAGTTGATTTTCATGGTCTTAATGCAAACATAATATCTGTACTAGTAAATAATCTCCGTAATAGTTTCGTATCCATGAGCAGGTCAGAAGATGATCTTGTCTTAAAAAGGTCTAGTCTAATGATGTTACTTAATAGTGATGTTGACAATCTTAACATCAATGTGCTATCTAAGGTAATTAGTGTTAGTACAAAAAGTGTGTACAGTACAATGAACCAGATAATTTCAAGTGGTGAAGGAACTAGTCTGCTAAAGCTAACAACAAGATGGAAGCCAATGACACACATAACATCATAAATCAAGGATATAATCACCACATTTTGGACTAATGAGAGTAGGGTTTCACCTAATAAGAAGGATTTATGCTACAAACATGATGGAAGGAGTCAATACGAGGAGCATCCCATTCATCTTCTTGATGTACCTCAAGTATTTACATTTATCTCAATTTTTGTTTTGATTTTTAAACTTAGTTAGTTAGCTAATTAGCTACCTCAGAATATGATCATAGCTAACTAGTTATTGGTAATAACTAAATAGCATTTGACAATAGCTAACTTAGTTATTATCAGCTAATTAGCTATCTCAGAATATGAGCATAGCTAACTAGCTACTGGTAATAGGTAAATAGCTATTGCCAATACTAAACTTAGCTATTGTCAGCTAATTCACTACCGCAATAGCTAACTAGCTACCTCAGAAGATGACCATAGCTAACAAGTTAGTTAGCTATTATTAGCTAATTAGCTATTGACAATAACTAATTAGCTACTCGCAATAGCTAGTTAGCTATGTCAAGAGCTAATGGTAGCTAATTAGCTATTGGCAATAGCTAGTTAGCTATGTGAGGAGCTAATTAGCTACTGGCAATAGCTAGTTAGCTATGTCAAGAGTTAATTAGTTACTCTTAATAGCTAATTTAATTAGCTACTCTTAATAGCTAATTAGCTATTCGTAGTAGCTAATTAGCTATGTCAAGAGCTACTAATGTAGCTAATTAGGTACTGTCAATAGCTAATTAGCCACTCGCAACAACTAGTTAGCTATGTCAAGAGCTAATTAGCTATTAAGGTAGCTAATTAGCTACTCGCAACAGCTAGTTAACTATGTTAAGAGCTAAATAGCTACTCACAACAACTAGTTAGCTATGTCAAGAGCTAATTAGCTATTAAGGTAGCTAATTTGCTATTGTGAATAGCTAATTAGCTAATCTTAATAGCTAATTATCTATTCACAATAGCTAGTTAGCTATGTCAAGAGCTAATTAGCTACTATCAATAGTTAGTTAGCTACTCTTAATAGCTAATTAGCTACTACGAGAGTATGATCATAGCTAATCATCAGCTACCACACTATAGCTAACTAGCTACATCAGGGCACATTTTTGTTACTCACTGGACTCCCTTTTTATTATGCAGGTTGATTTATTTATTAGGTTCAAGCGAATGCATCCAAATATCAAAGTTCAACTACGAACATTCGAGCCTCTTAAGCCACAGTTTGTGAGATGCTTAAAGGATGGATACACATGTTGTTGCATTTACCATGTACAAATGGGTTTTCTCAAGGACTCTGTTAATCTACTACATCACCATAGCTCCTCTCTAGAGGATGTAGTCTGCACTTGTGTTGAGTGAGCAAGCTCAACCGGATCCGGATCGGCTGGATAAGCTAGAGCCGAATCGGTATCCAGATGGTATCTAGAAACAACCGGCCGGATCAAGGAGACGGATCGGAGATCCGGATTCGAGTGCATACCGGAAGCCTAGTAGTAGCCTAAACTACTAGGTAATCATTGTCTCGTAGTTTGTGTCAATCACTCATATGAGCATTGGAGTACATAGTACTTCTGTCAGTCCTTTTGAGGACTTGTATAAATAGTGTTGTTTAGCACGTTGTATGTATAGAGTTACAAAGTGTTTTTATTTTTTGAATCTACGTTTACGTTCTGCTCTCTCTGTCTCTCCCGCATATACTCTCTGTGTATTAAGCTTCTCCATTAAACCTTCATCTTATTCTTTGTTGCTATCCGGTCGAGCCGGTTCTGTCTAACGCTTCCGCACGTTAACATTCACATGGTATCAAAGCGCGAGGGTTGAGAACCTTTGTAGTCGACACTTGCTTTCGTAGACGAACCCTAGAACCCGGTAACAACAGACAGAGAGAAGATATGGACAGAGGAATGGCGAGTTCACTTCCAATAGAGAAGCTCAACCGGAACAACTACGCGTCCTGGTCATACAAGATGCACCAGTACCTGTTGGGGCATGGATATTGGAGCTTCGTGGAAGGAACGAACGAGGTAGCACCGGAGCCGACACACGAGGACTTCCCGATATGGGAGCAAGGAGTGAGTCGAGTATTGTATTGCCTCGCGTCTTGTGTGCAGGACCAGATGCTTGGCTACATAAAGGATGCAAACACGCTGAAAGAGGCCTGGGGAAGTCTGAGGAAGATTGTCGCTGCAAGTACCACAACCCATAAGTTGCAGCTCTGGCAAGAGCTGAACAACATCCAACAAAGAGACATGTCGGTTATGGACTACACCACAAAGATAAAGGAGACTTGTGACGTGCTTGGGTCCATCAACGTGATGGTGGATGAAGATGAGATGGTACAAATCTGCCTCGGTGGTCTAGCGCAAAGGTACGGGCCAAACCGGACAACGATCTGCACCCGCGAGAAGCCACCAAATTTCTTCGACTTGCAATCGATGCTGATGATCGAAGAAAACCACGTGAGTGGATCGAGAACCACTCAATTGGACGGTCGGATGCTGTACACAGAGACAGATCGACTCCATGGACGTGGTGGACGAGGTGGGTCGACACGCAATGGAGGCAGTCGGCAAGAGCAGAACTGACAGCAGTTCCAGACCCTCCTCAAGCAGGGGGAGTCAAAGTGACGCCGGAAGCCAGCAAAGGAAAGCTGACATGGAATGCTGGTACTATGGCAAAAAGGGCGACATGGAGAGCGAGTGTTGGAAGATGCGCGCCGATTCGGACAAATCCGGATGCGGCAAAACCGGTCGGGAAAATAGGCAAAGCTAGCACTACGTGAAAGGGTGGGAGGGATCTGGAACCGGGAAAACCAGAAAGGGGCTAGCCTTCGTGATGAGACACAAGGAAAACCCGATGAAGAAGACTACTTCCAAATAGTAGGAAGTATGGTACGTTGATTCCGGTGCGTCGAACCACATGACGAGCCACAAAGAGTGGTTCTCTTTTCTAGAGAAACCGGATCAACTGGGAGTTGTCGAAACCGGAGAAGACACTCCTCACCCGATTGTGCATGTCGGAGAGGTCCCTTTGAGCCATGTCAGACAGAGGGGGAAGCTGATGAGCATATTACACGTTCTGACAATCACAAAGAACCTGGTGTCGGTTGGACAAATCGTCGACCAAGGGATGCAGGTGTGGTTTACGCACCTCGAGTGCTTCATCAAGGAAGAGGGCCAGAGATGGGAGGATGTTCATCCTCGACACAAATCAAGTCGGCACCTCCTTGTTTGCCGAAGGACAAAAGATTGAATTGGACATAGATCTCTGGCACAAGCGGATCGGCCACGTCAATTATCGGAGGCTTCAAGACCTACAATCGAAACAAGTCATTTTCGGTTTGCCGAAATTTAGCGGCGAGAAGGCTGATATTTGTGAATCCTGCCAACTCGGGAAGCAACACCGGCTTCCATTCCCCACCGAACGAAACCGGAGCCGTAACAAGCTTGATCTAATACATTTAGATGTATGGGGATCGACACAGAACGTTAGTCTTGTCAGGAGTCGATACTTCATCTCCTTCATCGACGTCTATCTACCTCATCGAACGGAAGAGCGAAGTCTTCGAATGTTTCCAAATCTTGCAAAGCTTAGTTGAACGGGAAACGGAGAGGAAGATCAAGTGCTTGTGGTCGGATGGCGGAAAAGAATACTTTTCCGGCCAATTCAAGAGTTATCTACAGTAGAGCGGAATTCGAAGAGAATTCACCTGCCGATACACACCGGAACAAAATGGTGTGGCCGAGAGGAAGAACCAATCGATTGTCGATGCGATGAGGGCAATGCTGGAGGAGAAGAGCATGCCCAAATTCTACTGGGCTGAGGCGCTCCGGACGGTCGTCTACATCCAAAACCGGATCGATGACAAGGTGTCAACATACGAGCTGTATTTCGGGCACAAGCCAAATTTGAGACACCTTCGGATATTCGGCAACATAGCATATGTGCATGTACCGGATGAGAAGCGGAGGAAGCTTGATCCAAAGTCGGAGAAGTGCATCCTGGTCAATTACTCGCATGAGCAGAAGGGGTAAAAGTGCTATAACCCCCGGATGAAGCAGGTTCGAGTAAGTCAAGATGTTGAGTTCGACGAGACAACATCGTGGTACTCTCTACCGACTCCGACTTTCGACTCCGACCCAATATCGGAGGATGAGACCAGTGAGCTTGAACCGGTCTAGATAGAAGATGAGGAGCTTGAGACTCTAGAAGAGAGTCCGGAATCATTTCGGTTGAGCAGCCCGAACAAGCGACTGGGTCAAAATGACCAGTCGGATGAGGAACCGACGAGTAGTGGAGACTCTGCTGTGCTCTCCCCACGCAAGGAACCCAGGAGACGGTTCATGCACAAAGAGAAAGGGAAGCAAAAAATGTCGGAATACGAAACCGACAACGTTGAGTCGGATCGAAGCGAATCCGACTCCGGAAAGGATAAAGGCGGATCTTCGGGAATGAAGTCCGAACCGGCCACGAAGGGCCCCAAACCGGGTGATGACAAGTTACGCCGGTCTTCTCGCCAGAAGAACCCCATTATACTGTACGGGTACAATGAGTACATGGCACATCACTATGCGTACATGACCAAAGTGGCGGAAGTGCGTGAGCCAGAGAGCTACGCAGAAGCGACAAAGGACGCAAATTGGCGTGTCGTTATGGAAGAAGAAATGTGGGCACTCGATGGCAATGACACATGGAACCTCGTTGACCATCCCCAACACTTAAACCGATCGGTTGCAAATGGGTGTACAAGGTAAAGTACAATGCCGACGGTACATTTAACTGGTACAAGGCCCAATTAATGGCGAAGGGATATGCACAGACCCACGGAATCAACTACGACGAGACCTTCGCTCCGGTAGTGAAGATGACGACGGTTCGTGTGGTACTAGCGGTTGCTGCAGTAGGGGGCTGGCATCTTCACCAGATGGACGTGAAGAATGCGTTTCTTCAAGGTGACCTTGACGAACGGGCCTATATGATCCAACCTCCTGGTTTTTAGGTGGAGATGAACAAGTCGGAAGTGTGTCGGCTTAAGAAGTCGCTTTATGATCTGAAACAAGCCCCCCCGAGCTTGGAATGCAAAGATCACGCACCGGTTGCGTAAGATGGGGTTTGTGACCTCTAAATCTGACTCAACGTTGTTCATCCAGCAAGGTCCGGACGGTCCGGTTTGCATCTTACTTTATGTAGATGATTTAGTCATCACCGAACTCGGACTCAATGAAATCGGTTGTGTCAAGGCCCAGCTGTCGAATGCATTTGAGATGAAGGACCTAGGGAACCTTCATTATTTCCTTGGGATCGAGTTGATCCGAACCCCTGATGGCATATTGCTCTCACAATGACACTATGTGTTGAATATATCGTACAAGTTCGGCATGGCGGAATGCCGACTTGTGTCCACACCCTTGGACCGGAACCAGAAGCTCCGTCCCAACTCCAAACCGGCCTGCGATGAGCAACGGTTCCGACAAATAGTCAGAAGCCTGATATACTTGACAATCACCCGACCCGATATCAGTTATCCAATCAGTGTGATCAACAAATTCATGCAGAAGCCAATCGTGGAGCAACTTTAGTGCACGTGCATCGAATATTGCGGTATGTGCGCAACACGAAGGACCAGGGACTGTTATACCGGCATGGTATAACTAAAGCGCTAGTCGGATACACAGATGCCGATTGGGCTGGTGATGCATCGGATCGCCGATCCACCTTCGGGTACATGTTTTCCCTTGGTAGCGCCATTGTTGCGTGGAGCAGCAAAAAGTAGCGAATAGTGGCTCTGTTGAGTACTGAGGCTAAATACCGGGGTGCTACCAATGCCACCTGTGAAGCCATCTGGCTTCGGCAACTGCTGCGAGATCTCCGGATCGAGGTGCCGACCCCGACCCTAAACTACTACGACAACATAAGCAGCATACAACTCACCAAGAACCTCGTATTCCATGCTCGAACAAAGCACATAGAAGTGCATTATCACTTCGTGCGTGAGCGGGTCCTGAGCAATGAAGTCGAACTCCGATATGTTCAGACGGATCGGCAAGTTGCCGACATCTTCACCAAACCGCTTGGATCGGACAAGTTGCAACACTTCACCGAAATGCTTGGTGTTCAACATCTTGACGTGTCGCACTTGAGGGGGAGAATGGGCAAAGGCAAAGAAATCGGTGCCATAACGGGCAAAGGCAAAGAAACCGCTGACGGCACTGGACAAGGAACCGGAAAGGGAAGAACCAACAAAGGGGGAGACAAGAGGAAAAAGGAAGTTGAGTCGACGAAGGAAGAACCAGAAGGGTCACAGCAAACAGAACCAGACCAGACGAGGAGCGTGAGCAAGGCAGAACGATGTTAGAAGGAGTCGAGTGGAAGGATCAGCTACCATAGACACCAACACCACGATCCGACCTCAAGTTGAGCTTGAGGGGGAGTGTTGAGCGAGCAAGCTCAGCCGGATTTGGATCGACTGAATAAGCTAGAGCCGGATCAACATCTAGAAGGATGCGCTGGATCGTTATCCGGAAACAACCGGCCGGATCGGGGAAATGGATCGGAGAGCCGGATTCGAGTGCGAACTAGAAGCCTAGTAGTAGCCTAGACTACTAGGTAATCATTGTCTCGTAGTTAGTGTCAGTCGCTCGTATGAGCATTGAAGTACATAGTACTTATGTCAGTCCTTTTGAGGACTTGTATAAATAGTGATGTTTAGCACGTTGTATGTATAGAGTTACAGAGTGTTTTTATTTTTTGAATCTATGTTTACGTTCTGCTCTCTCAGTCTCTCCCGCGTATACTCTCTGTGTATTAAGCTTCTCCATTAAACCTTCATCTTATTCTCTGTTGCTATCCGGTTGAGCCGGTTCTGTCTAACGCTTCCGCACGTTAATATTCACAACTTGTGAGTGCTCAATTTGTCGATCTAGCTTGCAAGAGGATTGTAAATCATCAAAGCATGTTATCTCTTCTATGAGTGGTCTTTTAGATTCAGTATTGTGTCTGAGAGAATCTGAGGCTATCTTCCATAGTCATAAATGTGTCATTGGTTTATGTCAAGATTGTGGCCCTAGTAGATTTAGGTGGTGTCCAAAAGAGTTGAGTAGTGAAATTTTAATCTCTGTCAAGTTATTTGAGTCTGTGGACACCAATTTCAAAGGAAAGGTGTGTAAAAGAAAGGATCTAGTTAGGAAGTCGCTTAAACCAAGGGATTTGGCGTCTCTATTTGTAGTATCTCTAGGAAAGTTCATTAAACGCAACTTCATTTATTCATGGAAGGCCCATCAGTTTAAGACTTGCATATCTGATTTTCCAAATGATGTAGTAGTCTCAATAGTAGATTTCGTAGAGAATTATACTTTCAAGTAGCAGAATGAAATTCAATCCATGCATTGGTGTTCAGTGCAAGTAACCATGGAATTTGTAGCTACAAGGAGATCATACCAGTTTTCTTGTAAAGTGGACAAAGTAGTTGTATTGCAAAAAAACAGTTTAATAAAATCATTTGGGAGATTGCCTTCTTCCTGATATATAATTTTCTTTCTGTTCTTGTTTGTTAATAAAATCATTTGGGAGTCTTCTTTTTGATATACAGTCTTATTTATGTTCTTCTTTCTTAATAAAATAATGTTTGTTTAATAAAAAACAGTTTAATAAAATTGTATGTCTTTTTATATACAGTCTTCTTTGTGTTCTTCTATCATAAAGAAAAGTTTAATAAATTCGTTTGGGAGTGTTCTTTCTGTTCTTGTTTCTTAATAAAATCGGCTCTGTTAAATGTATATTGATTGTCAGTTTTACTTATTACGACTTTCAGTTTTGATTTGTTCAATGTGCATAATGACAATTATACTATTTGGACTACATTTTGGCAATGGTTTTTTTACTCTCAAGTGAACCATGTACAAATTCAAATAGTTTGTCATTCTGAGAACAACCAGCAGCATGAAATCAGAAATCAATGACCTATTTTAAAATTACATAGTAGATTTTTTACTCAAAACAAACGATTTCATTCTTCATTGATTAATCTGTCATCAAATTACATATTTATAATACACCATTGGCAATGTCTACAAAGCGCCTATAAATAGCTAAGCTCTTGCTGGTCAATGGAACTTCTCTGCATATGTGATCTGCATACCGAGCTCGGTATGGTGTCCACAACCATGTAGTCAATTGGCAGCTCAATGTTTTCACCAAGTAATTATCAAGAATTTTGTCAAGCACAATGAGACAACATCTGCAAATGTTGTAGTAATGCCAGAAATGTTTTGTATCCACAATCAACGTTTTGTCGGCATTATATTCAGACCAGGTATGCCGAAAATTAGAAAGTCTTTTGAATCTTGCAATATCCTGCTATTCACATCTTTCTCGTGTCCACTGACCCTTGAAGTGTTGTCGCCACTTTGGGAAGAATCTTTCTACACACATCTGAACGTGGTTTTTCACTCCAAATAAACAAATCAAACTATTGCACAACCCACTCTAGAAATTGATTCATGTCCCTCCTTGGTGTCATATATCACACACTCATCAAGACTTTATCAAGCTCCAAGATCAAAGCTCTTCTTTCGTCTTCAAATGGTTTAGGTTTCCATTCCTGCAATTGAGCCTCTGTTACACCAAGTATTGGTAGCACACAATCAATTTCAATCAACTCAGGTTCTGTCGACACAATTGGTGTCCTTTTCCTCTTCAAACCCCTGGTCGACTGTGTCTTTGGGTTTGACTTCACCTTGTTTTGCTCTTGTGCAGTCATTGGGCCTGGCTTCACACTATTTTTCCATTGTATAGTCGATTGTGTTATCAGTCCTGCCATTACCTCTGTGCATGTCGATACTTCTCTAGTCGGTATTAGCCCACTGGTATCACATGCTGCATCTACCTGCAAAATCAGATCATTTGTGCAACATGCTGCATCTACTTGCGTGACCAAATCATTTGTGTTAGTTGCTACATCTACTTTCAAGATGGGGCCCTCTAAACACGCAGCAACATCAATAGTTTCCACACTACCATCGGCCTTAGGAGCAATAGATTCAAACCCTTTAGACTCTGCACATCAAAAAACACCAACATATTCACACTCACAAAGTAGCTAACAGTCTCACTAAACAGCATAATGAACATGAAATATTCTGCAACAAAATAATATTATTATCTTAAAATCCATCATAGAGTTCCATTACATAATGTGGATCAAACAACAACCAATCTGAGGTTTTACTTGTCCAAATAGACCATAGGCCATCTTCATAATTTTCCAGGAAAATAGCTAATAGTCATATCCCACTAATCAGTAATTGCTAGTAATTAGCTCCAATTCAAGAGCCCCTTGATCGGGTAACTGGTCTTGTCCCCAATCATGGCCCCTTCTTCATGAATTTTCTAGCCGGTTGCCCATTTAGCCTTGTTTCTTTCACCCATTGCGCAAGTGTGTCCTCCTCTGACAACCTTTCCATCGCCTCAAAAACGGCTTGCACGTTAGCTGCATCTTGCGCTAGCTTTTCAAGTACAGTGAGATCTGGTGGGACATCATCAACAATCGGGCTTGGTGGGGTTGAATCAAGGTTTTGGGCTTCGAAGAAATGTTGCATCAAGTGTTCAAAAACATTGTTGTTATGAACCTTAGATTTACATGTTGTTTCCAATATTTCATGGCTTTTCACAACGTTGCTTAATTCAGTACAATCTTCCAAAAGAATAGGGTAGAGCTGATCTGAAAGAGATGTGATAGCAGGACTCTTACTTTTAGCCACGTTGCCAGCTATCTCCTCATCGGTTGTCACGTCATCGACACCGGACACCTCATGCAACCTCCTTAATCCACGAGATTCTACAACAACATGTTAGCTAATTAGCGGCTTCTCTTGTGTTTTTCTATGACCTTAGTTGAATACTAAACATGATAGCTAATTAGCTACATGGTAGGTAATTAGCGGCCACTCTTGATACTGCTCGATACTGCTACATCCTAGCTAATTAGCTACTAATTAGCTAAGTAAGTTAATTAGCTATTCTTCCTAACAATGGCAGTAGCTAATTAGCTATTCTTCTTTAGTATGGTAGTAGCTAAATAGCTATTCTTCTTAACTATGGCAATAGCTAATTAGCTATCACTCTTGATACTCCTTAGCTAATTAACTACATCCTAGCTAATTAGCTGCTAGACTATAGGTTGGCAGTAGCTAATTAGCTACATCTTAGCTAAATAGTTATTCTTCTTAACTATGGTCGTAGATAATTAGCTATCACTCTTGATACTACTTAGCTAAATAGATATTCTTCTTAACTATGCCTAAATAACTACATCATAGCTAATTAGCTATTCTACATAAATATAGTAGTAGCTAATTAGCTACTACACTATAGGCTAGCAGCAGCTAATTAGCTATTCCACTTAAGAATGGTAGTAGCTAATTAGGTAAGTGGTAGCTAAATAGTTACATTGTAGCTAATTAGCTACTACACTATAGGTTGGAGTAGCTAATAATCTACTCCACTATAGGCTAGCAGCAGCGAATTAGCTATTCTACTTAAGTATGGTAGTAGCTAATTAGGTAAGTGGTAGCTAATTAGCTAAGCACTATAAGGTTGGCAATAGCTAATTAGCTACCACTTACCTAATTAGCTACATCTTAGCTAATTAGCTATTCTTCTTAATTATTGCAATAGCTAATTAGCTACATTGTAGCTAATTAACTACTACAATATAGGCTGGCAGCAACTAATTAGCTATTCTACTTAACTATGGTAGTAGCTAGTTAGCTAAGTGGTAGCTAATTAGCTACTCCACTATGGCTAATGTACGAGTTACTGGGCTCAAGGAAGCGGCATCTCCTGACTAAGATGCACAAACATTAGGGAAAATGTTGGGGTATGAAGCCCTATCAATCACTGAAACTTGGAGGGTAGGACGCAACACCACTAGGAAAAGAGCTTTGGTCCTTCAGTTTAAGGACTCAAAATCTAGAATCACATTTTTTAAAAAGAGACCAATTCTTTGAGGATTGGGCAGGAACCCTATCTACCTCGATGAAAACCTGACGGCGTGTGGCCCATGTGACAGACAATAAACTTAGGATGACTTTATGGAACTGTAACGGTGCACTTTGGACACACCCTGGCCATCTAGAGGAGATTTTGAAGGTATCTGACATACTTTTTTTAGTAGAAACACATCAAAGCCCAAATCGAGGACTGCCACAAGTTGACGGTTTTCGTTGGGAATCTGTCTTCAGACAAACCTCGCGTCGACATACTACTAGAGGGTCTGGAGGGTTTGCGATACTATCTCGGAGAGAGATACATAATAGGATAGAAATACTAAAGAAAGACCCAGAAGCCCGTTTTATGTGGGTGAAAGTCCTCACTAACAAGGATCACGCAATATTTATCACCGTGTGTTACTTCCCCCCGAAAGGATCCCGATATAATATGGCTGGAGAGGCAAATATAGTTGATGAAGGAATGCTGCATGGGCCTTCTCCATACAAACCTTTATCGGATGACATAATCCGATATTCTTCTCAAGGGGAAGTCTTCCTTGTAGGAGATTTCAATGCGAGAACCCAATCTCGACAATGCACAATCTTTCAGATGGATAGAAACCTCGAAATGGTGAATGTCGACCCTTTAGACTTAGACATAATGTGTACATCACAGGATCAAGGTTGTTAAACACAGTGCTCGGCCACAACCGAGGAATAGGATCAACTCACAGAAAACAGGAAATACAAAAAAAAATGGACCAAGACAATAGAGAGAAGAGTACACAGGATATTTTACGTGGAAAACCCTAAGTGGGAAAAACCACGGGAGTCCTCAAACTCCAACTATCACTATACACAGAGATGTACAATGGTGAAGCTACAAGGCAACAACCTTGAGCTCACTGTCTTCGCCACAGGCGGCGGTAATACACAGAGGCAACGACCTCTTCGTCTCTCTCTCTCTCTCTCTCTCTCTCGGCTGCTCACTTAGCTCCCACTAAGTGGAAAAACAGAAAAATGAGTAACAACAACAACAAAAAAAAAAAAAACTGTTTGCCCTAAGTCATATTTATACACATATGACTTTCGGGCTATTTACAAATATAGCCTCGAGGGCCCTTGGCAAACATATTCACAAATATGTCCCCGCATCCGGATCTCTCTCCGGGTACATTCGTCATCCGGCTCCGTAGCCGGGTCTTCATCATCCGGTTCCGAAACCGGGTCTTCATCATCCGGTTCCGTAACCGGGTCTTCATCATC
The DNA here is from genome assembly GCF_043228905.1 of Azolla caroliniana. Taxonomy (NCBI): domain Eukaryota; kingdom Viridiplantae; phylum Streptophyta; class Polypodiopsida; order Salviniales; family Salviniaceae; genus Azolla; species Azolla caroliniana. The sequence goes on from NW_028230441.1 coordinate 19,705,848, forward strand.
CGGTTCCGTAACCGGGTCTTCATCATCCGGTTCCGTAACCGGGTCTTCATTCCCGATTCCCGGACATCTGACCATCCCATCCGGAGGGACCGTAATCCCAACAAACTCCCCCTTCACTTCGGCATGGGATGTCTTTCCAGTCCGACCCTCTTCCGGCACGCTTCCAGCTTGTCGGGTGTGAGTACTTTGGTCAGCATATCTGACCCGTTCTCGTCCGTGTGGATCTTCGTCAGCACGAACTCCTGGTCTTCTATCCTTTCCCGGATCCAGTGATATCTTCGCTGGATGTGCTTCGTCCGGGAGTGATAGGCCGCGTTCTTCGCAAGGTGGATGGCACTCTGACTGTCGCAGTAGAGTCGGTACTCCTTCTGCCGGATACCGAGCTCTCTAATGAAGTCCTTCATCCATATTATTTCCTTGCCGGCTTCAACAGCCGCCATGTACTCCGCCTCCGTGGTTGACAACGCAACCGTCTTCTGCAGCCTCGACTGCCACGAAACAGCTCCCCCTGCATACGTCATCACATACCCTGATGTGGACCGGCTGGTATCTGCATCAGCCGACATGTCCGAATCGGTAAATCCATCGAGTTCGGGCTTACCGGAGCCGAATCGGAGGCACATGTTCGAAGTGCCCTTTAAGTATCGGAGTATCCATTTGACCGCGTTCCAGTGCTCCTTGCCGGGATTACTCATATACCGGCTCACCACTCCGACTGCGTATCCAATGTCCGGTCGGGTACACACCATTGCGTACATCAAGCTCCCGACGGCAGAGGCATATGGTATCTTCATCATATCCTCCTTTTCAACCTTTGTCTTGGGACTTTGCTTGCCGGATAACTTGCAGTTTGCCGGGAGGGTTGACCCGACCGGTCTTGCTTCCGACATGTTGAACCGGTGAAGCACCTTTGTCACGTACTTCTCCTGTGACAGCCACAACTACTTCTTCTTCCGGTCCCGGATGATGTGCATCCCTAGTATTTGCCTCGCCGGACCCAGGTCCTTCATTGAGAAGGTTCGGTGAAGCGCTTTCTTCAACATCCGTATCTTGACCGGGTCCCGTCCGACGATCAACATGTCGTCCACGTACAGGAGGAGTATTAGAAAGTCTCCTCCTTCGAACTTCTTCACAAACACGCAGTGATCGGACTGCGTTTTGTGGTACCCTTCGTCGGTCATGAAAGAGTCGAACTTCCGGTACCACTACCGGGGAGCCTGCTTCAGTCCGTAAAGACTCTTCTTCAACCGGCATACCAGGTGCTCCTTCCCTTTCTTCTCGAATCCTTCCGGTTGCTGCATGTAGATCTCTTCTTCGAGGTCACCGTGAAGGAATGCCGTCTTCACGTCCATCTGTTCTACCTCGAGGTCCATGCTTGCCGCTATGCTCAGCACCGTCCGGATGGAGGTCATCTTCACTACCGGGGCAAATATCTCGTCGAAGTCGACGCCCTTCTTCTGCTGGTACCCCTTCACCACGATCCTGGCTTTGTATCTCGGGGGGTTTCCGGCATCTCCCGGTTTCAGCTTGAACACCCACTTGTTTCGAAGTGCCCGCTTTCCTTTCGGCAACTCCACAAGTTCATATGTGTGGTTCTCATGCAGGGAATCCATCTCCTCCTGCATGGCACTTAACCACCTGCGGCTATGGGTGTCAAGCTTTGCTTCTTCAAAACTCTCCGGCTCCCCCTCGTCGGTTAGCAGCACGTGCTCTGGTTTCGGAAATCTCCGGGGGGCCCTTCTCTCTCTTAGAGGATATCTCCGTTCCGGAGCTTCGGTAACCGGCTCCTCCGTTTCCTCTTCATCCGAATCCATTCCGGGATCGAGGCCGGTTCCGGTATCAGTTTCATCTTCCTCGGCCGGTTCTGTTTCTTCACCGTCTTCGGCCGGATCCTCGAGTGCTAACCGGTCCCTTGCCGGTCGGGACTGCTCCTCGTAGAGTTGATCCTCACCGGTCGACTTGGAGCTCTTCATCTTCTTCTCCGACTCCCAGTCGGCGAGTGTCTTGTCCTCCATGAAGATGATATCACGACTCCGGAATATCTTTTTGTCGACCGGGTCCCATACTCGGTAGCCGAACTCGTCATCGCCGTAACCGAGGAATATGCATGGCCGGGTCTTTGGATCTAGCTTTCCTCTCCGGTCCTTTGCCACATGCACATATGCGAGACACCCGAACACCTTCAGATGCCGGTAGGATACTTCCCTTCCGGTCCACACTCTCTGCGGCGTGTCTCCGTCCAAAGGTACTGAGGGTGATCTGTTTATCACGTATGTCGCCGTCGACATTGCCTCAGCCCAAAACCCCTTGGGTAATTTCGCATGCGCCAGCATACTCCGGACCCTCTCCATTATGGTCCGGTTCATCCTCTCGGCCAGCCCGTTCAGTTCCGGCGTCTTCGGCACAGTAAACTCGAGCCGGATTCCCATCGAACGGCAATACTCCTCAAATTTCCCTCGGTATTCTCCTCCGTTATCCGCTCGTAGTGCTTTCAGCTTCTTGCCGGATTCTCTTTCCACTCTCGCGTGGAGTTCTTTGAAGACGGACAATACTTGGTCCTTTGTCTTCAACGGTGCCGTCCACAGCTTCCGGCTATGGTCATCTATGAATGTTACGAAGTACTGGGCTCCGCCATGTGACTTCGTTTCTACCTGACACACATCAATGTGCACCAACTCCAAGGGTGCGCTACGTCTCGTCGGTGGTCTTGAGCGGAAGGAGGTCCGGTTTTGCTTACCGGCCAGACAGTCGGTACACTTCCCCAAGTGTACGTGCTTTACCGGTATCAGGTTGTCTTCGGCAAGCCTCTTCATCCCCTTCTCGCTCATGTGGCACAGTCTCTTGTGCCATAGCTCACCGGCAGTGTCAGCTGCCACGTTCAACTCCTCCGGACATAGCCGGGAATTCATCAGGTACAGTGTGTTGACCTTCCGGGCCCGAGCCACTATCAGGCTCCCTTTGCTGAACTTCATGACACCGTTCCGGATGCTACCCGTGTAGCCTTCATCGTCTAGCCTCCCGACCGAAATCAGGTTCAATCGAACCTCCGGAACGTGTCGGACATCCTTCAGCAGCATCTTGCATCCGGTTGATGTCATCAGCCACACGTCTCCTATGCCGGAAATCCGGCATATACCTTCATTTCCCATCCGGACACAGCCGTGCTCACCGGCTGTGTAGGATGAGAAGTATTTCTTCTCCGGGATCAGGTGGAACGACGCTCCGGAATCGACCACCCAGGTCATCTCTTCACCGGCAAGGTTCAGCTCCCTCTCTTCGGTAATGAGCATTATCTCTTCTTCACTTGCCGCGAGTGCCGTCGTTCCTTTCCGGTCCTGCCCTCGCCGATCCGGACCTCTCCGGTCTGTGGCTCCCCGGTATGCACCGTTTCGCTCCGGTGACTTCTTCGAATCGGTACCGTCGGTTCCGTTGTCTTTCCGGAAATGCCGACAGTTCTTCTGGAAGTGCCCCGGCTTCCCACAGTAGAAGCATGTAGGTCTTCCCCTCGACTGCGACCGTGTCCCCGACTTCTCCTGTCTTTGCGGACTCCGGTTCCGTTGTCTTCCCCGTTCCGATTCGGTAAGCAGCGCCTTCGAGTCGGAGGCCGGTTCTTTATCTCTCCGACGCGCTTCTTCATTTAGAATACTTGTCTTTACCGTTAGTAAAGACAAGTTCTCTTCCTTACAGGAGGTGCTGAGAGTAACTACCAAATTCTCCCAGCTCTCCGGAAGGGTACACATCAGCATGATGGCTTGCATTGCGTCATCCAACGGGAACTTGATCGCCGCAAGCTGGTTCACGAATCCCATGAACGTGCTGACGTGTTCGACCATGCTCTCGCCATCCCGGTACTTAAGATTCACTATCTTCCTCATCAGGGAGGTCCGGGTCAAAGCATTCTTCCTCTCATACAGTCCGGACAGCTTCTGCCACATCTCATAGGCGTTCGTATCGTTCGCCACATGTTGCAGAACACTTACATCGACATATTGCCAGATCGTCGCTACGGCTTTCCGGTTCAAGAGCTTCCACTCCGACTCTATTACTCCCTTGGGTATCTCGGCATTGTCGATCGGTTCGTACAGGTCTCGGATGATGAGAAGGTCTTCCATCTTTATCTTCCAGTCGGCGTAGTTCTGTGAGTTCAACACCATCATGCCCGGGGGCCCACTACCGCTGTCGTGCCTTTCGGCTCCGGATCGTTTGCGTGAGTCGGGTGGGAACCACTGAGGTTTTGGACTAGGAGAAAGAAGAATATGAGATGAGGCTAGTAATGAATATAAATATGTTGTAAGAAAGAGTTATAGCAAACTCGTGAATCCCACGAGTGTATTGTATTAGATTAATCAATATGAATATAAGAATATAAACTTCGGTTGAAAGAGAATGATATAGAATTCTCGTGAATCCCACGAGTATAGTTTATTAATTGGTGTTTTTTAGAAACATATCTAGTTTCCAAATATTTTTCACACACAATTACATTGTGCTCCCCATCCTTATGTAGTGATGAGGAAGTCTTAGTAATCCATGCTTTTTTTCTCTAACTATAGACCCCATGCTTTTCCTATAGATAGACTATATGCTTTATCTAAAGTGATCATGCTTTTTCTAACTTGTGCGTTTTTTATCATGCACGCTAGATGTGTATGTGTAGCTTTTTCTTTTGTTATGCGTTTTTCTAATGTTTATCCTAGCGTGAATTTACCTTTCTATGTGGGACATCTATGCTTTAACACTAATGAAATGCTAGTGTAATGGTAAGACATTACATTATTAACATGGAGGTGCAAGGTTCGAATCTTGCCCTATGCATGTTTCATTTATTTTGCTATTTTCTTCTATTTCTTCATTTTTTATTGAATCTAATACTATATACGTTTTTCACGTTTTTCACGTAGTGTACAAAATACACTACGACACTCACCCCCTCCAAACCCGCACATCCTCCGGTATGTGCCGAAGTTGTTGGTGTTTGTTAGTCTCCTCCGTCCGGTCTCTACCCGATTGGTTTCGTTGCCGGCTCGTAGTACCCTCTACTTCTCTTGTTATGTTGACTTTGTCTCTCCATTTGGAGCACATCCATTCTTTCCACCCGAACCATTGTCGACATCCGATCCACCATAGTCTTCGTTCGCTTTTTGCATGGCCCGCTTGGTCCTTGTCATCCGCGGTAGTATCTTTTCTTGCCCTCTTTCTTTTCTTCATCAATCTCGACTTCTTTTCGGATTTTCGGTTTAGTCGGATTAGCTTACTTTCGATTCGGTCTCGTCGGATCGTCTTTCGTTTAGTTCGGCTTCCTTTCCGATTTGTATTCGGTCGATCCAGACTCGGTTGATCGGTTTTTACCGATTCAGTGCTCTTTCGGGTCGGTTTCTTTTCTTTTCTTTTCGTCCGGATTTGCTTTCTTTTCTTCGTTTTCACCTGCCTTGTCCGGTTCGACTTTCGGCACTTCTTTCCGTTGTTCGCCACGTAGGTCCTCCGATATGTGCTCGTTGTTCGGTCCTCGTGTGGTTGTAATGCATGCTTCTTTTCTCGCCGTAGCGCGTGCTTCTTTATTCGCCATAACACGCGTTTCTTTATTCGCCGTAGAGCGTGCTCTGTATTATGCGCTTCTCTCGTCGTAGACCCGACCTCCGCATTGTCGCACTTTCTTTTAGATTGGAATTTCGGATGGATCATTTTCCATCCGAACCGACTTCCGACTTTACCTTCCTCGCCGCCATCTCCCGTCTCTCCGGTCTCACGTTGGTTCTCGGACACAACCGCCGAAGTCTCTAGATATTGTTGGCATGAATCCTCGGTATTACCTTCTTTCGTAGTTTCACCCTTAGCATTCTTCTCGGCTATCTCTTCATCGTATTCGTCGGCTTCGACATTCGTTTTCTCTCCGCCACCTTCCGTCTCTTCGGTCTCACGTTGCCTTTCGATCGCAACCGCCGGAGTCTCTGGAATCAGTGGTGGGGAAGTCTCGATATGGCAATCCGCCATTGATTCGTCCATAGCCACCTCCGATTCGATTTCGTCTTTTGTGGCTACCTCCTTAATCACATCCGCTTCACACTCTTTATCTGCATCAATTATGCAAACATCTATTATGCTTACCCCTTTTTGACCCGATGTCTCGGGCACTTGTATCCCGAAATTTCCTTCTACACTTGAATTATCGCCCTTATCCTTCGCCATCGTTCTTTCACAAGACGAGTGGGTGTCTTGTTCCACTCTTTCTCCCGTGGTACCATCATGTTGTATTTCGGCCTTCATATTGGCTTCATCGTTTTTCCTTAATCAACCATCCTTCATGGGCCATGTCGTTGTTGACGAGATTCTCAGCTTCCTTTCATCATGTCTTCGGCATACCCTTTCGACTTTGGCCCAATCCTCGGTAAGGCCGTTGTCGTAGTGTAGGTTGCACACTATGTGGAAATTATATTTTTGTCCCTCCGGATAAAGAATGGAGTGCTCGGTGAGAACCGGAAGAAAACGGCATACCGGCGAGGAGGAAAAACGGCATACCGGCAAGGAGGAAAACGGCATACCGGCAAGGAAGAAAACGGCATACCGGCAAGGAGGAAAACGGATAAAGAGACATAAATGTAAAAAGAAAGGAAATACTCACTACTGCGCAAGGCGTGATACAAACTTTGCACCTCCACGTTGACAAACCCCAACCTTACCATTACATTAACTTATATTAAGTGTTTTAAATATAGATTTAATACGTATAAGACCTTTATTTATGCATACCTTTATTAAAAGGTAAATCGTGTATTTTTTTAATATATGAAAAAGAAAAAACACGAGACACTAAAAATAACTCATGCACATCTAGCGTGCATGAGCCCTATACTTAGGAAATAAAAAAGCATCACATGCACATTTAGTGGACATGAACACTTTTTGTAAAAAGCATGTAGCTATGCTTAGTCTCTCCCATCACTATATAAGGATGGGGAGCACATTGTAGTTGTTGTTGATTATTTGGATTAAGTATTAATCAATACAAAATTTATTCGTGGGATTCACGATTTATACATCTACGTCTCTCTTAACACCCTAAGTACCAATTAATATAGTATACTCGTGTGATTCACGAGTTTCTTATCTTTCTCTTTGCTATTTACTCATAATTAATCTCTATCTCACGAACTTCTTTCTCCTAGTCCAAGACCTCTGTGGTTCCCACCCGACTCACGCAACGATCCGGAGCCGAAAGGCACGACACAGTTGGTGAACCCGACGTGAAGACGGGTGGCAAGGAGATGGAGGCTCAACAAGCTAACAATATGATGGCGATGTTCGAACGGATGCTTCAAGAACAACGCACGATGTCGGAGATTTCGGCATCAGTAGAGCGGCTCGTGCAACGCAACGGGCAATTTAATGGTAAGGATGTGTCGCGATATTTGCAGGACTACAAGGCGGAGATGCTCCGGTGCCGGGCTTCGGAAGGACTGCAAGTGACATCCTTTAACCGGGTGGCGACCGACGGGCTTCAAGGGAGTATCCACGGGTTGCAACAACAAAATCCGACGTGGGAAGCATTCGAAGAGGCGTTAAAGACCACGTTTGCCATCGAGGACTCCTCCAAGGCAACGCGGAGGGGATTCGAGGATTGGGTGGAAACGTCAGGTAAGGGGCTGAAGGTCCTCGAAGTGTTTTCGGCATTCGAAAGTCGGTTCGGGAGGTTGTCCGCGAGAGATCAAACTATTCTTGCACCGGACAAAGTCATCATGTTTTTGCGAGCTGTGGACGTCCGGGACCGGAAAGATCTCGGAGTGCTTCTTGAGGACACGACCACCGAAAGCGGCCTCACCGAAACATGGGGAAGCGTGCGGGATATCGTCGCGCGGTACACGAAGAGGGGGCAATGGCTTGCCAACGAAGAAAAGAGGGTTTCGGAACCGATTCCGAAACCGAGAACGGGATTGGAAGACCATCAACCGAGGGCTCAGGAGATTACGGCCGAGAAGGGAGTCGACGCGTCTACGGTGGAGCAGCTGCTGAAGGAGATGGAGAATCTAAAGATCGCGATGGTGAAGAAGTCGGATGACCGGCCCACAAGCTCCAAATATACGGATCGACGGTGCATATGGTGCGATAGCGCCGAACACGATCGGAGGGATTGCGACGACCATAAGGAGGCGCTACGACGGGATCTCATCTACTACGAGGGAAACCGGATTCATTCGATGGACTCTCGGAAGCCACTCCGACCGAACTTCCGGAAAGGCGGCATGAAGAAGGTGCTCGAGGAGGAGTTAGCGGCAAGAAGCAACTATGCGACAACCGCGGGAATATGTGTCGGGGAGTCATCGGGAGCGAAGGCGTCTTTCTGGCCGGAGGTGCTAGGAAACACCGAGAAAACCGACTCCAACGATATCCGAAACACCGCGGAAGGCGTCCGGGAAGCTACGGGATGGGAGTGCCCTGTCGACAAGAATAGCATATACGCCCTGTGTCAATTACATGAGGTGTATGTGGACGAGAAACGACGGCGCACGGAGGATGCGGCCGGACCATCGAAGATAGCGGAAAGCTGGAACTCCGGAGGTAAGGGAAAAGAAAAGGCGACTCCGGCATTCAAGCTCGCCTCGGACATAGAACAACAAACTGACTTGAAAAGAGTGTTCGAGGAAAGAATCTTGGATAGCCGGGTAGATTTTTCGCTGCGGGAACTACTCGGAATAGCGAAGAAGGAGTTTCACGATCTTCTCGTGGATCTCGTGAAAAGGAAGAGACAAAGTACGGAGGAAAATGCTCCAAGGGTGAATGCAAATACCGTTTCAATGAACGACACCGAAGTGGAAGGCGAAATTCCGAACTCCCACTATACAAGGCCACACTGGGCACGTGCGACTACGGAGACTCCGGTCCGAATCGGCAACATCAAAGAACCCGTGCTAGCATTGATTGATCACGGATCGGAGATCAACTTGATGTCCAAGGAGTTCTACCGAAAGGGGAAGTGGCCTATAAACACCAACCATGGATGGAAGATTCGGGCAGCCACGAAAACGACAGAAGACCTATTTGCGGCTTGTCCGGATGTGACGGTAAAGATCGGGGATGTCGAAATTGACCAAAATTTCTTTGTGCAGGATGTGGTTTCACATTCTATCATCCTCGGCCAACCCTTTATCACGGCTTCACGGATGGAGACGAAGGTGCTCGATAGTGGTGCGGCTTTTGCGCGAATTCGGAGCCAAAACGGAGGGAAATCCGTCCAATTCCTAACGGTGCCGGCAAATCACGAAAGGAACAAGAGGGAACTCTTGTCCCAAGTGAGAATGGATTTTTAAAGCGGACTGTTGCGGAGTGGGGAAGTGATAGTCCGAGAAGCCCTGATACCCCACACAGGAAGAAAAGTCTCGGAGCAAAACAAGTACGAATCGGCCCGGATGGGGCATCTACGTACACGGCCGTAACCGGAGGAATGAAGAAACAATACCGACAAGTGGAGGATAAGTTACGGTCGGCATCAATAATAAAAGAAGACGAAGAAATCGTGGGAGTGATCGAGGAAGTGTTCTATGGGAATACACTACAACGGCTTGAAGAGCTTGCGGAAGATAAAAGCCAAGGGAACCGGGTAGTCCCGGTGGAATCGGTCGAGATGTACGAGATCGTTGCGAAAATGGGGCCGGGTGCGCTCCGCAAAGAAGAAGCAATGGTAAGTACGAAATACAAGACCGTGGAGAAGAAGGTGAAACCGGCCGCGGGACCACTACCCGCCGATAGCGAACAAAAGAAGAAAGAAGTCTCGGGAGATCCGACACTTCGGAAGTCCGTGGATATCGGACATGCCTTCACAGATGAGACCCGGAAGAAACTTCGGATCGGTGGAGGTGGGTTCCTCTTACAAGAAGAAGAAAAACGGTTTCGAGAGATGTTGGAGCAACATGGCAAAGCATTCGCGTTCACATCGAGGGAGATCGGATGCATTGATCCAAAGATAGTGGAGCCGATGGTGATTTTCACGATTGATCATGTACCGTGGAACCTGAAGCCGATTCCGGTGCCACGGGCGCATATTCCGAAAGTCATCGACTTGCTCAAGGAGAAGGTGGCGATGGGGATTCTAGAGCCATCAAGTGCTCCGTACTCAAATCGATGGTTTACGGTTCCGAAGAAGAATGGGTCACTCCGATTCATCCAAGACTTGCAACCGGTGAACAAGGTCACGATCCGGAACTCGGGAGTCGGTCCGATAGTGGACGAATTCGCGGAAGCTTTTGCCGGACGTGCGATATACTCCATCGGGGACCTATACTCGGGGTATGACCAATTCCAACTAGCCGTGGAGAGCCGAGACATCACTACCATGCGGACACCGATAGGACTAGTTCGAATGTGCACACTACCACAAGGAGCGACAAACTCGGTTGCACATATGATGAACGCGATGAACAAGGTGCTTCGAGATTGCATCCCGGAGATAACGATGCCGTTTCTAGATGACATTCCGATGAAAGGATGCGCGGTGGAAGAAAAAGATGAGACTATGGATGATCGGGGATGCCGAAAGTTCGTGGTCGACCATATTCATGATTGCGAGAAAGTGTTGCGAAAGCTAGAAGATGTGCACCTAACACTTTCCGGGGAGAAATCGGCATTCGGGCAAGAAGAAATATTGGTGGTCGGACATCTATGTGGACCCTACGGCCGAAGACCGTCACCAACAAAGATCGATGCGATTCAAGCTATGAAGGAAGTATGTGAGTCAACATCGGAAGTCCGAAGGTTTCTGGGTGCGTGTGCATTCTATCACATATGGATTCCGCACTATGCACATATAGCGGACCCGCTCTATCACTTGTTGCGGAAAGGTAAGAAATTCGAGTGGAAACCGGAACACACTAAAGCCATGAGGAAGCTCAAGAAGACACTATGGAGGGCGGAATCACTTAAGAAGCCAAGCTACGAGCGGCCAATCATAGTAACGGTTGATACAAGTCCAACCGGTATCGGGTGGGTCATCAATCAAGCCGACTCGGATGGTTCGCGGTATCCGATCCGATTTGGAGCAAAGGTCCTCAACGAAAGGCAACGCGGATATGCACAAGTCAAAAGAGAATTGTGGGGAGTCGTGTCGGCGATAAAATCGGATCGGGATTATTTGATCGGAGTTGAAGTGGTGATTGAGACGGATTGTCTTCCGATACTCGGGATGATGCGGTGTTGTACGATACCGGATGTGGCTATGCTAAGGTGGATTGCATATGTCAAGTCACTTAATCCGGAGGTTCGACACATCTCGGGGAAGGACAACGCGGTAGCGGACATGTTATCGAGGGCGCGGTTTGAAGACGACATAACCGAATCAGATAATGAAGAAGTTTCCGAAGACTACTTCGCGTCAGAACACATATGCCGAGTGAACGTGATCCGAGAATTCCGGGAAGAAGAATACGAGGGGGAAACCTTGATGATCGGGAAGATGCTACAAGAGGTCGAGGATTCAACCAATGATAAAGAAAGGAGAGCCGAGATCCGAAGGAAGAAGAGGCAAGTCCAAAAGTTCTTCTTGGAAAACGGTTTAATATGGAGGACGCCGAAAAGACCGGATGGGATACCACTTCGAGTAGTCGGGACGAAAGAGCAACGAAACCGGATAATGTCCGAGTTCCACGAATCCGATTGGGCTGGACATCGAGGAACATGGGCAACTTTTGTGAAAATCAAGCAAAGATATTGGTGGAAGAACATGTATAAAGATGTCGCGGAGTTCACATAAAGCTGCGAGAAATGTCAAGTCTACTCCGGGGTCCGACACCGAGATGAGCTGCATCCGACATTCTCACCGACAATCAACTTCAAGTGGATGGTCGACATTGTAGCTATGCCGACCGGGATTGGACAAAAGAAATACTTGGTGTTAGCTCGAGAAGATCTCACAAACCAAGTTGAAGGTCGAGCGCTTCGGAGGAAAACGTGTGCCGCGGTGTGCCAATTTCTTTTGGAAGAAGTGTTTTGTAGGTACGGCTGCGTAGGACAAGTGATTGCGGACCGGGGAGAACTCGACTCGGACAAAGCTAGGGGATTCTTCGCCAAACATGGAGTTCGGTTAACGTTGACAACGGCCTACAATCCGGAGGCCAACGGGAAGATCGAACGAGGACATAGTCCGATCGTGAAAGCACTTGCGAAGGCATGCGACGGAAGGGTGAAGGATTGGCCACAAATGCTTCCGTATGCACTATGGGCGGATCGGACGACGCATAGCTCCGTGACCGGTTACATGCCGGCAGAACTCATGACCGGACAAGCACCGGTAATGCCAACGGAAACCGCAATCGTGACATGGACAATACTACCGTGGAAGGAAGAGATGAGCCGGGAAGAACTACTAGCGGTCCGGATACGACAACTGGAGGGAAGACCGAAAGATGTAGCGGAAGCGTCACGCCGACAACAAGAAGCACGGTTCCGGAACAAAAGCCGGTTCGACACAAAGCACCGACTACGACCGAGGAGGATTGAAGAAGGAGATTGGGTGATCGTCTATGATAGTAGCTTGGACCATCAACATACAACAATGCGGAAATTCGCGAAAAGGTGGTTCGGGCCGTACGAGGTTCGGAAGGTCTTCGACAACGGGACGTACCGACTGTCCGAGTTGGATGGAACAATACTACGAGTACCTATAGCCGGGAAGCGGGTGAAGATTTTCAAGAAGCGGACCGACAACAAACCTTATGTGATCCAAGTCGAGGCCGACAACGAGGAGCAATCGGACGAAGACCACAATGATGCGGGAAGCGAAGAAAGTGGATTGCAACTCATAGTTGACATAAGGGGAGAATCGGAGGAAGCTTCGGATGAAGACGGATACGAAGAATCAAGAACTTCGGCACATACCGGAGGATGTGCGGGTTTGGAGGGGGCGAGTGTCGTAGTGTAGGTTGCACACTATGTGGAAATTATATTTTTGTCCCTCCGGATAAAGAATGGAGTGCTCGGTGAGAACCGGAAGAAAACGGCATATCGGCGAGGAGGAAAAACGGCATACCGGCAAGGAGGAAAACGGCATACCGGCAAGGAAGAAAACGGCATACCGGCAAGGAGGAAAACGGATAAAGAGACATAAATGTAAAAAGAAAGGAAATACTCACTACTGCGCAAGGCGTGATTCGAACTCTGCACCTCCACGTTGACAAACCCCAACCTTACCATTACATTAACTTATCTTAAGTGTTTTAAATATAGATTTAATACGTATAAGACCTTTATTTATGCATACCTTTATTAAAAGGTAAATCGTGTATTTTTTTAATATATGAAAAAGAAAAAACACGAGACACTAAAAATAACTCATGCACATCTAGCGTGCATGAGCCCTATACTTAGGAAATAAAAAAGCATCACATGCACATTTAGTGGACATGAACACTTTTTGTAAAAAGCATGTAGCTATGCTTAGTCTCTCCCATCACTATATAAGGATGGGGAGCACATTGTAGTTGTTGTTGATTATTTGGATTAAGTATTAATCAATACAAAATTTATTCGTGGGATTCACGATTTATACATCTACGTCTCTCTTAACACCCTAAGTACCAATTAATATAGTATACTCGTGTGATTCACGAGTTTCTTATCTTTCTCTTTGCTATTTACTCATAATTAATCTCTATCTCACGAACTTCTTTCTCCTAGTCCAAGACCTCTGTGGTTCCCACCCGACTCACGCAACGATCTGGAGCCGAAAGGCACGACACCGTTCGCACCGTCATCATCTTTGAGTTCGATCCCAATGTCCATCCTTTCTTTCCGATCGATCGATCTTACGAACATTAAGACTTTATCTTCTCCCACCAATCTTCGTTCCCGCTCCGAGAGTCGAGCAAAACGATGCTCGAACTCTAGGAACGCTTGCGTTGCACTTCGGTGAGTCTTCTCCGACGCCACCCATTCGTCGAATTCTCGTCGATCTCGTCCCGTCCATCTCTCATAGTCATATGCCTCCCGTAAAGCTTCTTCAAAGGACTCCCATGTCGAGTTTTGTTGTTGTATCTTGTGGATTCTCTCTTGTAGTTCGTCCGAGGCCACCCGACTAAAGGATATCACTTGCAATCCTTCCGGTATCCGATATTGCATCATCTCCGCCTTATATTCACGTAGGTAGCGTGACACACCCTTACCGTTGAATTCCCCGTTTTGTTGTACGAGCCGCTTTACTGCCCCCGTGATCTCCGACATCGCTCGTTGTTCTTGTAGCATCCGCTCGAACATCATTATCATCATTATGCTCATTGCCTCTTGTTGATTCTCCATCTCCTTGCCACCCGTCTTCACGTCGGGTTCACCAACTGTGTCGTGCCTTTCGGCTCCGGATCGTTTGCGTGAGTCGGGTGGGAACCACTGAGGTTTTGGACTAGGAGAAAGAAGAATATGAGATGAGGCTAGTAATGAATATAAATATGTTGTAAGAAAGAGTTATAGCAAACTCGTGAATCCCACGAGTGTATTGTATTAGATTAATCAATATGAATATAAGAATATAAACTTCGGTTGAAAGAGAATGATATAGAATTCTCGTGAATCCCACGAGTATAGTTTATTAATTGGTGTTTTTTAGAAACATATCTAGTTTCCAAATATTTTTCACACACAATTACATTGTGCTCCCCATCCTTATGTAGTGATGAGGAAGTCTTAGTAATCCATGCTTTTTTTCTCTAACTATAGACCCCATGCTTTTCCTATAGATAGACTATATGCTTTATCTAAAGTGATCATGCTTTTTCTAACTTGTGCGTTTTTTATCATGCACGCTAGATGTGTATGTGTAGCTTTTTCTTTTGTTATGCGTTTTTCTAATGTTTATCCTAGCGTGAATTTACCTTTCTATGTGGGACATCTATGCTTTAACACTAATGAAATGCTAGTGTAATGGTAAGACATTACATTATTAACATGGAGGTGCAAGGTTCGAATCTTGCCCTATGCATGTTTCATTTATTTTGCTATTTTCTTCTATTTCTTCATTTTTTATTGAATCTAATACTATATACGTTTTTCACGTTTTTCACGTAGTGTACAAAATACACTACGACACCGCCGCCTTCCATTTTCTGTGTTACCGTCGCTCTGATACCACTTTGTTAAACACAGTGCTCGGCCACAACCGAGGAATAGGATCAACTCACAGAAAACAGGAAATACAAAAAAAAATGCACCAAGACAATAGAGAGAAGAGTACACAGGATATTTTACGTGGAAAACCCTAAGTGGGAAAAACCACGGGAGTCCTCAAACTCCAACTATCACTATACACAGAGATGTATAATGGTGAAGCTACAAGGCAACAACCTTGAGCTCACTGTCTTCGCCACAGGCGGCGGTAATACACAGAGGCAACGACCTCTTCGTCTCTCTCTCTCTCTCTCTCTCTCTCGGCTGCTCACTTAGCTCCCACTAAGTGGAAAAACAGAAAAATGAGTAACAACAACAAAAAAAAAAAAAAAAACTGTTTGCCCTAAGTCATATTTATACACATATGACTTTCGGGCTATTTACAAATATAGCCTCGAGGGCCCTTGGCAAACATATTCACAAATATGTCCCCGCATCCGGATCTCTCTCCGGGTACATTCGTCATCCGGCTCCGTAGCCGGGTCTTCATCATCCGGTTCCGAAACCGGGTCTTCATCATCCGGTTCCGTAACCGGGTCTTCATCATCTGGTTCCGTAACCGGGTCTTCATTCCCGATTCCCGGACATCTGACCATCCCATCCGGAGGGACCGTAATCCCAACAAAGGTTTGGATGCCACAAGCTTTGGCCATCATCTACTTGAACTTGGAAGCCGACACAGGATGATCATATATAATGGCTTAGCCAAGTGGCCAGGCTCGGAAGCGCTCACATGTTTCCCACATGGAAGAGGGGAAAGCACAATTGATTACCTAATAGGACGCCCTGAAGCTACCCACATGGTTAACTCCTTCCGGGTGGCCCCATGCCCCATTGGTGCAGACCATAGCTTCCTATACTTTGAGCTAAAATGCGACACCTCCCACGCCACCAACTCTAGTCAACCAAACCATCACACCATAATACATTTCACGCATGAGCTCACTGACATCTACTCCCGACATGTTCAAGCCCATCTCTCCTCTTTTGATTATTCCTTGCATTTAGAGAACCTCACTACAGAACTCGCACACACCCTTCACTCAGCAGCAATTAGTAGTTTCCCATACACAAAACACTCCAATCATAGTAGAATAGGGTCTATGCCACAGAACAAGTGGTATGACGAGGATTGTAGGGAGTTGTATAGACAACTTAAAGGGTCGCGACTTAGTGGTACTATTTCCTCAGTACAAGTTCGAAAAGATATGCGCAAGATGACACGTCGTAAAAGATGAGCTTGGGAAGCATCCCAATATTGGGAACTCTACCATATGCTCATGAGTAGGGATTGCTCCCTTGCATGGAAAAGACTACAGGAACCACGACCACAAACACCCATCGAGGATCCCAATATTTGGCACACATATATCGAGAGACTCTACCATGTCCCAAACCAACCACCCATTCCAATGCCTTCCACACCCCGACCTAACATGGGGACACTTTTCACAACCTCTAGGGTCACGAAGGTCATAAAAAAATTACAACATAGGAAATCCATGGACCACACAGGATTGCGAGCCGAGCACATCATATATACTCGAGAGTGCCTACCCCCCTTTCTCACTCTAATCTTCAACCGCGCCCTCGCCAAGGGTTTTCCACCACAATGGACCATGTACACAATGGCCCTTATACATAAAGGAGGGGACCCAAATACATATTAGACCATTATGATAGGTCATACGCTCGCTAAACTATATGGTGCAGTAATGGAAGTGGAGCTCAACGATTATATGGAAACATTAAGTCTTCGAGCACCTGAGCAGGCTGGCTTTAGACAAATCTTCTCCACTATTGACCATATCTTCACACTTAGGTGGTTAATTGACTAGATGAAGGATCGTAAGAAGAAACTATATTGTTGCTTTATGGACTTCCGCAAAGCCTTTGACACAGTTCCTAGGGAGAAGTTGTTTGATGGACTTAAGAGCTTGGAGATACCAAATGACATGATCTGGGCCATTTATGCCCTATATGAGCAAGTCTCTGGGTGTGTAAGATGCCCAGGTGCCTGTCCGATTGTTTCACTAGCACCATTGGTGTAAAAAAGGGTTGCCCCCTATCACTGACTCTTTTTGGGATCTACATTGATGAGATCACTGATTTTATTTCTCGTATGGGAGGCAAGGGAGTAGCTATTGGGGATACGCAAGTTAGTCTCTTACTCTACGCAGATGACATTGTCTTGCTCTCGGAGTCGGAACACGACCTACAAAAGCATCTTAATGCCCTAGATGACTTTTGTACACAATGAGGACTAGTAGTGAATCTAGCAAAAACTAAAGTCCTTATCTTTCATACATCGTCCCGAGTTAGGAGTAAATGTCACCTAATCCTCTCTCATAAACTAGTTGAGGTAGTTGGATCATAGGTATACTTGGGAGTCACTTTTAGTGCTCGCTCAGGTAAATTCTCGATAACCCATGCAGCCAAAGATAGGTTAACGAGAGGGTATGCATCCCTCTCACTCTTAGAGAGACAATGCCACTAGGCATTCTTTCAAGAGCCACGGACCAAGGGATGGCTCTTCGACTCATTAGTGACCCCTTCCCTCATGTATGCATCAGTAGTATGGGCTCCGGTCCGGGTCTACCATCTTTCATGTGGACACAATTAGAGAAACCTTTGGTGACGATGTTATCACGTCAACTCCGAAGCAAATTGACAGTACTACATGACATTATTATAGCAGAGTTCAGTCTGCCCCCGATGTTAGTAGAAGCATTGTTTCAAGTGGTAGTTTTTATTCATCGGATACATAGCCAACCACAAGATAGGATATCCCGTCGAGCCTTTGAGGCATCCCGATCCCTACATGTGTCTGGAGACACTAGCTCTTGGTATAGCACTGTGGTGAGTTGGTTACTTGCAAACGGCATAGACATTAATAACCTACCCCCCCTTAAAGTACAACCATGGGACTGATCAAACTCTAATATCTCATGAAGACCGTAATAAAGTGATACGCCAAGAAATATGGCAAATTTACACTTGATATAAATGGATCACCCCATGAGAGCCACTCCCATCTACAATGTTTTACTATAAGGGACACTTATTACACTTCTCTCAGTTAGGTTTTATTACACGACCAAGATATCTAGATACATTCTTATCAAATGCACTAAGGGTGGCCATTTGACAACTTAGGATATCATCTCACCAACTTGAGATTGAGAATGCTCGGGCTAATAGAGTCCGTAAGGAGGAAACGCTATGTAGGTTGTGCCACATAGAGATAGAGGATGAGTATCACTTCACATGCAAGTGCCCAACTTATGCCGAGATACAAGTGGAATACCAAGACATATTAGGACCCTCTCCCACCCTCTCCAAACTATTAGATACCCCAAATATAAAGAGATTAGGTAGGTATATCTTAGAGCTAAAACAACATAGGGAGAATAAATTACAAAGTGTTAATCATAACCCTTTTACTATTCATCAACTTGTAACTAGTGTAATTTTTCAGGAACAAGGGGAGACGATGAATTTGGATACACTTACGCCGCTCGGCCTTTCTCTTGAGGAAGCCGAAATGCAAAGAACAACCAAACGCCCTCAGATGTTGGGCTTCAAAACAAGTCGACACGGAGTAGAAAGGATTAAGAAGATAAGGGAATGTGAGCTACGTCGACTAGAAGCTATGTTTGGGGTACCTTTTACATTGGGGCCACGGGCCACATCCACATCAAAACCCTTTGACCTCCCGCTTCTCTTCGAGAGACTTGGATGGAAATGAAATTAGGCCTAGTATAACATCATTTTCATTGTAGAACATGTTTGTTATTTTATTTTACTAGAACTATTTAGCTTAAAACTCTATTTTTATTTTTATTTTTTACTTTCATGAATGGGTAAATATCCCATTTTTTGTTGTAAACCATTTGTCTCATGGGCCAATTTTGGCCTTAGAAGACATTAATATATCTTTCTTTCTCCATCGCGACAACCAATGTTGCTCTCTCTAAATCAAACTTTGTTCCCTCTAATGTCTCACAGGCTTCATGGACATTTTTCAACATATAGCTAATCAATGTCTCACCTATATCATCGACATTGTCTTTCATTGTGTTTCGGTGTGGTGTATAATTCCGGGTTTGTTGGGAGTCAGGAGTTGCATCATCAACTGCCATGGTCCAAAATCTTGCCATTTTTTGTTGCAAGGTCCCCATCTTCCGGCATCTCTACCAATGCCTCACCATAAATAGCCCAAGCTACCCTGTACATTTCAGGGTTTGTTTCTTCCTTCATTGTTTTGCAATACTCGTATGCAAAAGCTCTTGTGAATGCAACGGACAACTCATTGTTAACTGGGATCTCTTGATGTACTTTCTGGTGGAACCTCATACAGTCTTCATACAACTCAGATCATACATGCTTGCGCTTCACCTTGCCTTTCACTCTGGGCACTTTATAGACTGACAACCAGTCTACATCACTAATCAATTTATCTGTTAGAACAGTAGGGTCAATACCCTCTAGCAACAGACCATATATGTTGTTAAAGTCCTCTTTTGACTTACAAAACTTTGCAAAGTTTAGCACTCTAGGATATGGAGGAACGAGCTACCTAAAATAAAAAATCAATACATGTTACCTCTACTCTACTGGGACATGTGTATTTAGAACCATGATTGGTAGGGAAGAATAAAAAATAAATAATCAGCCACATTCACCCAAATCCTAAATCAAATTTGGGGGAAATTTGCAAACACACAACCATTGAAATGAGAAATTTGAATTGGTGCAAATTCCAACACTAAATTTGAAATTTTCAATAGTAATAAAAAATCAACCGCTTAAAAAATCAGAAACCCTATGTAGAAACCTTAATCAGAAACCATAATCAGAAATCAACCTCTTAAGGAAATCAAAAACCGTAATTAGAAATCAAACACTTAAGGAAATTAGAAACCTTAATCATAAATCAACTGTTTAAGGAATCAGGAACCTTAACCTGAAATATGTATGAAATCAACCCTAATCAAATTTTTTGTCAATAAAAAACGCACTTGCTGCAACACCCCAATCTTTGAGACATCCTTGTTTGGGACTCCAACGACTTTGCCCTAATCGTTTTTTATAAAAGATGAGCAGGCAACAAAGTTAAAGTTATCAGAAAGGGAAAAAAAAAAGTTTTTTAATGTGTAACTGATACATACCTAGACGAGGATCGAATTGGTGGTGTGTTGTAGCTCTGAAGGTGTAATGTCAATATTAGAGTTTTTGTGCTGCTACGAGAGCTTCGTCTGCATTCATGCTTAGAGTACTCCATCTGTTTGGATTTTGAACTCAAACTCAGGATTAACAAGAATTTGGTGACATTCAAGTTAAGTTTAGATGAGGGCACTATTCCCCAAGTTCCACTACATGAGAAACGAAAGTTCAAATTTTTGAGAATTCTCATAAATTAAATGACATATATTTAACTAATAAAGCATAAAATTTCGCAAATGATCCTTATGATTTGCCCACAAAAAACTAGTTAAACAAATAGCTAAATAGCTATGGCCATTTTACCAACTAATTAGCTATATAATAGTGTTTCCACTTGCATGCTTTTACCCTATTAGATATAATATATGTATAGCAGAGAACGAATCCGAGCAGACTATAAATAACGACATACATAGAGTAGTTGATACAATAGATACATTAACTACCAAAACTTATATTAATCAAAATAGAACGATAACATTACAATGCTCTTAGTCCCTTTTTATAAGTGATCCGAGAGTCTCTCTTCCAATATTACACATGCCTTCTTCGGCAAGAACTACAACAAAATTGTTCTAACTAAATTACTATATTATTTGTTTACTTGGCAAAATTATATTAATTCTATTTTAATTTTTTCCTTGCTCTTCTGACTTCTGACTCTTGTTCACATTGTTGACTCCGCACTTTGTTGACTTCGACTCTGACTCTCTTTCACACTTGTCCGACTCCAACCTTCCGACACTAGGTAGCGGACGGGCTAACACAACCATGGGACAATGCCTTGCACGGTCGAACCCTACCCTTTAATCTTGGACAAGATCTCCTCAGGTTTGTCGGCTTCGTCATCGTCACTTACCTCTTTGTTCAAGATGTCAAACAATGTTGGTTCTTCCACTCGAGCATCGATGTCGGTCGTATGATGCTCCTATTTCGGCCGTCACGTTGTCGTGAAAATCCGTCACTATGTGTGGATCGTGAGGCGGAACGGCCGGGGTTATGGATGGGAAGAAAATAGGGTTCACACACACAACACAAGGAAGACTTACACAAACAAGGCACGAGTATTCGAACGTGTTTGTGAAAAGGAGAGGTGCATGGGCAAGCCCGAATCAACCCCTAGTCACAAGGCGAACGAATTCATGTGAGGAAGGCTTACACACGAACACATGAGGAAAAGGCTTACTTACACACACGAGAGACAGAGTTTCGAATGCCTTTGTGAAAAGAGAGGTGCATGGCCAAGCCCGAACGCTCCCTCATTACAAGACACGCGAACACACAAGGAAAAGGCTTACTTACACACACGAGAGATAGAGTTTCGAATGCCTTTGTGAAAAGGGAGGTGCATGGCCAAGCCCAAACGCTCCCTCGTTACAAGGCACGCGAACACACAAGGAAAAGGCTTACTTACACACACGAGAGACAGAGTTTCGAATGCCTTTGTGAAAAGAGAGGTGCATGGCCAAGCCCGAACGCTCCCTCGTTACAAGACACGCGAACACACAAGGAAAAGGCTTACTTACACACACGAGATACAGAATTTCGAATGCCTTTGTGAAAAGAGAGGTGCATGGCCAAGCCCGAACACTCCCTTGTTACAAGACATGCAAACACACAAGCAAGTTTTACACACGGAAGACACAATTTCGAACGCCTTTGTGAAATGAGAGGTGCATGGGCGAGCCCAAACACTCCCTTGCCACAAGTCGCACGAACACACAAGCAAGATTTACACTAACACGCAAGACATGAAGTTTGAATGCTTTTGTGAAAGGAGAAGTGCATGGGCAAGCCCGAAACGCTCCCTTGTCACAAGACACACAAACAAATAAGCACAAATAACAATAACATATAAGATACGTAAGTTTGAATGCCTTTGTGAAAGGAAAGGTGCATGGGCAAACCCGAAATGCTCCCTTGTCACAAGACACACAAAAAAATAAGCACAAATGACGATAACATATAAGACACGTAGGTAAAACCAAACATTAGTTTATTACAATATAATAGATTCTTTTATAAAATAAGAATCAATTTTACAACATGTTTGATATGATAATGAGAGATAATTTATATAGGAAAGAGGAAGAGAGGTGGAGGAAAGAAGAGAGTGGAATATAGAGCTTTGTTGATTCTTTGTTGATGATGCCTCTCAATGTTGTTGATCCTTCTTCTTTTGCCTTCCAATTGAGTAGAGAGTCCGCGTTCCTTCTCCCTCCCCCCCTTCTTCACTACAATAGGCTCTTATTTGTAGGTTTAGGATTGTTTGCCTTTTTCCCCTAAAAAAAAGCTTGTCTATATTAGTCGACTTTTCTTTTCCTCACTATCTCTATTTTCTAGCCCCAAATTTCACATGCAAGATATTCGTGGAAATCTCTTTGGGTTAGCTTTCTTATGCATCTTTTCTTTTCTAATTTGGACATCTGACCAGGAAATTATGGGCTTTTGTCTCTACTATGCCCCTCATATCCACGCGTGCTTTTTTTTTTCTCTCCATCTTTTTGTCTACTTTTGAAAACCGTCTCTAACTTAATATTCATCATTATTTATTGTAAGGTTCAATCCTTTGACCTTTTATTTATAAGGAATTATATTTGGCAAAATGAAAAAGTATTTTTGCTACTAATAAAATTGACTTCATAATACTAGTTTATTTAAACTACTATTTTGCTTCTTTTTTAGGGTGGTTTCACAGTATGTGTTAGAAACATCACCACAACGTTGATTCTACTTCTGCCTCCTCCGGCTCTGTGTCATCTTCATCTTTGTTCACTGGTATAGTGTGTCCTGAGTCGACTGGAGAGGGTGGTTTGTCGATGTTTGGCCCTAATTCTCCAGTCTGTTGTTGTCGCTCTCGTTCATGTGCATCTAGTTGTACAGTAGTGTCGATCTAATGGTCGTCATATTCCTCCATAAGGCGTGTAATCTCCTCCCGGTGGCTTGTAGCAAGGTCATACATATCTCGGGCAAGGTCTTGACGGGAACTCAACGCTCCTTATGCACAATGCT
Organism: Azolla caroliniana; assembly: GCF_043228905.1. Classification (NCBI taxonomy): domain Eukaryota; kingdom Viridiplantae; phylum Streptophyta; class Polypodiopsida; order Salviniales; family Salviniaceae; genus Azolla; species Azolla caroliniana. Next base: position 19,729,224 of record NW_028230441.1, read on the forward strand.
CGGCCACAACCGAGCTTAGAATCATACACAGAAAATGGGAAATAATGAACGACACGAAGAGGAGACAAGTACGCAGGATGTTTACGTAGAAAACCCAAACTAAGGGGAAACACCATGGCAGTCCACAGGCTGCAAACTATCACTATGTTAGAATGTACAACAGTGAGTTCACAGAGGCAACAACCTCGTGCTCACGATCTTCGCCACAGGCGGCGGTTACAACAGAGGCAACGACCTCTTTCTCTCTTTCTCTCTCTCTCTGTACACAGTTACGCGCTCTCTCTTTTCTTGTACCAACAAGAAATGACAACAACAACTAAACGTTTGCCCTAAGTCATATTTATACTAATACGACTTTTCGGCTATTTACAAATGTAGCCACGATGGACTCTCAGAAACATATTTACAAATATGTCTCTTCATCCGGAGAGCATTCCTCACCGGGTCTACACCATCCGGCTCTTCGTAGCCGGGTACTCCTCATCCGGTTCTCACCAGGTCAGCACCATCCGACTCTCCGTAGCCGGGTACTCCTCATCCGGTTCTCACCGGGTCTGCACCATCCGGAGGGACCTGTCTCCCAACAAACTCCCCCTTCACTCCCGAACACCTTCAGATGCTGGTAGGATACTTCCTTATTGGTCCAGACCCTCTGTGGCGTGTCTCCGTCCAAGGGTACTGAGGGTGATCTATTTATCACATATGTCGTCGTCGATAATGCCTCAGGCCAAAACTTCTTGGGTAGTTTTGCATGCGCTAGCATACTCCAGACCCTCTCCATTATGGTCTGGTTCATCCTCTCGGCCAGTCCGTTTAGTTCCGACGTCTTCGGCACGGTAAATTCGAGCCGGATTCCCTTCGAGCAGCAGTACTCCTCGAACTGCCCCCGGTATTCTCCTCCGTTATCTGCTCGAACCGCCTTCAGCTTCCGGTCGGTTTCTCTTTCCACTCTGGCGTGGAGCTCTTTGAAGACGGATAGCACCTGATCCTTCGTCTTCAACGGTGTGGCCCACAGCTTCCGGCTGTGGTCATCTATGAACGTCACGAAGTACTGCGCTCCGGCATGTGACTTCGTGTCTACTTGACACACATCCGTATGCACCAACTCCAGTGGTGCATTACGTCTCATCGGTGGCCTTGGTCAGAAGGAGGTCCGGTTTTGTTTACCGGCCAGACAATCAGTGCACTTCTCCAAGTGCACGTTCTTCACTAGAATGAGGTTGTCGTCTGCAAGCCTCTTCATCCCCTTCTCGCTCATATGACATAGTCTCTTGTGCCACAGCTCACCAGCAGTGTCGGATGCCAGGTTCACTTCTTCCGGACATAACCGAGCATTCATCAAGTACAGTGTGTTGAACTTCCGGGCCCTAGCCACAATCAGGCTCCCTTTGCTGAACTTCATGACACCGTTCCGGATGCTACCCGTGTAGCCTTCATCATCTAGCCGACCGGCTGATATCAGGTTCAGACGAACCTCTGGAACGTGTTGGACATCCTTCAGCAGCAACTTGCATCCGGTTGGTGTTGACAGGCACACGTCTCCTATGCCGACAATTCGGCATGTACCTTCATTCCCCATCCGGACACAGCTGTGATCACCGGTTGAGTAGGATGAGAAGCATTTCCGGTCCGGGGTAAGGTGGAACGATGCTCCGGAGTCTACCACCCAGGTCATCTCGTCGCCGGCAAGGTTTATCTCACTCTCCTCGGAGATGAGCATCAACTCTTCTTCACTTGCCGCGATTGCCGTCGTTCCCTTCCGGTCTGTTCCCCACCGGTCTTTACCGTTCCGGTCCGGGGTCCGCTTCAAATCGGTACCGTCGGTTTCCTTGTCTTTACGGAAATGCCGACAGTTCTTTTGGAAGTGTCCCGGCTTGCCGCAATAGAAGCAAGTAGGCCTCCCCCTTGACTTTGACCGTGTCCCCGACTTCTCCCGGTTTTGGGGACTACGGTTTCTCTGTCTTCCGCGTTCCGATTCGGTAAGGAGCGCTTTGGAGTCGGAGCTCGTATCTTTATCTTTCCGACGCGCCTCCTCATCTAGCAAGCTCAACTTTACTCTTGCTAGGGATAACTGCTTTCCTTCCGGCCCGGCGTTGCCCAAAGTGACAACCAACGTCTCCCAGCTATCCGGGAGGGAACCGAGCAAGAGTAGCGCTAGTACCTCATCGGCGAGAGGTACTTCCAATGATGTTGCCTGGTGGATCAGCCCCTGGAAGGCATTCATGTGCTCCGCCATGCTGGAGCCATCTTGGTACCGGAGTCTTACTAGCTTCCGGAATACTGAAACCTAATTAACAACATTTTTGTTTTGAAACATTATGTTGATCTTCTCCCAGAGCTCATGAGCCTTGCTCTCTTCATTGAAGTTGTTGTATAGGCTCATGTTGATGAAGCACCGTATGTACGCCGTTTTCTTCATGTGCATCACCTCCCATATCGCAGCATTGATTTTGTCCGGTCTCTTGTCCCCGAACTGAATCGGCAGCTAGAGGTCTTTAACCACGAGCATGTCCCTCATCTTCGACTTCCACACTGAATAGTTTGAGCCGGTGAGCTTGAACATGCCACCAAACGATTCGTCCATTTTCTGTGTCGTTTCGCTCTAATACCACTTGACGGGAACTCAACGCTCCTTATGCACAACGCTCGGCCACAACCGAGCTTAGAATCATACACAGAAAACGGGAAATAATGAACGACACGAAGAGGAGACGAGTATGCAGGATGTTTACGTGGAAAACCCAATCTAAGGGGAAAAACCACGGCAGCCCACAGGCTGCAAACTATCACTATGTTAGAATGTACAACAGTGAGTTCACGGAGGCAACAACCTCGTGCTCACGATCTTCGCCACAGGCGGCGGTTACAACAGAGGCAACGACCTCTCTCTCTCTCTCTCTCTCTCTCTCTCTCTCTCTCTCTGTACACAGTTACGCGCTCTCTCTTTTCTTGAACCAACAAGAAATGACAACAACAACTAAACGTTTGCCCTAAGTCATATTTATACTAATATGACTTTTCGGCTATTTACAAATGTAGCCACGATGGACTCTCAGAAACATATTTACAAATATGTCTCTTCATCCGGAGAGCATTCCTCACCGAGTCTGCACCATCCGGCTCTCCGTAGCCAGGTACTCCTCATCCGGTTCTCACCGGGTCTGCACCATCCGGAGGGACCTGTCTCCCAACAGGTCTTCCTTGTTGGGGACAAGGTTGTCATTGTGGAAGAACAAACAACATCTGTGATGTTGAAGGACTTGTGTATGAGAATAAACAAGGTACACACATACAAAGAGAGAGAGAGAGAGAGAGAGAGAGAGAGAGAGAGGCACAAAGAAACGTTTTATTTCTTAATAGCAACAGTTACAAAATGACCACCACCACACACTAAGGGTTACAAAGTCACTTTATATAGTGACTATCCTAGGGCAACTACCCTTTATGCTATTTACAGAAATAGCCCAAACTTGGGTTGTCCAAAGGGACAGTGTGAATACGGCCATTATACACTCATATTCGACACTCCCCTATAATGGGCGTATACATGGGTTATCTGAAATTACAGGTATATACAAGGTTTATCGGACATATCGGTTTTGTTCGAGTCGGCAAGATTTGAAGACAGAAGACCGAATCGGTCGGGTCGGAAGAGCTGAAGTTGATCCTCAAAGAACCGATGTTGGTTGTCCGAAACCATCTTGTGTTGTGTGTCCGACTTTAACTGGACCGATTTTTCATTATGCCCATCTGGTGCCGAAGGGACCGGAAGCGATCCGCCGAAAGACACTTGGTCATTCCATCTGCGACATTATCGGTTGTGGATATCTTCTCGAGACCGATTTTCCCTGAAATGACGCAGTCCCGAACAAAGTGATATCGAATGTCAATATGCTTGGAGGTGTTGTGTTGAACCGGATTTTTTGACAAAGCAATAGCACTCTAATTGTCATTGTAGAAAACTGGAGCCGCGTCGAAGTCGACTTGTCGAAACGTGTGCACCAGCCGACCGAGCCATAAAGCTTCTTTTGTCGCATCGGACGTAGCTACATATTCCTCTTCGGTCGGTGAGGTGGTTGTGCACTCGTGAAGTTTTGACTTCCACGAGATTGCTCCATTGCCGAATTTGAAACAATATCCGGTTGTTGATTTCCGACTGTCCACACTGCTGGCGAAGTCCGAGTCGGTGTAACCGACTACGCCTGAGGTTGAGTTCGGGCCAAAAAGAATGTCGTGGTCTTTTGTGCCAGCTAGATATCTGAACACATGCTTGACTGCGTTCCAGTGCGATCAGCCTGGGTTGTGCATGAATCTGCTGACGACTCCTACGGCGTGAGAGATATCAAGTTGTGTCGCGACCATCGCGTACATAAGGGAGCCGACTGTCGGTGCATACGGTACCGACTTCATATCTTCCCCCTCCAAACCGGATGTCGGGCAGTCTCGCTGAGACAGCCGAAGGTTAATGGGGAGTGGTGTCGAAGCAGACTTGGCCGAGTGCATGTTGAAGCGTTCCAAGACACGTCCAATGTAGTCAGTTTGAGACAAGAAAAGTTGTCTTTATCGCGATGCCGGCTAATCTTCATACCAAGTATGCGCCTTGCCGGACCGAGGTCCTTCATGGCAAACTTCAACTGCAGTTTCCGAACGAGTTCGGTGAGCTCTCTGGCATGTCGGCTGGAGAGTAGCATGTTGTCCACGTAAATGATGAGGAAGATGGGAGACCCGTCTTGAGCTGTTTTGGTGAAGAAACAGTGGTCCTCATCACTCTTGGAGAAGCTGACCAACTGGATGAAGTCGTCGAACTTCTTGTACCACTGTCCGGGTGCCTATTTCAGGCCGTATAAACTCTTCATGAGTTAGTAGACTAGATGTTCCTGGCCGGATGCCACAAAGCCTTTCGGCTGTTCCATATAGATTTCCTCCTGTAGGTCACTGTGGAGGAATGTCTTTTTTACATCTAGCTGAATCACCTCCAAGTTGTCGGCGGCCACGATGCCAAGCATGAAACGAAGGGTTGTCATTTTCACCACTGGTGAAAAGATTTCGTCGAAGTCAACGCCATATTCTTGTCGAAATCCCTTCGCAACTAATCTGGCCTTGTACTTTGGGTTGGTCGAGTCAAACGTCTCTTTTAGTCGATAGACCCACTTACACAGAAGAGCACATTGATTCTTCGGTAATTCGACCAAGTCCCAAGTCTTGTTTGCGTGAATGGAGTGCATTTCCAACTTCATCGCCAGATGCCAGGTGGCTGAGTCGGCAGATGTCGATGCTTCTTCGTAAGACGTCGGTTTGTCGGCGTCGGTAAAGAAGACTCCGGGAGAGTACCTTTCCAGAGGTTGCGACAATCTCTCAGATCTTCGAGGTATGACTGAATTGGTCGCACCGGGTATAGGTGTCGTATGGTCAGAAATCGAGCCATTCGGCTGTGCTGAATTGGTGGATTCAGGACGGGAGGTGTCGGTTACCCGTGAAACCAATCTCGTGTTGTGGGTTGGGCCTTCATGAAGGGTTGGCACTTCAAAAAATATTACCCTTCGGACTTCAATAGGCCTTTCGGCCGTTTTATGCATTGCCGACTCGTTGAACACAACGTCCGAACTTCGGACGATTTCTCTGTGCTTGGGGTCCCAGAGTCGGTACATCCGATCTCGCCGTCGGGTTCATATCCAAGGAAAACACATTTCCTTGATCTTGGTTCGAGTTTCCGACAGTCATCCTTCGGTATGAGGGCATACGCCTCGCAGCTAAAGATCCTCAGCTTGTCATAATTCAGCTTACTGCCGGTCCATGTTTTCTGAGGTATTTTAAGTCCTAGAGGTCTACTTGGCGACATATTTATTATCTGTACTGCCGTAAGTAGAGCCTCCACCCAGAAGCCATCCGACAGTCCAAAGTGTTGGAGCATGGATATTATGCGTTCTTGAATCGTCTGATTCATGCGTTCAGCAATTCCGTTCTGCTCCGGACTATAGGGTGCCATATATTCACGTCGAATGCCGAGTTCCTAGCAAAATTTGACGAATTCATCAGACTTGAATTCTCCTCCATTATCGGTTCGGAGATATTTTAGTTTCCAACCGGTCTGGTTTTCAACCATTGCAAGCCATTTGGAGAAGATGGAGAACACCCGATCTTTGGTTCTAATGGGGTAAGCTCACACCTTCCGAGTCGAGTCGTCAATAAAATTGACAAAGTACGAAGCACCACCAAGAGACTGATGTGGCATCAGGCCACAGACGTCTAAGTGGACCAAATCAAGGGGACTCGATTCTCTTGGTGTTGATGTCGAGTGTGATGCGGCTACCTGTTTGCCGTACTGGCAATGCTCACAGAAGTGGTGATCCGAGAAGGAGAGCTTGGGGATGTAACCGGCTCTGGATAGGTGTGTTATGCTGGCCTTGCTGAGGTGTCCAAGTCGTTTGTGCCATAATGATGACATGGGGATATCAACCAAAAATAAGTCACCCTCTTTGAGTGTGACAAATAAAGGGTACAAAGAGTGTACCTTTGGTCCTCGAGCAAGCAGGAGGTTCCCTTTGTGGAGTGTCCACCCTCCTGATGAGAACACGGCATGGATGCCGGCTTCGTCAAGTTGTACGACTGAGATCAAGGGTCTTGAAAGCTTAGGAATGTGTCGGACATTGTGTAGTACGAGTGTAGAACCACCCGGAAGGTTGAGCTCTATGGTGCCGATTCCGATTATGGCACAGTGTTGCGAGTTCCCGACTTGAACTGAATCGGACTGCCGGTCCAAGTATTGCCGAAACTGAGATCGTTGAGGTGTCACATGATACAATGCGCCCGAGTCTAGGAGCCATGTGCTCGATTCCTTAGTTGTAAGCAGAACTTCTATTTTGACTGGGTTCTCTATGGACAGTATGTTCGGGTCGGTCGTCAAAATTTCGGCTGAAGAGCCGATGTAGTTGACCTCCTCATGTCGGCTACTCTCCTGATCCGCTCTTTGAGCTTTGTCGGTTTTTGCTTTGAGTGCCCGGCAGTCAGCTTTGATGTGTCCCGGTTTCTTGCAGTAGTTGTAGATTCAGTTGTCCTGGGACTTGCTCCGACTTCGCTGATTGTTCGGCGGTCGGGAAGAACTTCTTCCTCGGTTGTTCGAGTGGTCGGTCGAACCTTGTACTACGTAAGCTTCATCTCTCGAGTCTTTGGCAAAAGACTTTCTCCGAGCTACTTCAGTCAGGATTGTGCTTGTGATTTCGGAGTACTTAATGGCAGTTGTTGAAGCATTGCACACGATTGTGACGAAAGTTTTCCAAGAAGAGGGGAGACTACTCATGAGTATCATTGCTCTGAGTTCGTCCTCTATTGTCGTCCCCTGAGATGATATTTGGGAGCTCAAGCTTTCGTACTCGTTGAGTTGCGCCTGAACCGAATCGGATTCTTTCATCCACAAGTTGTAGAGGCACCGGATCAGATACATCTTCGTTGCGACGACCTTCTTTTCATAAGTTTCTGACAGTGTTTTCCAAAGTTCAAAAGCTGTCGAGCATGATTGCACTGTGAAGTACACTGATTCCGACAAGTGCATCTGAATTGTGGCGCGGACGATTCTGTCCAGCTTTAGCCACTCGTTTGCTTTGTATGATTCTGGAGGATTTTCATTCTCAATCGGGTCTATCTAACCCTTGACTATGAGATAGTCCTGCATTTGTTCCTTCCAGAAGTTGAAGTTCGAACCGTCGAACCTCCTTAGACTCATCTCCGATGAGCCGAATGTTGATACCATCTGATTCAGTTTCGGTTTATAAGACTCTATTCGGAGTTGACTAGGAACCTTGGTGGGGTGCAGCCGGTCGGCTCACCCAATATCGTTCTAGTTGGTCTTGAACCCGAGTCGGTTTGGTTTTTGATACTTGTTTGCTGAACCTTCTTGGAGTGACTCCGGTTAGCTTCCGATTGTATGCTAAATACCGATCACAAGAAACCGATTGTTTAGGCTGATTCTGCTTCGGATGATTGCAACGATGAGAGGGACGGATCCAACTGATCCTCCCGAATGTCGATCAGCCGAATGAAGCACGAATTTGGTTGTTGCCTGGAGACCAATCTCAAGTGGTTACAATCACAGGAACAGAGTACAGCCTGCTAGCTTACTCTAATTAGTGATTTAACACAGTAAGATGCATACTGCTTGTTTGTCTTCTCTCTTCTCTGTTCTTCAAGAAAAATAGAAACAAAATGTTGTGTGGTGTACTATGACGGCCGGCAGCGGGTTGAAGAACCTCCAATGCTCTGATACCAAATGTTGGGGACAAGGTCTTCAGTGCGGAAGAACAAACAACATCTGTGATGTTGAAGGACTTGTGTATGAGAATAAACAAGATACATAGAGAGAGAGAGAGAGAGAGAGAGGCACAAAGAAACGTTTTATTTCTTAATAGCAACAGTTACAAAATGACCACCATCACACACTAAGGGTTACAAAGTCACTTTATATAGTGACTATCCTAGGGCAACTACCCTTTATGCTATTTACAGAAATAGCCCAAACTTGGGCTGTCCAAAGGGACAGTGTGAATACGGCCATTATACACTCGTATTCGACACTCCTGGACAGTGGTTATAGCTGCGTCATCCATCTTGAAGAAACATGTGCCTTGCTTCATTCTGTTCTCCAGGTCGGCTAGGAGAAGTTGCAATTTGACCAATTGTGCCGACCATGTCTTCTAGCCTTTTTCCAGGGAGTCAATTACCATTCTATGTGTTTGAGCCTTATGTGCCGACAAGATGAGGCACACTTTCTCCTCACCCATGCTCACTTGTAGCTAACTCTTTTCGCATTTCCGCCAAGTGAGCTTCCACCGACCCTTGGTCGAACATTAACTTCGCCTCTACCACCAGTAGTACTAGGCGTTTTTCTTCACCTCGAGCGCGTTGTACTTCTTGCTTAGTTCGTTTTTCTCTAGATCGAGTTGTGCTTTGTGGTGCTCGTACTCAATATGCATCCCTAACTTCTCGAGCACTAGCTTAGCCACTTGGTCAACATAATGTTCCTCCTGTATACGAACATACTCCTCCAAACATGTTCTCGTTCAGAAGTGGAAGGATCACGCACAATTGGATAGATAGGGAATATTCCATTAGATTTCAGGGTTTTTTTAACCATCTCACAAAAATTGTGATACCTGTATCACATGTGCTTAAAGACTCAATGGAAAAGCTTAAAATATCACCATGTCATAAAATTGAAAATTCATGAAATTAGGCAAATGGAAGAATTTTACAACTCATGTTTTTTATAACAAACAATATTCACAATGAGCGATTGATTTAAAAACAATTAAGCTTTATATCATTTGAGTTCTTACAAGCTTATGTTGTTAACCTTTCATGCCAAAAAATACAATCAAGAGTTATTCCATCCATAAGAATCACTACTATAGAGCCTAGTATGAAATGGTGATTCATCCTCATCATCATTAGATGTACCAATCAAAGCATTGTCTTCATCTAAAAACAAATATTGTGACTCCAAATCATGTGTAGAAGATCTGGTCCGCCTTTGATCTAAGAAGCCTTTGGAAGGATATGTTGTTTTGAAAAAAGATAATTCTAATGCCTGATGGATATGGCGTTCGATTTGTATGCGGAAGTATGTGAGGACCTGTAGGTTATGTGCACAACAAACAACACAGAGACTATGACAAAGAAATAGATGGAAACGTCGACACGGTTTGAAGCTCTAATGGAAGCTCTCGTTGTTCTGTAACTCTTACACTCTCAGAGACTCAAGATACAAGAAGATTCTCCTCAGTCGACATACAAGGTGACTTTCCTCCCCTGTCACAGAGAAGCTTGCCGGTTGAGACATGTAGATGTCTTCTTCTAGGTGTTCGTAGAGAAATGCCATCTTTACGTCCATCTACTCAAGCTCTAGGTCTTATGTCGCAATGAACCCAAGTAGGAGCCGAAGGTAGTCATCTTGACTACTAGTGAGAATATCTCGTTGTAGTTGACCCCATGTTCTTGTTTGAACCCTTTTGCGACGAGCCGAGCTTTGTATTTGGGCTTTACCAAATCAGATACATATTTGTACCTGAAGACCCATTTGCAAGGTACCGGCTTCCTTCCATCTAGTAGTTCGACCAACTCCCATGTCTGATTCTGATGAATTGAGTCCATCTCGGATTTCATGGCTTGTAGCCATATCTTGTCATATCTTGTTGATCACTATTTATCTATTTCGTCTCTTTCGTTCAAAATCCCAGCGATTCCATCATCACTTTCACATTATCTTTTGTTTACGCAACGCTACGCTTCTAGGTGATCCACGCCACGACAACGTAGTATCAGCAACCGCCGAATGTAGCCGTCTGAGCCGGACCCCATACATCGGATTGAACTATGTCGAGTACGCCTTTGCTCACGTTCCGCTCCTTCGAAAATGGGTGCCGATGTTGCTTGCCGATCTGGCAAGCGGCACACACGCCTTCAATCTCTTTCTCCTTGAATGTTGCTTGCCGAATTGGTACATGCAAGACATTTTCAATAAAAGTTGGGTTACCTTCTTTGCCGAATGGGATATTGCCGATGTGTCGAATCGGATGCGTAGTGTCATCTCCAGTTTCGACATAGCTGGGTCGGTCCGGCTCTCGAAGTTCTCGGAACCATTCTTGAGGAGACGTCATATGGTTCGAGGCACCGGGGTCGACGAACCATGCGTCTTCCAGACTAGATGTGTTATTCGAAGTAGAAGCCGACATAGAATTTTCTCTATGTTTCATCACGAATATTCCGCCATGGTCGTCATAGTCGGAGTTGGTGGCGTAATTGGTGAGTTGTTGGCTAGTGGAAGCCGACTCGCGCATCTTCTTACGACACTCTTCTTCGTGGTGGTTGATTTTTCTAAAATATCCGCATTCAACCGAGTTTCGTTGACTCAAACTGGAATGGAAGCTCCCCCTTCTTCCGAAGGTTCCTCGATGGCTTCCGTCTTGATGCCGAATTTGCGAGTTGTTTTCGTAAGTCGGGCCTCGTCCGCCTCGTCCTTGGCCAAATTGGCCTCTTCTTGCACGACTGCGACCTCTTCCTCCGTCCGAGTGTGAGTAAAGCATGTGGCCTTCCGAGGTGTTGCTCCTTGTTCGCACATGGTTTTCTTCGACCAACAACATGGATTGAAGATCGAAGAAGGAGGGTGGATTCTCCCGTGCTAATACAGCGGTCCTCATTGTGTTGAACCATGATGCAAGGCCACCGAGGCATATTTGCACCATCTCATCATCGTCCACATTGACGCTTATCGAGCCGAGCGAGTCGCAAAGCTCCTTGATCTTCAAGGTGTAATCGGCCTCTTCTTGCACGACCGCGACCTCTTCCTCCATCCGAGTGTGAGTAAAGCATGTGGCCTTCCGAGGTGTTGCTCCTTGTTCGCACATGGTTTTCTTCGACCAACAACATGGATTGAAGATCGAAGAAGGAGGGTGGATTCTCCCGTGCTAATACGGAGGTCCTCATCGCGTTGAACCATGATGCAAGGCCACCGAGGCATATTTGCACCATCTCATCATCGTCCACATTGACGCTTATCGAGCCGAGCGAGTCGCAAAGCTCCTTGATCTTCAAGGTGTAATCGGCCTCTTCTTGCACGACCGCGACCTCTTCCTCCGTCCGAGTGTGAGTAAAGCATGTGGCCTTCCGAGGTGTTGCTCCTTGTTCGCACATGGTTTTCTTCGACCAACAACATGGATTGAAGATCGAAGAAGGTGGGTGGATTCTCCTGTGCTAATACGGTGGTCCTCATCGCGTTGAACCATGATGCAAGGCCACCGAGGCATATTTGCACCATCTCATCATCGTCCACATTGACGCTTATCGAGCCGAGCGAGTCGCAAAGCTCCTTGATCTTCAAGGTGTAATCGGCCTCTTCTTGCACGACCGTGACCTCTTCCTCCATCCGAGTGTGAGTAAAGCATGTGGCCTTCCGAGGTGTTGCTCCTTGTTCGCACATGGTTTTCTTCGACCAACAACATGGATTGAAGATCGAAGAAGGTGGGTGGATTCTCCTGTGCTAATACGGCGGTCCTCATCGCGTTGAACCATGATGCAAGGCCACCGAGGCATATTTGCACCATCTCATCATCATCCACATTGACGCTTATTGAGCCGAGTGAGTCGCAAAGCTCCTTGATCTTCAAGGTGTAATCGGCCTCTTCTTGCACGACCGCGACCTCTTCCTCCGTCCGAGTGTGAGTAAAGCATGTGGCCTTCCGAGGTGTTGCTCCTTGTTCGCACATGGTTTTCTTCGACCAACAACATGGATTGAAGATCGAAGAAGGTGGGTGGATTCTCCTGTGCTAATACGGTGGTCCTCATCGCGTTGAACCATGATGCAAGGCCACCGAGGCATATTTGCACCATCTCATCATCGTCCACATTGACGCTTATCGAGCCAAGCGAGTCACAAAGCTCCTTGATCTTCAAGGTGTAGTTCGTGATGGACATATCCCTTTGTTGGATGTTGTTCAACTCTTGGCGGAGTTGAACCTTTCTCACAGTTGTGTTGGCAGCGAAAATCTTTTGTAGATTCTCCCACGCTTCCTTTGGCATCTCGACTTCTTGAATGTACCCAGCCATGTGGTCATGAACACATGTCGCCAAGCAATACATCACTCGGCTTGCGGCTTGTGGCTTGCGTGACAAGCCCGAGAGCTCCCCGACCGGCGGCTTGGCAGTAGACGACTGTTGCAACCTGAGCTACTTAGGTCGGGCTCGATGCCAGTATTGTATCTTCATCTTGTAATATATGTGTGGAGGGTTCTGCGTATAGGTGTCTATGTGGGTGTTTTGACGTCCTCTTACCTCCGTTTCTGTACATAAGGGCATCAGTTGGGTCGGCGTCGTGTGTGTGTGTGTGTGTGTGTGTGTGCTCTCTCTCTCTCTCTCTCTCTCTCTCTCTCTCTCTCTCTCTCTCTCTCTCTCTCATTCGGTTGCTTCCAGAACGCGTCCGGAATCTTCTTCTTGGCTTCCCTTCTTCCCTCGTCTGAGACCCCCGTGGTCCCACCCTTCTACACGCAACATCTTTGGTGAACCTGATGTGAAGGGCGGCAAGGGAGAATGGAGCTGGAAGAAGATGACTTCGCGCAACTTTTTGTCGAAGTGGTGAGGGAGTTTGGACGGGCAACAGCAAGACGAGAGTCAGCGCAGCAAGCGATTGAGCGGGTGGTCGATCAAGTCAGCCGTTTCAATGGGGACAAGGTCCCATTTTACTTGGAAGCCTACAACGCGGAAATGGAAGTGCGTGGCGTAGACGAGGTGTTGAGGCTGGAGTTCTTCTGTCGGGTCATAGTTGTCCAGATGCATGCAGAAGTAAAGGAGCTCCGTGAGGCTCATAGTTCATTGGAGGCCTTCGAAGAGGCGCTCCTGAAGGCATACGGAGGGCAGCCGAAAGGCCGGGAAAGGCATGACTTCGACCAATGGATATCGTCGGCGAAGACCCACCGGGGCGCAATGAAGGCGTTCCGAGAGTATGAGCGGCGGCTTGCTCGGCTCCCAAAGCGGGAACAAGGTTTGGTGGGGGCTGACAAAGTCCTATTGTTCGTTAAGTCGATCGACCGAGCGGAACGGGAGGCCATCGGGATTGAGCTCGAAGAAGAGGACGGAGCGAATGGCCTCACCGAGGACTGGTCGAAGGTCGGAAGGGTGTGCCAACGGCTAGATGACGAGCGAGCCGAGAAGGCTAAGAGGAAGGCGCGCGACGGCATGCCATCACAACGGGAAGAGGCCGAATGGCAAAGAGAGTCGGCAAGGGTCGGCGTTGGGGCCAGGATTGCGGAAGCGTACGAGGCTCTGAAGGTGAAGGTCGAAGAAGAAGAAAGATACGGCACGTAGTCGGATTCCGGAGACCCAGGGCTAGTCGGCCTTCCGGGCGAGGCAGACATGGCCCAGGCAAAGGCCGAGGGAGGGTACCACGGTACCACGGGAGAGGGTGAGGAACAAGATGCCCTCTCGACTTGTGGAGAATTGCCGACCGAGGACAAGGTCGGGAGCGGAGAAGAGCCCTCCACGCGGATTCTGAAGACTCCAGTGGTCAAACCCGTGTGCCGACATGAGACCGGAGAGAAGGAAGGCGCCGACGAGTAGTCCTGGCACGATGCCAGCAAAGAGGGATGGGAAACGGCCTGCGAGGAAGCCAAGGACAGAGGCGGCACGGAAAGATCGGCATTCCGATTCGGATGGAGCATGATCCGAATGTGGATGACTCGACCGAAACCGGCCCAAGGCGCGAAAGACCAGGGACGGGTTATAGAGTCCGATCGGTAGGGCTCGGTTTGGTACAATAGTGCCGGCGCGGAAGAGGGTGCGAAACAAATCACCCTCTTTTACATGAGGACACAAGCCGGCCAGGTGAAGGTCGCAAATCGGGAAGCTAGCGATCGAGGTTGCGGAGAGAAACCGGCAAGTTTCGGACACCGTTGCCCGAAACTCCGGACATTGGAGAATCAAGTGCAGGCGGCACTTGATCGATCGAAGTCCAGATGCTTCTCACCAAACGTGCTTGGGGAGCGGTACCCCAAACGAGCGTCCGCAAATCATTACGGGACGGAAACTCCACGTCTTATCCAGAGACTCAGGCAGCCAACAACGAGTGTCGGCGTGAGACCTGGAGAGATGGGAGATGGAGGCGGGTACGCGAGAAGGAGAGCAACGACGAGTTCGGGAGAAGTACAAAGGATGAAGAGGAGAACGAAGACCGGTCCTACGGAGATCCCCACACTGATCCGGCTGTCGGCCCGAGTGCCGGCGTGAGTCCTATAGGAGAGATCGGTGGCGACAGGAGAACGGGACCCAACAATCCAGAGAATGATGGACGAGAACCGGGTGGAGCGGACTTCCGGATAACCATTCCGGGAGGGAGGAAGAGGAGGCCTACGAAGACGCCAGGGACACGGTACGTCAGTACCACGGGAGAGGGTGTGGAGCGAGCCACCCTTTCGGCTTGCGAAAGAAGGAAGACCCAGGATAAGGGTCAGAGATACGACGAGCCCGAGGAGGATCCTTCACACCAGTTCTAGAGACTCCGGCGGTCGGCCCGAGAGCCGGCGTGAGGCCTAGAGTGATGATCGGTGGCGGCGAGGGGACGAAGGCAAAGAACTGCGGAATGGGCGGTTTGCGAAGATCCTCACACCGATCCGGCTGTCGGCCCGAGTGCCGGCGTGAGTCCTATAGGAGAGATCGGTGGCGGCAGGTGAACGCGACCAGCCGAAGAGGCCAATGCGGAGGATGGAGGAGACAAGCGGCGGTGCCGCGACCTTACACACACCGGCCCTAAAGGCTCCAATGGTTGGCCCGAGTGCCGGCGTGAGACCTAGAGCGACAGGCGGTGGTGGCGGCAAGGCGGGCAAACCGAGGTCCCACGAAGATCCTCACACCGATCCGGCTATTGGCCCGAGTGCCGGCGTGAGTCCTATAGGAGAGGACGGTGGCGGTAGGTGAACGTGATCGGACGACGGAAGCATAGAAAGAAGGTATCAGGCCGATTCGGTTCGTAGCCACTTCGCCGGCCTCACACCGAACTGCCAGAGTCTCCGAATTTCGGCAAGCAGAGAAACGGAGTCCGGTCCTATGGGACTCTCACACCGATCCGGAGACTCTGGCAGTTCGGCCAACGTGGCAACGTGAGACCTAGGGAGAAGGACGGTGGCGGCAGGGAACGGGACCCAGCGACACGAGATAGCGGATCGGGAGTCGGTAAGATGGAGGCGGACGAAGTGCGAAACCCTTACCGGCCAGTTACAGTTTCGGAAGGAGCCGGTAGGGCAAACACGGGGAGGTGTGTCGGGCCGGAAAGGCACACCTGGGATGGAACAAGAGTCTCGCAAGTGGCCATCGCGGGCCGGATCGAAGCGTGACTACGAGACGGTGTTCAACACGGGCGGTGCTAAACAAAGGAAGCAGAACGCGGCACACGGAGGTGTCGAAGCAGAAAGGCGAGCACGAAGAATAGGTTTCACGGTTTGGAGGTCGCACGTAGAAGACCGGAGAAGGATCCTCCACACCGTTCCGAAGTCCTTGGCGGTCCGAGCCAACGTGACGACGTAAGACCAAGGAGAAGGAAGGTGGCGGTGAGGGGACGAAGGCAGTGGGAAACAACGTGGGACGACAATCAGGACCACACGAACAGTCGACGAAGGCCAAGCAAGCCACTACGGGCGTTCCTCAAGCGGAGGACATCGGGCATGCGGCGGAGAGCGGAGCATGCATACGGCCGACTAAGGGCCAGCGGAAGTACGCGTACTACGGAGATCGCGGCGAAGGACCCATCGACGGGTCGAACAAGCCTACGGGGAGGTAAGCGCGAAGGAAGAACCGAAGCCGACAATTCAAACCGGCAGCGAGCCAGGATGCGGATTACGGAAGACCGGTTTCTCACCGGCCGAAATCTCTCACCCTTCACCGGATTTGGCACATACTGGTGGATGTGCGGTTTGGTGGGGGTAGATGTCGTGAAGAATTTCGGCCAGAGGCGGAAACCGGGAAATATTGGCTACATCGGCGGGGTGCAACGTGTGCGCTCACCCTTGTACATTTAGTGTGAATAACGAGGGCACCTTTATGGCGCCGAAGGGTAATCAAGTCGGGACAAGAATCCCATGTAATAAGGGATTTATCCCATGATGCCACGGATCCCTCTCCTTGTTCTATAAAAGGAAGGGAGCGACCTTGATGAAGGGGTTGCCCATTTTTGCATTCGTAGGGTATACCGTTGGATTAAGAGACATCATCTCTTTCTCTTCCTCTTGTTTTAGGGTTTCGTTTCTTCTTCTTTCCTTTGCTTCTTCCTCTTCGTCGTTCTGTGTATCGAGCCGGGACTTCTAGTGTTTATGTTTGTTGCCCCGTCCCCTATGCAAGACCCCGCTCGGCGCGACAAGCCCGAGAGCTCCCCGACCGGCGACTTGGCAGTAGACGATTGTTGCAACCTGAGCTACTTAGGTCGGGCTCGATGCCAGTATTGTATCTTCATCTTGTAATATATGTGTGGAGGGTTCTACATATCGGTGTTTGTGTGGGTGTTTTCGTGTCCTCTTACCTTCGTTTCTGTACATAAGGGCATGAGTTGGGTCGGCGTCGTGTGTGTGTGTGTGTGAGTTAGTGTCAAGCACTCTCTCTCTCTCTCTCTCTCTCTCTCTCTCTCTCTCTCTCGTTCAGTTGCTTCCGGAACGCATCTGGAATCGTCTTCTCGGCTTCCCTTCTTCCCTCATCTGAGACCCCCGTGGTCCCGCCCTTCTACACGCACGCGCGTAATAACGCGACAGCGTAGTCGGCATCTTTCGGTTCAGGTCGGTTTTCTTATGCTCCTTTGATGTAACCCCAATAGCCTTGGCCGACAAGGTATTGGTGCATCTTGTACTCCCAAGATGCAAAGTTGTTTCGATCTAGCTTCTCGCTAGGGAGAGCACTCCCCATTTGAGTATTCATTGTCGATGAAGATTTCTTCCTTCTTTTCTTTTCCTTCTCTCTTGAATACGAGCTATGTCGTCGCACTACGATAGCGATGGACCGGTTCTTATCGAACGTCGGCGTAGAACACAACACACGCGGATGGGCTAGATCGAGCTACCAAACCGCTCTGATACCATGTAAAGAATCAGGTATGATTCGTGTGTAGCAGAAGAGATGTGTGTTATGTATATGTGTGAGAGGAATTAGAGGAGAGAAGAGAGAACACAAGATAGATAGAAAAAGGAATACTCAAGAAGGTGTATATTCACAAGTAGAATAGGAAATACAAAATGTAGCATTACAAGGAGTCACAACCGACTTAGTATGAAGTATGAGGAGGGTGCTTTACATATAGTCACCCTCTCTCTTCATTAACTAACTACAACAACCATTCTCTCTTGGGGAATGTGAAGACTCATAGTCATGGGGAATATGTAACTCATTAGTTATGTGTCATAGAATATGATTCTATGACACATAGTTAATGTGTAGAGAGTAGTGGTGTGACTCTTGACCTTTGAGTAATCATAGATTCTCAAAAGGTGTGTTCACACATTTCACTATGTTGGGCTTGATTCTCAACACTTCTGCATCTTCTTTCTTTTCTGCGCTCCTTGTTTCATGTCTTTTTGATGGGCTATCTTGCCCTTCCATTCTTTTTCTCTTTTCATCCACGAACACCTCGTAGTTGTCACACATCACTTCCGCGAGTATGGTGTTGTCATCTACCAAATCCGACCATCCGGTGATACTTTGTACACTTCGGTCCGCAAGCTCTACATCGTCTGAAGTAACTTTGCCCTTCTTCTTACACTCGAGAACAGAAGACCAAAACTTTGTTCCCATTCTAGTAGCTTCATTTTTATCTTTCCCGACTCTTAATCCGGCCGATGTAGCATAGTGCATCACATCCACATGAGTCGCCTCAGCATCTTCCATAGCTTTCTTCATTCCCCCTCTTCCGAAATTCACCCGCAGGGGTCTTCGAGTTTCACTCGAGCAGATCATGTTGTCATCCATGTATACAATATTTTGTCAGATGGCCTCTCGAAGGCTCACGCACTCCCTTCTCATGTGATCCATGTTGTCACACCACACACATCTAAAGGGTTCTTTTCATTTCGGGCCCCGATGATTCATGTTCGCCAACGTGACCGTCTCGAACTTCTTCGCTAGTTCTTCGATGTTGTCATCATCGATCTTCTTTTCTTCCAGGTTTCTTTGTTTGGGCGGCTCAGCCACTTTTGGTTGTCTCGTTTTCTCCCCGCTCAATCCTGCCAAGTCAGTGTCATCAACCCATTGACGACGCTTGTCAAGCCTGTTGCACGCTATCTTCACCGCAATCCAGTCTACCAC
Organism: Azolla caroliniana; assembly: GCF_043228905.1. Taxonomy (NCBI): domain Eukaryota; kingdom Viridiplantae; phylum Streptophyta; class Polypodiopsida; order Salviniales; family Salviniaceae; genus Azolla; species Azolla caroliniana. Next base: position 19,748,040 of record NW_028230441.1, read on the forward strand.
AAGTTCGTTCGCTTGGGTGTCATCTTCGAGGAGAGTCCCCAATTCTCTTCTATCCTTCATATCCACAGCTTTCAGGAAGTACAAAGTCTTGTCCTCCTCAAGTAGCACTTGGTCCATGGCGGGGAGACGACGAAACATTTAGTCGAACTCATCGTACACCCTCGAAGCACTCATCCTCTTATTTTTCTTCTCTATCCACTTCATCAAGACATGTCGAGTCATCCTCGACAAATCTTCCATCACGAACTCCACTAATACTGCTTTCTCGAACTCCGACCACGTTGTCTTCCCTTCTTGGATCTCGATGACCCACCTTTGAACGTTGTTTGCGACAACTCGCTTAAAACTTGAGATTTGATGTGCTTCAGACACGTTCCTCTGATTCATCTCCCTTTTGTATGCATCAAGGAACTTCGTAATGTTCCTTCCATCAAATTGACCCTCGACCTCCACAACATGGTCGACAGCCTTGTCCACGCTCGCATCGTTGTCCCGAGATCTCATCATTTGTTCGAAGATTATCATCATTCTTTCGAACTCTCCCGCTTGATTGCTTGAGGATGCCATCTCCAAGTTTGGTCAATCCTCGTCTTGATCCTTCCTACCGCTTCTTCACGTCGGGTTCACCAAGAAAGATGTCGTGGAAATCCTCGCGTGTTTGCGAAATGAAGCGGGACCACAGGGTTCCTGGACCAGAAGGATTCAAAGGTTGTACTAGCTTTAGTGAGAAAGTATTTAAGCTAGATTGAGAGAGATTGAGAGATGGAGATTCCAATTACGACACAGATTGAGAGGGAGAGAGAGATTGAGAATGAACCGTTGACTTCAATGTTTAGAGACAAGATACATCACCAATAAGATAACTAGATTTTCTTAATTCAGTACATAGCTTGTTTGATCCTTTGATTGATTGATTCCCCTCTTTTCTTTTTCCTCTACTCTTTTATAGATGCCGCCATGCATATGATGCATGTGAAGGTTTGCAAGACATGCATACAATGCATGAAATCCATGAGATGCATGTTTGCTATTTGGCGCTCATGCATTACATGTGATACATGATAACCATGTCACTCATGCAAGCTCTCATGTATGAGAATTTACATATGAAAAAGTATAATGATGAAAATACAACTTTTAAAGAAATGACTTGGCTTTGTGGTAAGTCAATTGTGTTATGTAAGATTGTCCCTCGTGGGGGAGTCGGCTGGCCAAAATCGGTCAAAAAACCGAAACAAGAGTCGGTTGACCGAAATCAACCGAAAAACCCGAAACAAGAGTCGGCTTCCGAAATCGGTCAGAAAGCCGAAACAAGAGTCGGTTGGCCAAAATCGACCGAAAAGCCGAAATGGGAGTCGGCTGCCGAAATCGGTCAGAAAGCCGAAACAAAAGTCGGTTGGCCAAAATTGACCGGAAAGCCGAAACAAACACACATATATATACATATATACATAGACATATATATATGTAAGCTAAGTGAGTCTTTATATAGAGAGAGTCATGTTAGCTGCATATGTATGTGGGATAACTCACTGAAAAGAAAACAATGAGAGAAGCTTGAAAGTGAACCCTTCTCGGTTTTCTCCTTTCCACATGATTTTCACACCGTTGCCAAAAATTTCACAACAACATCACCACTCCAAATCAATTTCCAGTTCTCTAGGTCCCATAGTCGATATCCAAATTCCCCATCGGTTCCATAACCAAGAAATATGCACTTTGTTGCATGGGGTGCCAACTTGGTCCTTTTTTCCCTAGGGATAAAAGCATAGGCTTCGCATTCAAATATACGAAGTCTGTCATAGGTCGGCTCTTTGCCTGATCATAGTGCCTATGGCACTTCGAGCTTGATTGCTTTCGAAGGTGATAGATTTATCAAGTAAATTGTCGTCTACAATGCTTCGGCCCAAAACTCCAGCTTGCTAGAGCATTGTCGTCGCCCTCTCTTGGATCGTTCAGCCACTCCGTTCTGCATGGACGTGTATGGAATGGTCTTTTGATGTTTGATCCCTTTTTCGGATAGGTATTGTTTGAAGGCTCAGGAGGTGTATTCACCTTCGTTGTCAGATCTGAGTGTCTTCACTCTATATCCTGATCGGTTCTCCACTTCAGTTGTCCACTGAGTGAAGACCTCGAGCACTTCATCTTTTGACCTAATCGAATAGGCCCAAACCTTCCATGTACAATCATCTACAAATGTGATCGTTCAGGCATAGGCCCACATATATCTGTGTGCATGAGCTCTAGGGGTTGTTGTATCATCTCATAGTGGAGAGAGTGTGGACTTCGGGTCTGTTTCACGTATCGACAATGCTCGTAGAAGTCCGTCTTCTCTAGGAGTTTAGGAAGGTAGCCGATCGCCATTAGCCGGTCAAGTCCGGCTTGTGAGATATGGCCGAGTCGGCCATGCCATAGGTTTGGGTCAGTCATTTCGGCTACGTTCACAACTCCTTCTGGATTGATTGCCATTATTGGATACAAGTTGTTGTGCTTGTGTCCGCTTTCGATATTCAGATTTCCTCGGTTGATCATCCATGTCGACTCATTGAGGGACGTTTGGTACCCATCTTCTGCTAACATGTCGATAGAGACCAGACTCCTTTTTAGTGCGAGCACATGCCGAACTTGGTACATGGTGATTTTGTTTCCATTTGGCAATCGAATGGGGACCTCTTTGATCCCTACAATTATACACTCTTGCCCGTTGTGGAGTCGGACGGTGCCGCTAGCGTCGGCCAAATAGTTCGAAACCCATTTGATGTTCGTGGCTACGTGGAATGTGGCACCAGAATCCAACAACCACATATGTGCGTCTTGGGCACCATAGAGGACTTCTCCGATTATCGAGTCCTCTAAGGAGAGGATTTCTCCTGATCGAGTTTTGGCAACATTGACTTGGTTGCCGACTGGAGAGTGGTTTAAGTTGGATCATCCTCGATTCCACTCAAATCGTCCACCACTCTCTTTCCTCTTGATCGACCAGTAGTCGAAAACGTTGTGGCCGGCTTTTTTGCAATGAGTGCAAAAATCTCTTGCTCGGCTATTTCTCGACTTCAACCATTGTCGGCCTCCCCTCATTCTCGATTGACTATGATTTCGACTAGTTCTGTCAGCTTGTTCTCTCGATCGACTGGATCGGTCGATCGACTCGGTCAAGTGATGGGCTTCTGCCGACTCGTTGATGGTGAGTCCCATCGATTTTTGCCGAATATCCTCAACGAGGATTTGACAATTGCTTCATTCAGGTTCAGCCTAGGATTATTGTTGGTGAACGTCGTGCAAAATACCTCCCAACTCACTAGCAAGCTCGATAGGAGGGCAAGGGCTTTCACTTCTTCTTCAAAGTTAATCCCTTGGGAGGAGAGTTCAAACAACACCCGATTGAAGGTGTTGATGTGGGAGGTAGTTGGATCGGTTTCTCTCATATTCATGTTAAACAGTTTTCTGATCAGTATCAATTTCGAAGATGAGGACATCTTTTCGTACACTGCCTACAGCTTCTCCCATAACGGGAATGTTGTCGTCTCCTTGGCCATGCTAAAGTAGACGGTTTTGGCCAGATGCATTCGAATGGTGGAGAGCGCGATTTCGTCTATCGATCTCCACTCTTCGGCTATTATCGAAGTAGGTTTCTCACTGTGACGAATGGCTTCAACCTGTCTTCTGATTATCAAAACGTCTTGCATCATCTCCTTCCACAAGGCAAAGTTTTTGCCATTGAACTTTCGGATTTCAACTCTTGTACCGGATGTTGAAGCCATGTTTTTTTTTTTTAATAAGATTTTAACTGACCTTGTCTTTTCTTTCAACTTTCTCTTTTGTTTTGTTGCCGATGAACAACAAGTTGCTTTGATACCACTTGATGGATATGGTGTTCTGTAGAAGCGTGTGAGGACCTGTAGGCTATGTGCACATCAAACAACACAAAGACTATGACAGAAGAAATAGATGGAAACATGGACACAGTTTGAAGCTCTAATGGAAGCTCTTGTTGTTTTGTAATTGTTACACTCTCAGAGACTCAAGATATAAGAAGATTCTCATTACAATATTAGGGTTGAGCTTATATACTCAAGCCCTAGCTCAGGGACGTGTTCACACTTAGGATACAAAGTGGAGGGAGTCGGCCTTTTATGCCAACAATGCCTATATTTATAATAATAAAAATTATTGCCCTAATTAAATAGAGAACTATTATATAAGAAACATATAAGTGGTCTCAAATAAGTATATAATTACTCAGTTAAAGACATGTATATCTCGATTAATTAGTGGGAAAATGCTACATACATTAAAGTGTCTCTTAGTGGATGCAAATAGGAGAGAATAAGAACCTAAAGGTAGCCGCAAACTTAGGGTACCCAAATGCCCTTGAGAGCTCTTGAACTTTTGTATTGGAAGGTATAAAAGGTCCCTTTCACATTACAAATACATTGATATTAATCATTCCTACCTAATAAAGGATAATTACCCACAATTACAATATACCGTGTTTCTTGCATACATTTGGCTAATGAAAAATATTTTAAATTGGAAACATTAAGTCTTATAGGGTTATCAAAACTAAACAACGTGATGTTATTTCCCTTAAGAGCAACCTCTTGTGACTTTTTAAAGACAACCATGTATGCGGGCTTGTTTGTTTAATCAACAAAAATTAGAAATTGTCATGAAAAAAGCTTGATGTTTTTCTTTATCTTGTTATTGATGAATACATTCTGATATCAAATTTCGTCAATCTATCATTTGACATACCTAAGAACGTGACTTTGTGCCAGGGAGGGTTTCCCAAGGGCAAGACACATGGCACAAACTACTTTAAAAGTGACGTAGTCATCCGCATACAACTTGTTTTTTCCCATTGTGATACAAATCATGCATGATGAATAACAATGCATATGTTCGTGAAGATTGTTCTAGGATATGCATGTGTGTGTCACGTCGTGTGCAATGACAAGGAAGTTTTAACCTATGTGGACAAGCATGTACAAGTGTTGAATAACACGTGCATTAAAGAGGTGATATATTGCATGATATGGTGAAAATCGAGTGATCTTTATTGTATGTTCATATGATGTCACACATGTTCTACACATCACAATTTAATTTGGTCTATCATCATTGGCAAAGTTCTTGCTTGCTTGTGCAAGGGCAAACCATCTTCATAAAAAGTCTAATACTAATGTGGATATTGTTAAATGGTTTATATGTATTTTGATTGGAAGTTTTAACGATGCATTATGTCTTTTCCATTGATGGTTTTTCCTCTTAAAGTGCCAAGCATGTAAATTTAGATTGATTTGGAATATGAAAGCAAAAAATGCATCTCGATAATCATATATGTTCATGAGTTTCAAAACTCGATTGTTCTTACGCTTGTCAATGTGTTATCCCTCTTGATGATCGAGTAGAATCACAAATAAAATGAAGTTGATTAAAATATATATTTTTATATGAACAAAACCTTTTTATGATGCTTCTTTTACTCACATTTAAAGTAAATGAGGCGTTTTCTTTCATTCAACTAAACTCGACCTTCAATCTTCTCCAACTAGTTTAATTATATCTTAAACACGCTCTTTTTATGATGTGTTTGTGTTTGTCCAACGAAACCAATTCTCCAACTCCCCTCAATCACATTATTAACCATGTACATACATGCACTCCTCTCTCTCTCTCTCTCTCTCTCTCTCTCTCTCTCTCTCTCTCTCTCTAATGTAAATTTCTCTATTTCTTAAAATAAACCAAACCATCTTGAATATAAACATGTGTTTCTTGCGACTATTGATTTACAACAAAAAGTAACTATGCTGATAAAGTTGATATATGATCAAAATGTTTCGCTTACCTACTGAATGGCGTCATTTTTTTAGATTTAAAAAAAACTCCATTAATATGCATTTTTAGGAAATTGATAGAATATCTAGCAAACCATCTAGATAAGGTGTTGTACTTGATGAGTAATTTATTCATCACTAATGTAGGACCAAGAAGGGGCTTATCCATTCAAACTCTCAAGTACAAACTAGGATTTGTAATTATATTATAGCGTCTTAATGAACTCTAGGTACCAAAAAGTAAAGGTAAGAGTTTCCATTGACACCTGTGTACTCACGCTATTTCTTGTTACCTATCGGACTTTGAACAAGTCCGATTACATAATTGAAGTGCAAGTGATCATGATTTGAAATACGTCCACCACAAGTACTCAAATGACAAAATGCATGATTCACTCTTCTTTTCTACATAAAAAAAAGGAAATAATAATAAGTATAACAAATGCAACCTAATAAAGCGAAAGTTGGTGGGATTCAAAATCCTCGGGTAATTTTTAGAGTTAGAAACAAAATAACTTACCACAATGTAACATTACCCAAATTAAAAACATTTCAAAAATTTTGAACTAGGTGTTGATATGCAAAACATTTGGGTATTTCTAAGTAGGGACCCCTTGACCTTTTTATTTTTGTATGCATGAATGTGTTATGTACAGGTGAGGGTAGGTCGCTAATATTTACATAAGTGAAGGGTATGTTCACTAATGTTAGAAATGGACTAATTTGATTGGATAGAAGGAATGATAGGTGCATGCACTATCATGGTCTTGACAACCAATGAATGGAGAGTCTTTATAAAGGCACACCTATTCAAGGAGCCTAGGAAGAGTTATAAATATCGGGTTTACCTACCCTCATAAGCACATTACGTTGGAAGGTTGTTGTTATCTTAGACACCGGTGGTGTGGGCTAGTCTTTTGTCACGACGATTGTGTTAATCTCTTCCAAGATATTAATCATCCTAATATCTAGCGGTATGGGACGTCGGTGGCAGGTTGGCTATGTCTAGATCATAGCTCAAGGGTGGTCGAGTGGAATGGGTTCTTCTATCCAAAATATTTACCTTGTTTTTACTTTACTTTAGTCTATTGATTAGTAATAGACTCTTAACATAGTGCCCCTAGAGTTTCAATGGACCTCCAAAATTGAGAAAAAGAGTGATCAATTGATGGTATGATTGCCCAGAACACAGATTGTTGAGAAAAAGGGGATGAGTTGGCTTTTCGATTGCTCATGACAGAATAACATACAACCATTTGACAAGGGGTTAACGAAGGGCATTCGAGAAACAAGAAAGTCTCGAGGGCATTTCAAAGGTCAGGGTTTTTCAATAGTTTGCTCTTTCTTTTAAGACTTGTAACTTTGAAAGAGGAAATTTCGAAATTCCTTATAGCCCAGTTACAAGTTCCAATGCTTGAAAACACGCCATTGTTTGCGAGCAACAACTAAATTCAAAAGTGTTCTTTACGGTTTCAAACTAGAGGTACAAAAGCTGCCTTTAAATTAAACAGTCAAATTTCAATCTATTGGGGTTCCTGTCCATAATAATGAACAACATCGAGTTATTTTGAATGAACGAATAATATTGTTCCAATCATATTTATGGAACGGTTTCGAAACAAACCGAAAGATATCGTTAACGAATACTCAGGAAAATATGCTGATACATGTTAGAACTATGAAACGCAGATGGCTTGTTCATGTTCCAAAATATGCATATATGTTCCTAATCACTTCGAGATTAATCTTACGTTAATAACGTAATGTTGGTGGTTGATTTGTTATTTGAAGTGTCAAGTCACCATGGGATAACGAGGTTTTTTTAGAGTGTAAATCTTTTAATTTTTCTTTAACCCTTCCAAAACAAAGTAATTTATCGGTATGTAGAGAACCATATTCTCTCAGTAATTATTTCTTTTTCTTTTACCTGGAAAATAAACAAAGATCTATGTATGTTAATATTTATTTATATAAAAATATATGTATTGTACTTATGCGTGTGTGTGTTTTTTTATATGTATGTGTATATTTTATTTGTTGTTTACTTATATATATATATATGTTAATCCTTTTTTTTGGTTGAGAAAAAAACAAAATAACCCCAAAAAAAAAAGCTAGCGAAAACTTAAAAACCAGAAACACGAGAATGTAGATAATGCTGGGTCGGCCACGTGGCTATTTTCCACGTGGAACCACGTGGCAGGCGCTTCTTGGAAATTTTTTGCCATGTCAGCAGATCTGCTGCCCTGGTAGGAGGCGCATGGGCAATCACGTGGGCTTTTTTCGATCCGCGCCCACGTCACCGGTCGCCACGTGGCATTATTGAATGAGGGCTATCCAAATTTCGATATCCGACGTGGCAGGCTTATCTTCTCGAAGTTGCAGAGCCAAAGAGCTTAAATAAAATTTGATTAAATATATATCATATTTATAGATTTAAATGAATTATTTATTTATTTATTTATTGCCCCTCCGCCCGCAGATCAACAAATAAAATGAGATAAAAAAACAAATTTCCATATTGTTGTTTTTTTTTAATGAGTCGGTAAATAAATAAATAAATAATAATAATAAATTTATTTCTTTTTGGAAAATCTGGGAAAGCAACAAATTCGAGACCGGACGGATATTTCTATTTTCTGTTTTTTTTGTTTTTCGTAGTTATTTTATTTTCTGATTTTCTATTTTGTTTTCTTTTATTTTTCTTCTTCTTCTTACTTCTTCTTCTTCTTCACATGGAAAAGCTTCATCCGCCATAGCCTCCCCTCTCAGAGAAGACGACCACTTCCTTCTTCTTCTTCTTCTTCCTTCTTCTTCCTTCATCAAGACAGTAATCTGAATCCCCACACCATCGCTCCCTTCTCCTTCTTCTTCTTCTTCTTCTCCTTCTTCCTTCTTCTTCCTTCTTCAAGACAGTAATCTGAATCCCTACACCATCGCTCCCTTCTCCTTCTCCTTCTGCGTCTTCTCCGTGCCTGTCATCTGAAACACGCTTCGCCATCGCTTGCTTCTTCTCTCGTTAGATTCTTCATCCCCGTGACAGTAATCTGTGAAAATACTGCACTATCGCTCCGCCTCCTTCCTGATCTGTTGACACTGAATGTTTGGCTAATTTGTTTCTTCCCTTTAATTTCCCACTCCTCCTTTCTTTTTGCCTGTTCATTCCTGTCTGTTCCATCGCTAGCTTCTCCATAAACTGGACGGCTCTACGAAGAAGAATCGGACGTGCTTCTCCTTTCCTCCTCCTCCTTCGTCTTCGTTGCAGCTATCTGTATCCGCCATCGCAGCTTCTCCTTTTCTGTGTTTCTTTTTGTCTTTGTAATTTCTTGAAAGTTCTCCAAAACTAATTCCCGACACACAAACTATACTGTATTATATAATCCCTGCAGCCATGCCTGGCCTTATCCACCAAATCCGCCCCTTCACAGATCAGAGAGAAGCTTCTTCTCTAGCCAAACCAAAACCTAATGTATTTCCTCATCGTGTGAATATGTCCTCTAACAATCACCACAGGCTTCCTCTTCTTCCTTATGATCAAGAAATCCCCACTAAACCTCCACCTTCGGCTACTCGTGTTCCTATCAGAGGATCCTCGGGTGTTCTCCATGCTAACGCCCCATATCCGCCTCAGAACGGAGATTTATTGCAAAAGTCGTCAATGGTTAATAATCTTCCCTATGGCGTTCACGAGAGGCTGACAACACTTGCTACACATGCTTCTTCTGCCTGTGGCTATGGAAGTAGTGGCAGCTTGCATAATGAACCTAGTTCTGTTTGCCTTGCAGCCATGGTGGATGAGTTCATGGAGAGCGAGAATATATATGGTGCTTGCAAGCAGAGTGACTATGGACATCATTTTATGATCAGTAGTGATCATAATGGCATGAACAGTAGTACCACGATGAAAGATCGTATAATTGACGAAGATGTTCTGGACAGAAACTTGAGCATGGAAACATCGGGCCTATTTCAATCGCTGCAGGTTTGTGAGAGATTAAGCTTTAATTTTTGTTTAGTTGTTTGACTAAGGACGTGTTTTGGTTTGATATTTTACTACTAAAACCTCAAATCAAGCATTTAGATTGATGATGAAGCTTCATTTTGATGCTGATGCTAAGAAATCTTGAAATGGCGTCTCTTCTAAGATTGAATAAAAAATATAAAGGCTTGGTGGTGGTGGTGGTGTTAAGAAGATAGATTTGTCCCGTATGTATTGTCTAAAGCTTGATGAAGCTTTAGCTAGATGATAAAGGCATCCTCATCCTAGTTCTTATATTTTCCCTGAAAATTTCATGTCCAAAGCTTAACGTAATGATGGGAGTATACCTGTTGTCTTTTCAAGAAGAGGGTTTTGCCTCAGCATTTCTTGTCTAAAGGTCGCCATGTTTTCATAAGAGAGTGTTTTGCCTTGTCATGTCCAGGCTAAAGGTTAATATTTTGCAGATCTATATTAAAAAAGTCTCCTTCAGAAGGTCCTTTTTTCCTCGGCATTATCTCGATCAAGTTGAATCAGTACTATCTTGTTGTTTAGTTAGGAATCCCTTTTTGCCTAGCCCGAATCTTGAGCTCCTACATCAGTAAGTCCATATTATGGCTTTAGAGTGTACTGCTAAAAGTGTCTGCTCTAGTTTACAGTAATATCTCCTTGTGCATTTTACTTTCAAATATGTCGCTTAAAGATCAAACTTTATAGTAGATTGGTAAGATATTACTCCTGAATAGTGAAGAAGATGTTTTCAAATTTGTATTTCAGGGATTGGTTCTTCAGGCTTCCTCAGATGAGGCGGAAACACTGTTATTGAAGGATGTGGAGAAGATTTTGAAATCTCTTTCAGCACAAGGGCCTGGACTGACAGCTTGTGATAGAGATGGACGGAGAAATGCAAACCTTGCTCATGGATGCATGAAGAGGATCGTGATAAGTCATCTTCAGAAGCTTGGGTACAATGCAGCAATCTGCAAGAGTAGATGGGATCATTCAGGTGCCCTATCTGCAGGTATGAATAATAATAATCTGCTGCTATACCACATGACAGAATAAGAACTAAAGAAAAAATCTAAAATATTACTTTCTTTTGATTCCCCAAACAACTAGACAAAGAGCGATGAATTAAGTATAATCGGTCAATTAGCACATTTTATTAAGATAGAGCTGGACGATTTGACCATCCCATTGCTCAGAGAACACATGTGATTGCTCTTTCAATTGTGTTAAGCAAGTGTAACAAAAACTCACTAGGCTTTTAGGGATATAGACTAAAGCACTGTTATTATTAGGGTTTAGTGTTTCCTTCAAGAACCACACTACGCTTTCTTTGTCTTTAAAATATTAAGTTTTCTGGCCGAGGTTGAATTGCTTAATATGTTATTGGAGGGTGTTTAACATAGTTGTATGTAATTCTTTTCATTCAGGTGACTATGAATATATCGATGTTTTGTTGCTCACGAATCCGCAGTATAGTAAGTCAAAGCAGTCTTTGAGGCTTATTGTGGATATAGATTTTCAAGCACAGTTTGAAATCGCTCGTCCAACAGAGGATTTTTCTATGATTTGGCAACTTCTCCCTCCAATTTTTGTAGGGAAGCCAGATAAGCTTCAACGCATAATAGTTCTCATGTCAGAAGCTACCAAGAAATCCCTAAGAGTGGAAGGATTGCATCTCCCACCTTGGAGAAAACTAAGTTATATGAAAGCGAAATGGTTCTCATCATATAAAAGAACCCTGAACTGCAACATCAGCTCTATTCAGCCTTGCAAACAGGGAGAATTTATACTTAATGGTTTCAAAAACTCAACTAAATATACTAATGAGTCAGAGATGCTATACCATGGAATAGATCCCATGCAGTCTACAGTTAACAATGTACTTACTAACAGCAATCACATGGATAAACGAACAAGCAATAAGATAACTGGTTTGGTAACCGAGCGGAAGCATGTGAACAACAATATCACACCTATGAAACAAAACAAGGATCAGATAACTGTCTTGGCATCAGATTGGCAGCTTCCAGCCATAGCCAAGAAAAGCTTGGATCCTAGTTCAAGGTCAAAGCAGGGCGGTAAAGTCACTGGATTAGTTTCACTAATGTTGCAGAGCCGTGGCGAATCAGCTCATGGTATCATGGCAGGTGCATCGTAAGAAGATGGATATATTGACGGAAAAACATCAATATATATGCCTCTTAACACAGTTGTCTTTTGGCCATTAGATCACATATAAAGGTAGCCATAACCAGATCATAAGGTAACCAATCAAGGACAATTATGTTTTGGGAGTTTTTGAGATTGCAAGGACTAGGAAAGGCTGATTATTCTCTAAATGTGATATGATCAAGAGAGAATAACTAAACAAAATAGAAAAGCTAAAATGCTGGTCCTCTCAATATTTGGTAATCTCAGGATTGTATACTGTGTGCGTGTGTGAGTGTATAGATAGTATATAAATACAAATACATAGATAGATAAAATACTTACCTACTACTGAATAGTGGAGGAGTTATATATACAAAAGGTGCGAATTCTGCCCGTGGTTCTTTCATTACATTCAAGGGTCCTCTTTAACTTATGTACAGAGGACACTGAGATTTCCCTAGGTTTTTCGAGGATGGGAGTATTTGTTATTTCTCTTTTATGGTTCAGTTTTGTATGAAAATCATAATGGAATTCCAAGGTTCAGTTTTGTTGATGAATGTAGCATTTTTGAATGTTTTGATCACATCAATAAGCGCTATCTATCTTTATATTGTCAACGCAATAATATATGTCTTCATTGGATCGTGCGTGTTTGTCAACACAATATGTTTACTATTTCAAAAATCTAGATCTGGCATTTGCAAGTGGACAAGGAGAGTCAATGTCTTGAACTGTGCAGTGGTTTAAATCTCCAAAAGGCAATCTTTGAAAGCAAGTTGGTTGCATTTTTTGTTCCTATGGTAAGTTTCTGTTTTCTTGTCCGAAAAGGTTTTCTTACCAGTCGAAGAGTTTGGGTTCTTTAATGAATGGTATGGAATTTACTAGTCAACCGACCCCCTAATCCGGAAAAAATAAGCTGATTTCGTTGATGGACCATGAAAGTGTTAAAAGAGTGCGATGAAATGCAAGGTGCATAAAGATCGGTTATCCAGTAATTCCTTCTTTTGAAAGGTAAGAAAACCTGAGGGGCGAGAAATTCTCCAACCGGAAAACCTCGTCGTCTTATCTGTAGATCTCCTTAATTAATAACGATAAAATCAATGGCTATATTTTATATCATTACAATCTGATTGTTCGATCATCTACGAACTTTTGGATCTCTAGCGTTTGAGAGTGAAATCTGTGTGCAAGGAAGAAGAGAATGGAGGAGAGGCACATAATGAAAAGACCTTAGAACTCACTTGAGGAAGAAGCTAAAGCAAGAGGAGATGAAAGGGATGAGAAGATGTCCTTAGAGAGAAGGTAACACCTTAGTGGGAAAAGGAGAACCAAAGGGATGAGAAGATGTCCTTAGAGAGAAGGTAACACCTTAGTAGGAAAAGGAGAACCAACACTGTAGTACCAACCAATGAATTTGCCATTGTGGGCAAAAGTTGATGTAACTAGGTAGCTTCAAAGTCAAAGTCCTTAATTCGTGTTTTTGGATATTGAGGAACCAAAAATCCGAGTTGAGAGGTGTGACAAATGTTTTACGTATGGCTCGAAGCAAAGTCAATAAAAAATCCAATTTCTATATCTTGCAGGTCCTAGTATCCTTGAACAAGTATTCTAGATAAAAACATCTTCTTCCTTGTCGGTGAATAAACTTAATAAGAGTTGTTATATCATGGATTATGCAAACGAAAAGAGAAACAAAAAGTATTTTCTTCGAGAGATTGAGATGCACAAATATTCATGGGTTTTGCTGATCTCCTTGTGAACCATATTGTTTATGAATACTCCGCAATGCTTCATTTAATTATTCTACACCACCAAAATTTTATTGTTATGCTTGGTTTTCTATTTGCACAAGTGCCATGCCTAGCCATTGTCTAGCTTTTCTAACAACTTGTTGATTGGTTGGCACCCTCAACTTCATGGGAATGTCATTACAAACCTAGTGCCAAGTTGCCATGAACTAATTAGAGACAAAAACATTATTTTCAAGTTCATTGGATTCATTTCTATGTGCAATTACTTTCAACTGGACGAAAAGGTCATATATTGTCTCATAAATTGAATTATCCAACAATCAGTGCACTTTGCAAGTAGCACTAATCTCTTGAACTTTCATTCATAATGATATTAGAAAGAATTTGGCATTGTTGTAGATCAGGGCAAGAATTTGACTAGTGTCATGCTCGTCAAAGGCCATTTTGGTAGTAAAAAACACATATAATAAAAATGCTTGTCAAGTGACATATAAAGTTTAAATTTCCATTTTCATGTGAAAGGCCCCTACAAATAATGCATGTCAAATGACATGATAAAATTCTATTTTCCATGTCATATATATTATATATACATATGTCACTTATGAAGTGTGTATAATAATATATTTATACTATATGTTTTTTTTCCATAAAAGTATGTGTTTTTTATCACACGTTTAAAATAATATCATCATGATGTAATAATGATATATATTCTCAAATATTTATTCTTTACTAATAATATTAGTTAAAATTTGATTGAAATTTTAAACAATAACCTTTATTAAATACTTTAAGAATGTAAACTCTAGGTTTGATTTTAATGTTTGAAGTTTTAAGTTAAATCTAAATTTTTTTACTTAACCATTTTTTCATACTTATTAGTAAAAACATTAACACGATATTTATTTTATGTATTTCATTAACTTTGTGCGGTAGTTATGTTTATTTGTGCATCTTTGTGTACTTTCTATAGTAATGAAATGTATAACAATGAAATGTCATATAGAGCTTTTCATTATTAAAATTTGTATGTCAAATGACATGTTAGTTTTTGCACTCTCATGTCATATGACATGCATCTTTAAAAAATGCCCGTCAAAAAACTTTAATACTAACCCGTCAAATTCAAGCCCTGGTTGTAGAATACTTAGCATACTATACGTGTAGAATGCGTATGCTAAATATTCTATCTACAAGTATTCTAACTTCTTTTTTTTAAACTTAGATTACGTACTTTACAAATAAAATACGTTAAATACTTAGAATACTTATACATGTAAAATACGTTAAATACTTCTTAAATTGTAAGGTTTACTTTTCAAAAAAATAAATTTAAAATTTAAAACTTTTTTGAGATGTTAAATACTTGTTAAATACGCAGAATACGTCAAATACATCAAAATTATAAAATGGCAGTTCTAAAACATAGAATACGTGTAGAATACTTCAGAGTATTCTAAAACGTATTCTAAACGTAGAATACGTGTTGTTAACAACTATGGAATCTGGTTGCAAAATGAATTTCTAAACAAGGTAATAAATTTTGTTTTGGAAAGTTTGCTCCAACCTCTAGAGCAAACATGGGCCATAGTGAGAGATTGAGCTCTTTTTATCATAGATTCATTTGAAAATTTCTAGTTGGACCAAACATTTCCTTTAGGGAATGTTTACATTGTGAACTAAGGTAATAAATATATGCATATATTTAATTACATAATTAGTAAATACTACAATAAAACAATTAGCCCTTATTTCGGCACATAGATGTTAAAAATATCTCATCCACATCCGAGAGGTTGGAGATATTGAATTGGAACATATACATAAATGCCATAAGCTCATGATAAGTTTATGAATAGTTACATGGATTTATTCAAAATTTTCTAGTTGGACCAAACATTTACTTTTAGCCCATTATTTTGGCAAATAAATCTCAAACATCTCAAACTCTCAACTAGGCTCCAATGTTTCATTTAAAGAGAAGAATCCTACTCATCCCTCAAGTGGGTTCCTAGGTTACACTTAGATCACATTTATGTGTTACCAAAGGGAGATGAAGCCTCCTCATCCCTCAAGTGAGTTCGTACGTTACACTTAGATCATGTTTACACGGTTCACAGTTCAAGGATGTCTTGAGGGAAAAACCTTGATGCTTTTTGAAATATTACATGACGCTTCCATAAACTTGTCTACCAGTCCTTGCATGCTTGTTGCTTTTCTCAAGTAAATTTCATACACCCGTTGCATATCAAATGAGCCATTGTAAAAGATTAAAGACCATGCAATTATTTTGGACATGTATAGAATAGAATCCTTCAAGAAAATCCAAACTATTTGAAACATGTTGCTTTTCTTGAATAAACTTCTTGCACCAATTTGCATATCAAATGAGCCATTGTATAATATTAAAGACAGAAACAATTATTCTGCAGATGTAGAGAAGAATCATTCAAGCATCTAAACTATTATAGACATGCCAAGAATCATCACATCTCTAACAATCTAAAAGCAAATGTCACACGCAATTCTATGGAATTTCATGTAATCTCAAGACAAGAATATTTTGTAATACACCACTTGCCAATTTAAAATATTTATTTGACAAACAAATTTATTAAAATACATCTAAGCAATTATTCAACCACGTTTTGTATACTATAGTCCAGATGATTGTTGCCACATTCATAAGCTTCAACTTTAACAAATACTAGATATTTTCTACAATAACAAAGCTCAATGCTTTCATTGATTCTGTGCCACACAAACTATGTATGTCAGACAGCTAAAGTTTCCTGACATACCACATATTGGAACTAAGGACCATTGCCACTTGCTAACCCATTGATTTGATTTACAGTCTACGATGTTTTCCTTGTCAATACTGATTAAAAACCTTAAGCACGTTATACTCAAAACGATGGGCCAAAATGCTTTTGTTTAATCATGAGTGCATGGATACAGAAGAGCATTCTCATTGTTTAATTTTACACAACTAAGATATTATTACACCTTACAAATAAATGAGATCAAGAACAACAAGGGGCTGAATGGGAGGATTGTAATCCTTTTGAACAATAGATGATTACAAGACTCCATTCCGCAATAATTTGAATCGACATCCATCATGTGTCAATTTTTGCCCTCCATAAAGTTTTCTAACAGTTCTGGTGCATAGCGCTTGGCAAGTATATCCAGTTTCTCTAAAAACTGTCTAGTTCTATTTTCACCAAGCTGTTTTGTCATTTGTTTCCATCGAAACAAAGTGATGTTTCCAGATCTGAAAAGATTAATAGTTTTATGCTTTACTCATTTAAGTGATTTACAGTATTAATCAATTATCATGGCAAGTGTAAATCAATTAAGTGATTTACAGTATTAACCCTAAACCCTAAATCTTTCATCTGGAGGAAAAACACACATACCTATGATGTAAGATATTATCCCAATCAACTTCCTCTTCAGCACAAGCTCCAGATTCTAGTAAACTGCATTAGAGTACATATTAAACATTAGTAAACATTACGAATTGTTAACTGCAGGTTAAGAGAATGCACAATACACCTTTTCACCAAAAGAAAGTCGTCTTCATTATCCCAGATACCTTCATTTACCATTGACGAACACAATTGATAGTACCTATAATCAAAATTGTCTCCATAAGTTGCTCATTATTCAGTCCAGGGCAAGGATTTAAAACAAAAAATCCATTTATCTAACCATTTCCCGCAACATGCACCATGACTATGATTCCCAATATCATCAGCAATTTTTTCCCAGCTAATATCATCTCGCAGCTGCAAATGGCAAATTTTAGTAACATGTACAATTAGTAACTAATTGAGACTGGTATCATGGGCCTACAATGCGGCGATCACTCTTGTTCTGTTGTTCTATATTCAGTAAGGCTTTAATTCGAAAGCATTTATGCACTTGTTCTGACAGCTTCTGCAATTCTTCCTGTGTCCATTTGCCTACAGTAAACATAGAAGACAGCTAGAATAAATTACATGCCATGTAATCAGATTAAAGTGGGTTCAGAGAGAAATAAAGAACATCTCCCTCAAAAGATTCAAATAACAGCTCATTATTTTAGGTCTTTTGCAATCTCATTATGGCCTTGAGAGATAAGATCATGCAATTCATCCAAACATATATTTTATTTGTCTTTGCCATAATATTGACTCAAAATAGAGTGTTCCATCAAGTTTTAAATTATTAAAAATAATGAGACAGTAACATCCTACATAGCTTACAACTTGTTTTGGCTAATTTCAAAACTAAACTTTGGGTGGACAAGGAACTCCAATGAACATATGATATACCACAATGCCTTGCCAACAAAGACTTAAAATTTTTTAAATAGGTAAGTTCAGAGTGTATGTGACAGACGTGCTAAACGATCACATGCTACTGCAATCTAATAGTTAAGCTGAATCCTCAAAGCTATTGCACAACATGAAGAGCCAAGAGAAAAAAATAGCTGAATTTCCAAAGAGAAAAATTTTAACCTGACAAACTTGCAATGACAACACCTAATATGAAAAAAACACCGAAATAAAAAAAAAAACTCTTAAAATTTTATATTTCTTTCAAGACAAGCACAACCAATAGAAAAAATGTTGAAGCATCTGACTGAATGTTTAGAAACACTAAGAAGCATCAGTTGTAGTTTTTACATTTTGAGATAATTACCTGGCCCCTTTGCTCTTTTCAAAGTTCTCCATTTTTCTTTTATGCTCATGCGATCCCTACCCAACAATTGTGAAAATTCTTTCCACTTATGCCCACGTTCTCTTTGCAATCTTCACAAAATAAATCAGATGTCAGAATATTACTAGAAATTAAATTCGATTGTCTATAGTATTATTCATCCTAAGACGCAGTCAAATTTTTAAATTGTTTATGTCAATATACATGTTGATAAACATGTGTTATTTATGTTATTTGGCTGATGTGGAAAGAGAGAGAGAGAGAGAGAGAGAGAGAGAGAGAGAGAGAGTTGTTTGTTTCCATCTCACTTGGAATAGACTGAGTTCTCAATTCTTAAACATGTGTGAATATCTTACAATATATTTTCCAATCATTAGAATCCATGGCTAGTTGGAGTAAACGAGTTATTCACGCTTTGATAAATGAGTCAAAGGTGTGGTCATAGCACACACAGAAATGGAAAAGGAGGTAGTATAAGGAGAGACTCCAGAGAAGTTATATACTTCTGAATGCATTAGCTGTGGGGCTAGGAAGAAGAGAAGTAAAGCTATGTTTCCCATACGTATGAGTTCAGAATGACAGTCCATATGTTCCAACAGTTTTAATTCCACAAACATTTCAGACATTTTAGTGGTTTGGAAATCCCATTAAGGAAGCTTTTAGTCAACCAGCACACTAGAAATTTCTTACTCAACAAATAGTGTTGTGAGCATTGAAATGGCACTTAAGAGGAACAAGGTTCCCAATCGATGCACCATTTTCTCAAACCTAGAAAAAATCAATTAGCACAATAATGGTGAAATGATCCCACAAACCTCAAAAGGAGATCTTCTTCCTCTTTCGCCCAGCGCCCTAAGTGAGTTCCATCTTCTAAGAGTAAATGAGCACGATAACGGATGGCTTGCTGTGGGCGGTATGGTAGACATGTTCCTGTACAAGTCAACTTTATTGCATATGCAGCTTTATGTCTGAATAAACAAGCTTTTTAAATCTTACTTATGATACTCCAGCAATTCATGGCATCTTTGTGTTTTCTGCAATTCAAAACTTTCTGCAAACCATCATTTTTCTCCCAACCTTTTTCCTAGAGTCAAATCCAAGAGTCGATTTTAGTTGAGATCCATCTACAAGAACATGTGTGCAAGTTCTCCTATTCTACTGCCATACACTATAGTGTATAAACATATGCATGGCCAGACCAGTGTGTCAAATGCTATACATAGTGTGAACATTGGGGATAATCGTTTCTGTGAGACACAAATAGGAGAGGGAATGAAATGCTTCATGTTCAAGAAAAGGCCGTAATGGCATTCAGGACAGTAATACTCATCTAAAACATCACTGTAGCTCATTTTTTCGAGAATTTATTATGACTTCCTAAGTTATCACTTCATGCAATGTTATTTACTATGGACATTGCGATCAAGCATGGACAAGAACTCTCTGAAAACGAATATCTACTTCTCTCTGAGAGAGATGATGCATTCATCAAGAACAAATGCATTAGCAGGATGTTACTCTACTAATTTATGTACCTTGATGTAATCAAATACTGCCTTCTTGATTAATTCATCTTCTTCTGGAGCAAAGCGGGCACCCCAGATTTCTTCATCGTTATATTTCATGACAGAATCAACACCTTCCACATTGGAAACTCCAACATCACTTGGGACTTCATTCATTACTTGATCTTGAAAAGATACCCTTTTCTTCTTACTCTTAGCATTCTTCTTTGTGTCAGTGTCTCCACGAAGATTGCTCTTTGGCGTAGCATCAGAACTGCTATTATAAATATTTTCTCGATGTGAGTCTTCCCCATTTGCTAGCATTTCCAAAGTATTTCCTTTTCTCCTACTAGAACCATCCACCTCATCTTTCCTTTTATCCTTTGAGGCATCACTTTCTGCTTTTTGATGGGTAATATCCTCAGTAGTAAGAGAAATCCTTGAATCAAGTTGATTTCTTTTATGTTTCTTGGATTTCTTTTCCAACTTCGTAAAGCTACCTTGTGCTGTAGCTTCTTCACCATGGCCACAAACAATGTCATCATTCCCCTTCTCCTTCTTCTTTTCCTTCTTTCTTTTCTCATTCTTTTCATCTGAGGGATAATTATTTCCAATTGATGGAGCCACAGAAGACTTATCTAAATCCGAGAGAGCTGGTAGATCTTCTCCTTCACTCTTTCTTCTCTTTTTCTTCTTCCTTTCCTCTGATAGTTCGATCAAACTTCTTCCTTCACCTCGCTGTTCTGGTAGATCATGTAAGATTCCCTTTTATCTCATTCTTTCCATCTAAAGAATAATAATCATCTTCAAGTAAACAAGAGGGACTTACCTGCACTCGAAAAACCCAAAGTAGCCTTTTCATCGTCATCATCTTCCACTGCTTCTACTTTTTCTACATTTCTTCTCTTCTTTGTCTTCTTTTCTGTTATTACAACATTTGAAATTCCTTTTTCCCCTCGATTCTCTACTAGCTTATCTGAATCTGACAGAAAAGATGCATTTTCTTCTTCATTTGTTCCTCTTGTCTCTGTCTTCTTCCTCTTCTCGGCTGACACATCCGACAAAATGCTTTTCCCACCTCGCTGCTCTGCTAGATCATGCAAAACAAAATCCTTTCTGTAATCCTCCACACATCAGACTTACCTTCAAGCTATGGTGAATCAAAGAAGTTACCTGAAACTGATGGAAAATATGCATTCCCGTCTTCGTTCTTACATTTCTTCTCCTTCTTCTTCTTCTTCTTCTTATCTGGTATATCATTTGAAACATTTCCTTGACCTAGCTTCTCGGTAGAAACCTCCTCTGCGCTCTCCTCTTTCGTATTTTTCTCTTTCTCCTTCTTCTTCTTCTTCTGCTGCTTATCTTGCTTCATATCTTTCTCTTTCTCTTTCTCCTCCTCCTCCTCCTCCTTCTTCTTCTTCTTCTTCTCCTCCTCTTCCGCAGTATCCTTCTTCTTTTCCTTTTTCTTTTCCTCCATCTCCGCTGTATCCTTCTTCCTCTTCTTCTTCTTCTTCTTCTCCTCTTCCTCTTCCTTCAAATCTGCGTCGTTGCCCCGCTCTTTCCTCGCCATCGCCCCTGCGTTTCTATTGGAATTCTGCTAATCTCTTTCTGAAGGTTTAGAAGAAGAAGAAGAATTGCGCAAATTACAAAACTAGCCCCACGTTTTATGCTAATTCCCAACATACCCCTCATATTTCTGAAATTCCCAACATACCCCTCATATTTCTGAAATTCCCAAAATACCCTCCCGCCCCCCCCCCCTCTTTCTGAAGGTTTAGAAGAAGAAGAAGAATTGCGCAAATTACAAAACTAACCCCACATTTTATGCTAATTCCCAACATACCCCTCATATTTCTGAAATTCCCAAAATACCCTCCCGCCCCCCCCCCCCCCCCCCCCCAAGGGCCAACCTTTTTTCTTGTGGTGGACAAGATGTTTCATGGCTGGATTTCTTTCTTTCTTCCAGGAGCGTACGAACATAGATTTGTAGAGAGAACACACATGATTGTGGCTCAACGGACTTGATCAATCCAATCAAGGGAATGCTCTTGCCAACACCAACGATAATTCAATGACAGATCCATCCAACCCAAAGGTATATACATGCATGTCCCCAACGCTCAATGGGTTGTTCGGTGCTAAGTGTGATGACCCAACCGACACACTTGAAAATTAACATCGAATTATTGTGGTTACTAAAGAGTGGAAGGTTACAACTAGCAAATGGTGAATTGTGATGCCATGATGGTGTGATGTACATTGTAAAGTTAGTAGTGAGGTTGTAGAGCCTTAACATTTGTATGGTTGCAAAGCCTTTTTAGACTGCATGCATAGATCATGGATTGTAAATTATGATGTATAAGGGGGGGGGGGGGGGGGGGGGGGGGTGGAGGGTTCTAGCCTGTTAAATCTCAAGTAGATCAACACTTGTCATAGGAAATAATCTAACCATGTCTGTTATCGACGTTGTTCATCCATTTCTCTTTGTTACTTGTCTATTGTGTTTCGCTTTTGATCCATCAAGTTGTTGGATTGTGCATAGTCCATTTTGTTTTGGTTCGACTCGACCTCATCTTGATTTGCATTGTCCTCCTTTGGTCCAGTCGTCACCTTCCTCTAACATGCTTATGTTCACACATTGTCTTTGAAGTCCATATCAATATGTTTCTAAAATGGTTCATGTCCACCCCCCTGATTGATGCAAGAAGAATGCAAAGTCAAACAATGATCGTTTATGATTTTGAATTGACAAAAAAACCCAAATATAGTTGAACACAAATAGTTCTTTTGAAGGAAGAGGTGTATGGAATATTATTACAAGTGTTGAGCGGACAAGCTCAACCGGATCCGAATCGGCTGAATAAGCCAGAGCCGGATCGGATTGTAATCGGTGGGTCATTAGAGGCTTATGGTCCTAGCCTAGTACGAAGGCATATTTTTAGGAGTCAGTGCTAGTCACTCGTATGAGCATTGAAGTACATGTCAGTACTTCTGTCAATCCTTTTAAGGACTTGTATAAAAGTGCTCACTGAGCACATTGTATGTATAGAGTGTAATTTTTTAAATTGAGTTTTATGTTGTTCTGCCCTCTCTATCTCTCCCACGTATATTGCAAGCTCTCCATTAAACCTATTTTTTTATTCTCTGTTGCTATCCGGTAAAGCCAATTCAGTCCACAAGCTTCCGCACGTTATTTCTACATGGTATCAAAGCGCAAGGGTTGAGAACCTCTACTACCGACCAATGATTTCCATAAATGAACCCTAACTTCTAGAAAAAGAGCAAACTAAAGAAAGATATGGACAAAAGCATGGCAGACTCGCTTCCTACAGAAAAGCTCGACCGAAGCAACTATGCATCTTGGTTGTACAAAATGCACCAGTACCTGATGGGGCACAGATACTAGAGCTACGTGGAAGGAGCGAATGAAGTAGCGCCGGATCCGGCACACAAGGACTTCTAGGCATGGGAACAAGGAGTGAGCAGAGTGTTGTACTACATCGCATCATGTGTGCACGACCAGATGTTGGGCTACATCAGAGACGCGAAGTTGTTGAAAGAAGCCTAGGAAAATCTAAAGAATATTTTCACCGCCAGCACCATGGCCCAGAAGTTCCAGCTCCTGCAAGAGCTTAACAACATCCAACAATGGCATACTGACTACCCCACGAAGACAAAGGAGATATATGACATGTTAGGGTCCATCAATGTGATGGTGGAAGAAGACGAGATGGTCCAGATCTGCCTTAGTGGTCTAGCACAACGGTACGTGCCAATCTGGACAAAACGATTTGCACCCAGGAGAATCCGTCGACCTGCAATCGATGTTGATGGTTGAAGTAAACCACGTGAATGGGTCAAGGACCACTCAACTTGGACAACCGGATGTTGTACACGGAGGAACTATAATTAGGTCACAATACTATTGAAGATTCCAGGAGTGACAAAGTTCAACAATTAATATGTCACTACATACATTTAACAATGATTCAAACAATATATATACAAGACTCCAAGAGAGGTAAAGGTCAAGAATAGATACAATAAATAATTGTAAATTTTGCCGTCCTATTGATAGAGTTATGTCTTCCTATTGATTGTTAAACACGGACACTGTAACATATGTACCAACGATTTATGCATTTATCAAACGATTGACTCATACACGTATCTATATAAAGCTAAGCAACAACATATGTACTTATGAAATATATGACACAACTTAAAATGACATCAAACTATACTATATATTCGAACAAACGAGTTAAGTAACCAAATCATAGTTGCTTGCATTAATTAAGTCAATGAGTTCCTGTTGAGTGATAAGCTCAACATTGGGTGCGTAACACAATGTGTAACCTAGTGCGTAGACTAGGTGCGTAAAACAATACGCATAACGTGGCCGTATTGGTGCGTAAACCGAAAGGCCGTTAGTATGGTATTCCTCGTAAGGAATAAATTTGGGAGTTAGTGTAGTAGGCTCATTTATGAGCAATCAAGTACTGTTAGTACTTGTGTCAGCCCGGTAGTCAGGGCTTGTATAAAAGGTGCTCACTGAGCACAAAGTATGTATAGAGGGTCATTATATTGAAATAGAACTGAGTTGTCTGCTCTCTCTCTCTCTCTCCCTCTCCCTCTCCATCTTTGCGTTTTCTGTGTTTTTTACCAAACTGTCATTCTCCGAACTGTGTACTCTATGTTTCGCATACGCTTCCGCACACGTATTCTTTTACATGGTATCAGAGTGTGAGGGTTGAAGTCCTCTGCAGCCGACATAAAAGCTTACGACAGAGACATAGTTGAGTTGGTATTCTTGGCTTTCGGAAAAGATAAGACAACAACATGGACAAAGGAATGGGAAGCTCGCTACCGATTGAGAAGCTCGATAGGAGCAACTACGCATCTTGGTTGTAAAAGATGCACCAGTACCTGCTTGGTCATGGCTACTGGAGTTATGTCGAAGGAGATAATGATACAACACCTAAATCGATACATAGGGATTTTTCGCCTTGGGAACAAGCGACAAGTAGAGTTCTCTACTGCTTTGCGTCCTGTGTGAGTGACCAGCTATTGAGCCATATTCGGGATGCTAAGATGCCAAAGGACACATGGGCGAATCTCAAGAAGATTTTCGCCACTAGCACCACAACCAGGAAGCTTCAAGTCAGGTAGGAGTTGAGCAATGTTCGACAATGAGATATGTCGGTGGCTGATTACACCTCCAAGATCAAAGAAATCTACGACTCTCTCGCCTCCGTTAACGTGAACGTCGAGGAAGATGAGATGGTGCAAGTTTGTATTAGTGGGTTAGCGTCAAAGTTCGGAGCGTTCCAAACGGCGATCTGTACGAGGGAGAACACGCCTACATTCTTCGAGCTTCAGTCAATGTTGCTCGTGGAGGAAAATCACGCGGGTGCGTCAATGAGTACGCACGTTGACGCCAAGATGTTGTACACGGAGGGAGATAGGCCCCGTGGTTGTGGTGGACGATGCGGATTGACGCGTAATGGAGGCGGCCGAAAAGAGCTGAATAGACGGCATAATCGAAATGTCGGGAACAATTCCGAACCCTCCGGAAGCAGGGGGAGTCATGGCGGCGCCGGAAGCCGACAAGATAAGGCTCCAACGGAATGCTGGTACTGTGGGAAGAAAGGCCACATGGAGAGTGAATGTTGGAAGAAACAAGCCGATTTGGACAAAGCTGGACCAAACGGGAGAGACGTAGGAAGGCGTCAAAAGTTGCACTACGTTGAGGACTCCGAACGAGCCAGAAATGGATCGGGCCCTGCCTTCGTAATGAAGCACAAGGCCAATTCAATGGTCGTGAACACCTCGCAATTGAGCGAGGTGTGATATGTTGATTCCAGAGTGTCAAATCATATGACGAGTCACGAGGAATGGTTCTCATACTTGGAGAAGCCGGAAAAGCAAGGGGTAGGCGAAACGGGAGATGACACCCCGCATACCATCGAACATGTCGGTGAAGTTCCCCTCAGCCATGTCGGGCAGAAAGGGAAACTCTTGAACGTGCTACACATCCCGACAATAACCAAGAACCTTGTGTCGATCGGACAGACGTCGACCAAGGTATGCAAGTTCGATTCACGCATCTTGGCTGCTTCATAGAAGAGGAGGGCAAAGTAATCGCGAAATGGCGCCGTGAAGGGAGGATGTTTATCCTCGAAACCAACAATGTCGGCACCGCTATGTTTGCGAAAGGGCAGAAGGTCGAGTCGGACATCGACCTATGGCATAAGCGGTTCAACCATATTAACTTCCCACGACTTCGTGAAATGCAGACGAAGAATGTTGTGTTCGGCTTGCCGAAATTTTGAGGCCGGAATGGCCAAGTCTGCGAAGCTTGCCAGATGGGAAAACAACACCGACTTCCATTCCCCAACGAGCATAATCGTAGTCGAAATCTGCTGGATTTGATCCATTCGGATGTGTGGGGTTCGGCACAAAATGTGAGTCTCGGTGGAAGCCGTTACTTTGTAACCTTCATCGACAACTTCACTCGGCACACATGGGTATGCACGATCACGAAGAAGAGTGAAGTCTTCGCATGTTTCCTGAAGGTGAAGAGCCTTGTGGAAAGGGAAACAAAGCATAAGATCAAATGCCTACGGTCCAATGGTAGGAAGGAGTACTTCTCCGACCAATTCACAAGTTATCTATAGAAGGAGGGAATTCGACGCGAATTCTCGTGTAGGTACACGCCGCAACAGAACGACGTGGCCGAGCGGATGAATCAGACAATCGAAGAAGCGGCTAGGGCAATGCTTGCAGAGAAGTATATGCTGAAATTCTATTGGGCTGAAGCCGTGAGGACGGTTGTCTACTTGCAGAATCAGATTTCTACTAATGGAGGAATGTCGCCACATGAATTGTATTTCGGGAAGAAGCCGAACTTGGCACACTTGAGGATTTTCGGTAGCATTGCATATGTGCATGTGCCGAAGGAAAAGAGGAGGAAGTTGGACGCCAAAGCCGAAAAGTGCATCTTAGTCGGCTATCCAAACGAGCAGAAGGGGTATAAGTGTTATCACCCCTGAACAAAGGAAGTGCGCGTAAGTCGAGATGTCTTTTTCGACGAGTCCGCTTCGTGGTACTTGCCTTCCGTTCCACTACCTCATGACTCCATTCCGAATTCTGAAGAAGAAGTCAGTGAGGTTGAGATGCCTCCGCATGATGAGGACATCGGAGCTCTGAGAGAGAGTCCGATCTCATTTCGGCTGAGAGGGCCAAATGAGGGGTTGGACCGAAATGGCCAACCAAATGAAGAGACGACAAGTAGTGAAGACTCAGTTGTGATGTCCCCGCGTAAAGAACCGAGGAGACGGTTTACGCACAAGGAGAAAGGGAAGAAAAAGATGTCAGAGTACGATTTCGAATGCCGAGTCAGATCGGAGCGAGTCTGACTACGGGCAAACTGAAAAGGAACCTCCACGGAAGAGGTCGACATTAGCCGAAAAGGTCGTGAAATCAGGTAATCACGAATTACGCTAATCTACCCGCTTGAAAAACCCCGTAAAGAGATATGAGTATAATGAGTATATGGCGCACCATTACGTGTACATGACACGAGTGGCGGAAGTGCGTGAGCCAAAGAGCTACGTAGAAGTGGTGAAAGACACAAACTAGCGTGCCGCGATGGAGGAAGAGATGCGTGCTTTGACTGATAATGAGACTTGGGACTTAGTTGACGCACCGAAGGGTGTAAAGCCGATCGGATGTAGGTGGGTGTATAAAATGAAATACAATACCGACGGCTCAGTCAATCGATACAAGGCTCGTTTAGTTGCGAAAGGCTACGCACAGAAGCATGACGTGGACTACGACGACACCTTTGCACCTGTCACAAAGATGACTACTGTGTGTGTTCTGCTAGCCGTAGTTGTGGCAAAGGGGTGGCACTTACATCAGATGGATGTAAAGAACGTGTTCCTACAAGGTGATCTTGAGGAACATATGTACATGGTACAACCCCCCGAATTTTATCCGAACGAAACACTTCGGCAGTTTGCCGACTGAAGAAGTCACTCTGCGGACTTAAGCAAGCCCCGCGAGCCTGGAATGCAAAGATTACGCAACAATTGTGTAGGATGGGGTTTACGACGTCGAAATTGGACTCTTCACTATTTGTTCG
Organism: Azolla caroliniana; assembly: GCF_043228905.1. Taxonomy (NCBI): domain Eukaryota; kingdom Viridiplantae; phylum Streptophyta; class Polypodiopsida; order Salviniales; family Salviniaceae; genus Azolla; species Azolla caroliniana. The sequence goes on from NW_028230441.1 coordinate 19,776,131, forward strand.
GCAAGGTCAATATGAACCAGTGTCGTGTTGTTACGCTCTCGCGTGTGAAATGAGGCAGGACCGCGGGGGCCCTGAACCAAGGAACGTGAGAAAGGAAAGGGAGAGCGATTCGTATAAACACAGAGAGAGAGAGAGAGAGAGAGAGAGAGAGAGAGAGAGAGAGAGAGAGAGAGAGAATAGAAGATTCAATTACAATGTCACCAACGATTACAATCGGCAAACCGACAACAGACCCAAAACGGGGGGGGTCCCACGTGCACACATGGACGACACAGAGAACACACGATGGAGCCTCCGCTGGAAGCACACGGGCTTACACGCAGTAGAGGCAACCTACACAGAGACGTAGTGGAGAGCAACCGTAGAGGAGGAGAGAGCTCGGTTCCCAGTCCGACAACACTCCGTCCTCGCCAAAACGCGATACTTATCTCCTTCTTCTCCCTTCCCTTTTATAGGTCGCCGAGGAGGCCGTTACATCAAAACATATCGACTTTATTCTCTGTCCTTTTGGACTGAGATACGCATCGGTTCCCTAGACAATTAATACCCTTCCTAGTACATAGGTACATCCGCCGATCTATTCCTAGCTATGTACAATTCATAAACACACATACACGCAAAAAGGATTGGGTCACGCTTCTTCCCCTTGATTCCTCCTAGGGGCGGTTTTCTCCATGACATCCACCCCCATCAAACCGCACGTCCACTGGTACGTGCTAGGTAGGAACAACCTTGTCGGAAATAGGCCCTAGTTCACTCGTCTTTTTTCGAACCCTCGCCTTCCCCGATTCGGGCATCGCCGCCGCCATCGCTCACTGGGTCCGGTTCATCCTCGTGCCGCTTCTTGAACATCTTGACCCTCTTGCCGGCCACCGGTACCGCTATCCGCGTTCAATCGAGCTCCGCGAGATGATACGTGTCGTTGTCGTTCGCGCTTGTCACCGTATAGGGCCTGAACCATCTCCTCGCAAACTTATGCACCGCCTTGTGCTGATTATCAAGGCTACTGTCGTACACCAACACCCAATCGCCTTCCTCGATCTTCTTTGGTCTTAGTCGGTGTGTTCAATCGAACCGGCCTTTGTTCCTTTCACGCGCCGCATGCAGTTTCGCCATCGCCTGCCCCACGTCCTCCGGTCGTCGCTCGAGCTGCCGAATCCGCACCGCCAGCAACTCTTCCCGACTCATCTCGTCCTTCCAGTCCACCCTGACCCACGAAGTGATCGTCCGTTCCACCGACATAATCGGTTTTTGCCTGTACATCAACTACGCGGCATGAACCCTGTCTCCGAACTGTGCGTAGTCTGGTCCGTCCACAACACGTAGGGTAGAAGCCGCAGCCAATTCCCGACCTGCCCTTCACACGCTCGCACCAAAGCCTTCACGATCGGTCTGTGTCCACTTTCTACCTTCCCGTTCGCCTCCAGATTGTATGTCGTAGTGAGGGAGAGCTTGATCCCTAACCGGTCGAACAACTCCTTAGCTTCCTATGCGTCCAACTCTCCCCGGTCCACCACGATTTTCCCTACGCATCCGTACCGACACACTACCTCTTTGATCGGGAACCGGCACACCGCTGCAGTCGTCTTGTTTGTCAACGTGCGACCTTCCACTTGGTTCGTTAAATCTTCCCACGCAAGCACCAGATACCACATTTGCCCTATCCCCATCGACATTGTCACTAAGTCCACCATCCATTTGAAGTGGATGGTCGGCGGGTAGGTTGGGTGCAACTCGTCTCGATGACGGATCATGGAGTGCATCTGACAGTTTTCACACGTCGTCATGAATTGGTACACATCCCGGTACAGCCCTGGCCACCAATACTTCTCTTTCAGTTTCTCGAACGTGGCCCAGGTCCCGCGGTGTCCGGCCCAAGGACTCTCGTGGTACGCCATTAACAAGTTGTCCTGCTCGTCCTCTCTTACCACTACGCGGAGTGGAACGCCGCCTCGCTTCTTTGGGAGCCTCCATATGTTCTTGTCTCGTAGGAAGAACCAGTAAGCTTTCTTTCGGATCCGGTTAGCCTCTTCCTTTGTCCACGTTGCGTTTGGTGTCATTGTCTTCAGGAACCTACCGATCTGGAACCACTCCCCGTCGTACTCGCCTTCATGGAATTCATGAAGCGCCGGAGGGCTCCTTTCCCTCGTTATGTATGTCGTCTCGAAGAAGTCTACGCCGACTTCCTCGTCCTCCGAAACCATGCCGTCCTCATCGTCGAACCGCGCTCTCGAAAGCATGTCGGCCATGGCGTTGTCCTTCCCGGAGATGTGCCGTATCTCCGGATTTAGGGACTTGATGTACGCGATCCATCTGAGCATTGCTAGGTCCGGAGTTGCGCATCCGAAAATCATACCAAGAATCGGTAGGCAGTCCATCTTGATTATTACCTCCATCCCTATAAGATAATCTTTGCCGGCCTTAATCGCTGAAACGATACCCCATAGTTCGTGCTTAACTTGGGCGTATCCTCGTTGTCACTCACTGAGAACCTTCGCCCCGAACCGGATCGGGAACCGCGCGCCGCTCTCGTCCTCCTGATTGATCACCCATCCGATCCCGGTCGGGTTGGTGTCAACGGTTACGTAGATGGGGACCTCCTTGCCATAAACCGCCTTCCTGAGAGCCGGTGTTGCGGTAAGCGCCTCCTTCAGTCTCTGGACCGACTCCGTATGCTCCTTGCCCCGATCAAATTTGCGCCCCCTTTTTAGCAACCCGTAAAGTGGTTCCGCGACATGTGCGTAGTGCAGAATCCAGATGTGGTAGAACGCGCACGCACCCAAGAACCTCTGCACCTCCGTAACCGACTTGCACTCTTCCATCGTTGTAGAGATGGCTTCTATCTTTGCCGGAGATGGTTTCCGGCCGTAGGGCCTGCACAAGTGACTGACCACTAGGATCTCTGATTGGCCGAATGTTGATTTCTCCCCGGAGAAGGTGAGTCGTGCGACCTCCAGTCTTTGCAGCACCTTCTCGCAGTCATTAATGTGGTCCGTGACGAACCTCCGGCATCCGTCCAACCCAACCACCTCGTCCTTATGCTCCACTGGATATCCTTTGATCGGGATGTCATCTAGGAATGACATGGTGATGTCCGGGATGTAGTCCCTTAGCACCTTGTTCATTGCATTCACCATGTGCGCCACCGAGTTTGTCCCTCCTTGCGGGAGGGTACACATCTGCACTAAGCTGAGAGGGGTCCGCATCGTCATGATATCCCTGCTTTCTACGGCTAGTTGGAACTGATCGTACCCCGAGTACAGATCACCAACCGAATAGATTGACCTTCAGGCGAAGGCTTCCGCGAACTCGTCTATCGTTGGTCCGATACCTGCATTACGAATGGTCACCCTGTTGACCGGTTGCAGGTCTTGAATGAAGCACAACGTGCCGTTCTTCTTTGGCACGGTAAACCACCGGTTCAAATATGGGGCATTCGATGGTTTGAGGATGACCATCTCCACCTTCTGCTTCAGTAGCTCCATCAACTTCGGGATGTAAGCTTTGGGTACCAGAATTGGCTTGAGATTCCACGGCACATGTGGCACCGTGAATATCACCATCGACTCTACGATCTTCGGGTCAATGCACCCGATCTCCTCCGGCGAGAATGCGAAGGCTCTCCCGTGCCTTCCGAGCATCCTCCGAAACCGGTCCTCCTCCGCCAGTAGTAAAAACCCACCCCCACCAACCTTGAGCTCCCGTAACGTTATGTCGGTGAATCGCTGCCCTATGCCGACCGGTTGACGTAAACTTGGGTCCGACGCGACCCCCTTTATCAGCTCTTCGCTACCCTCCGGCAAGGGTGCCGCGACTGGCCTCACCTTCTAGTCCACAGTCTTGTACTTGGTATCCACAAGGGCCGTCCGACCGAACCCGACCTTTTTCCCGAAGTCAGCAATGACTTCGTACATCTCTACCGAACTAACCGGAACTGCCCAGTCTTCACTAAGGCCTCCTTCGACAACCTTGCATAATTCCCCCAAGGTGTCATCGAAGGAGACCGCCTCCACGGCACTGCCAATCTCTTCGCCGGGGCCAAGGACCCCGAGCGCCCTGAGTCTTTCTTCCGCCTTCTTCCTTTCCTGGCCACTGATACCGGCTATGGTACAACCTCCATTATCGGAGAACCAAAATTTTCTACCTATGGTACACGTGTGGGGTTCTTCCGAGGTGTCCGGACTATTGCGGCCCCACGCCTTGATAGCCCTCTCTAAAAATCCCGTCGTCTCTCGCCACCGAGGGTCTCACGGTTACGCTCATGGTTCGGTCTCACTGTCAAAATTTGAATGGAGCGTTGTCCGTCCTAGCTCTTCACGCGCGCGTATGCCAATCCATTGTCAAGCACCTTCGTTTCCATCTGTGCTACCGTAATGTATGGCTCACCGAGTATCACCGGGTGCGAAGAGGTCTCCTGCACAAAGAAGTGTTGATATCTCAACGTCGCCGATCTTTACGCGTACATTCGGGCACGCACCATGCAGCTCCTCTGTAGCACGTGTCATCGCGCGTATCTTCCACCCGTGCTTGGTGTTGATCAGCCACTTCCCCTTTTTGTAGAAGTCCATGGACATCAGGTTGATCTCCGAGCCGTGGTCTATCAATGCCACCACCGGCTCCTGCACGTCCCCAACCCGGACATGGGTCTCCGTAGTGGCCCTGGCCCAATGCGGCTTCGCGTAGTAGCTGTCCGTCAACTCATCCTCTAGGGTCGTGTCTTCTAGGTGCATCATCCGCACCTCCACAAGCTTCTCCGGCTCCGGCTCCGTCGAGAGCCGCTTCCGCTTCACCAAGTCCACAATGGAGTTGTGGAACTCCTTCTTGGTGATTCCGAGCACCTCCCTCAGCGACAGCTACACCTTGCTGTCGAGAATCTGTTCCTCGAGGACCTTCCACAAGTCCGTTGACCTCTCAATCTCCGTGCTCAGCCAGTAACTGGCCCTTTTCGTTTTATCTGGCACCCGGTGTTGCCAACATTGTTCTGCTTTGGTCCGAATCGGGTCTCATACTGTTGTGAGGGACCGGCGCCCCCAGCCCTTCCCGCGCGCTTGTCTCCTACCAGAACCTCGTAGTTCTGGCATGCGGCTTCCACGAAGCCAGTCTTTTCTTCAACCAGATCGTCCCATCCGGGGACCTCCTGGATACGTTGTTCCGCCTCCTCCTTCTTTAGCCATACCCCGGAGAGGCCTTCCAGCACCAGCGGCCAGAATCTGGAGTCTTTTGCCTTCCGACCCTCGTCGCCCCCGACCCGGATACCCGCTGACGCGGAGTAGTGGATGGCCTCTGCATGTCGCGTCGCAACTTCTTCCATCAAGAGCTTCATCCCATCGCGCCTAGTGTTCAACTCTAGGGCTTTCTGCGTGTCGCCGGCATACACCTGCCCATTCTAGAGGCACACCACGTTGGCCCGGAGTGCCTCTGCGAAATCCGCGCATTCTTTCTGGATGTGACCACACCACATGCATCGCTTCCCCGTCAGCGGCCTCCGGTCACGAGGTTGATCGCCGTTGTCCGTACTTGTGCGATCTGGAGGTCGCACACAATTTGCGTTAGCTCTTCCAGAGCCGCTCCTCCAAAAGAGCCTTGGACCACTCCGCTCGAGGTTGGGCCCGTCTCGAGCCAATTCCGAGTCTCTTCCTTCCTAGCCGGCACCGATATCGGCTCCTCGAGCTTCCTCGCCGGGACCGACCCCGACGCCGTCGAGCCCTCATCGCTCCACTCGCCCCGCTTGTCAAAGCGGGCGTAGACCCTTTTGACCACGGCCTAGTCGGCCATGAGGCCGTCATCCGTCTCCAATAGGAGAGCCACCTTCTCCCGATCTAGTGCGTGCACCAACTTGACGAACAACAAGACCCTACTCGTGTCGAGCACGGTCTGATCCAACACCGACAACCTAACGAATTGTTGTTCGAATTCCTGGAGGAGCACTGACGCGTTCCTCCCCTTTCCAGGGCTCTCAACCCAAGCCATGAAGTCCCGCTTCGACAGCCGAAGCGAATCGTCATACCCGTACTTCTTGAGGAGCCGCCCCTCGAGCTCCACCCAAACTTGGCATCCGGCTAGCACCTTGAGCACCTCCACGTGGATGCTCGGCGTCACCACTCGAGGGAACCTGGACAATCGTTTGTCCTCTGGGATGTTCCTCATGATCATTTCGGCCCGATAGGCCTCCAAATAGCTCGTGGCATTCTTCCCACCGAATCGGCCTATGGTGCCGACAATCGATTCTACGGCCCTATCAAGGGCACCCGTTCCCTCACGAGCACTCAGTAGCCTGTCGACAACTACTGCCATAGCTTTCACAAGCTCAGATCCCCTCATCTTCAACTCCTTTGCCGCCTTCTTTCACGTCGGGTTCACCAAATTATGTCGTGTTGTTACGCTCTCACGTGTGAAATGAGGCGGAACCACGGGGGCCCTGAACCAAGGAGCGTGAGAAAGGAGAGGGAGAGAGATTCGCAGAAGCACACACACACACACACACACACACACAGACAACAGAAAATTCAATTACAATGTCACCTATGATTACAACCGGCAAACCAACAACAGACCCAAAACGGGGGGGGTCCCACGCACACACACGGACAACACAGAGAACACACGATGGAGCCTCCGCTGGAAGCACACGGGCTTACACGCAGCAGAGGCAACCTACACAGAGACGTAGTGGAGAGCAACCGTAGAGGAGGAGAGAGCTCGGTTCCCAGTCCGACAACACTCCGTCCTCGCCAAAACGTGATACCTATCTCCTTCTTCTCCCCTCCCTTTTATAGGTCGCCGAGGAGGCCGTTACATCAAAACATATTGAATTTATTCTCTGTCCTTTCAGACAGAGATACGCATCGGTTCCCTAGACAATTAATACCCTTCCTAATACATAGGTACATCAACCAATCTATTCCTAGCTATGTACAATTCATAAACATACACACATGCGCAAAAAGGATTGGGTCATGCTTCTTCCCCTTGATTCCTCCTAGGGGCGGTTTTCTCCACGACACTGGTTAGGCTTCTATTGTATGTTGATGATTTAGTCATCGCCGGTACCGTCCTGGACGAAATCCCCCGTGTAAAGTCTCAACTCGTGGCATCATTTGAAATGAAGGATCTTGGAGACCTTCATTACTTCCTCGGGATCAAAGTGATCCGCGCCCCCGAAGGCATATTGATCAACCAACGTCATTACGCGTTGAACATGCTCTTCAAGTTCGAGATGGCCAACTGTAAGCCCATCTCGACCCCTTTGGATAGAAACGCAAAGCTTTGCCGAGATTCGGGAAAGGCATGTGACCCGACACGGTATCGACAGATGTCGAAAGCCTAATATATTTGATGATCACCAGGGCGGATCTCAGCTACCTGGTTGGAATGATCAGTTAGTTTATGTCGCAGCCTATGGCCGAACACTTTCAATGCGCGCAAAGGATATTGCGATATGTCAGCAACACGAAACACATGGCGTTGTTGTATCGGGCATGCGTAGCCGAACAGATGGTTGGCTACACGGATGCCGATTGGGCCGGAAACGTCAGTGATCGTAGATCCACATCCGGATACACCTTCTCATTAGGAAGTGCAACGATTGCATGGAGCAATAAGAAGCATCCAACAGTAGCATTGTCGAGCACGGAGGCCGAATATCGAGGGGCGACTGTCGCTACGTGCGAAGTCATTTGGTTGAAATGACTGTTACAAGATCTGCATGTGGAGGTGTTCGATCCGACGATGATCTATTGCGACAACCTTAGCAATATCCACCTTGCAAAAAACCCTGTATTCCACGCCCGGACCAAGCACATTGAGGTGCATTACCATTTTGTCTACGAGCGGGTCCTTTCAGGTGAAGTTGAACTAGCGTATGTTCCGACGGATCGACAAGTTGCTGACATTTTCACCAAGCCTCTTGGTCTCGACAAGTTGCGGCATTTCTCGGGTGAGCTTGGGTTGCGTCACCTCGACATGCCAAACTTGAGGGGGAGACAGGAACAAGAGAGTGAAAGGAGCTGAGGTGATCATCGCGGCGGAAGTGACCGTGATGCGGAGTCGGATGAAGAATTCAATTTCGGGCTGGCTGAAGAAGCCGATGAAGAGAGCAAGGGCCATAATCATAGGGAAGAGCCGAGGACAACCAAATCAGGGGGAGGTAAGGCCAAGACCAAGACGTGGTCTAACATTGTCAAAGTCCTAAAGACTGAAGACAAATTGGAGACAACCAATTCGAATGGAAGTGGAATTGAATCGGAAGAGACTGATTCAATCAAAATGTTCGATTCGGATATTACGAATCGATTGAGGGCCAAGCAGAGGAAAGGGCAGCGGAAGAGGCGCCAACACCGCAACAACAAGGGAGCTGAGAAGGGCCAAATTACCAGACAAGCCAACCAGAAGGGTCGAGGAACGCGAGCAAGGCGTGAAGCCAGGAAAAGCCAGAGTGAAGATCCGGAGGAGCATGTGGAACTTCAAGTTGAGCTTGAGGGGGAGTGTTGAGTGACAAGCTCAACATTGGGTGCGTAACCTAGTGCGTAGACTGGGTGCGTAAAACAGTATGCATAACGTGGTCGTATCGGTGTGTAAACTGAAAGGCCGTTAGTATGGTATTCCTCGTAAGGAATAAATTTGGGAGTTAGTGTAGTAGGCTCATTTATGAGCAGTGAAGTACTATCAGTACTTGTGTCAGCTCGATAGTCAGGGCTTGTATAAAAGGTGCTCACTGAGCACGACGTATGTACAGAGGGTCATTATTTTGAAATAGAATTGAGTTGTTTGCTCTCTCTCTCTCTCTCTCTCTCTCTCTCTCTCTCTCTCTCTCTCTCTCTCTCTCCATCTCCATCTCTGCGTTTTCTGTGTTTTTTACCAAACTGTCATTCTCTGAACTATGTACTCTGTGTTTCGCATGCGCTTTTGCACACGTATTCTTTTACAATTCCAAATTCGTCATGTTCAATTACATTAAGCCATATG